>NC_141142.1:22090383-22417883 GCF_053477565.2 Lygodium microphyllum | reverse complement strand
TCCAATCATACCAAGGATCCAATGGCTGTAACATAGGCAAAGGAAAGAACCTCTAAAGACTGTCCCGTACGGACGACCAAAAGTCCATATATCCACGAGGCACCCTAAATTACTGATGAATACGCCTAAGGGAATAAAGATGGAGCTGTCTAGGAATAACACCAAGTGTTCATGTGGCGCTTGCTCATTGGGGGCCTTCCAACGGGAGAAGTGCTTCGTGCCTGAAAGATCTCTGCTGGGTGCTGTGTTTTCTGCACTACGTGTGATGAGACATTGCTTCACCTCTTTGTCTCCTGCCTTGTTGCGCGATAGATTTGGAATTTCATTCCCCGTGTGTGGTCCTCAGTGACTTAGCACTGCCTATCAGTTCGTTCGTGGATTATGGGAAATATGTCCTCCATGTCCTCTTTGAGTTCAGATTGTTCCTGTCTATTTCATTTCCTTAGATGGACAGCCCTGTGGCATATATGGCGTACTAGCAATGCCTTTATTTTTGATTCAGTAGCAGGCATCCATGGCCATGTCGCCCGTGTACGTGGACTAGCGTTATGGCAAAACTCCTCTATGATGTTAGCGGACCTGGTTCTTCTGGATATTGCTACTCCCTGGCTGGCGATTGTTCGCTCTACTCCAGTTGTTCCTTCTTTGTGATCTATTAGTACTATTCATGTAATAGGTTATTCTGGTTGTTCTGTGAACTTGCAGGCCTCATGTAAATATTAGTTATAGAGAGAGTGAGAGAGACAGAGTATGCTGATGTGATGGCCTGATGTAATAGAATGTAAGAGATACAGAGAGAATGTTGACCTGATGGTCTGATGTAAATTTTTTTACTACTTAATTCAATTATCTTCATGAGAGAGAGAGAGAGAGAGCGAGAGCCTGTTATTTTCTTGAGGATCACGGGCTTGTGCATGGTAATACCCAAATTCGGAGCTCCTGGTGGCATGCTCTTAATGCAGACTCTCGGTTTTCTAGTCCTTCTTCATCCCTGCTTGCTCATTTGGTATGTTCCTGGAAATTGGTTCTCCAGAAGGCTCGGTGGCATCCAGCGGAGGACCACTTCGATACTACCTCTTTTCAACTGGAATTGTTGGCAGCCTCACGATTACTTTCTTGGGAAGGCAAACATGAGCTCAAACCACAATTTAACCGCATGGCACATTTGGGCTTGACTTCAGCTGTAGATGCCACTCTTGCTAGTCGCAATGTGTTGATATTGTTTCGTACAGCCAGGAGGCTTTTCAGGATCCCTCGTGGATACCGTGATTTATGGGAACAGCTTTTGTTGGTGCTCCGGAGCAGACAACCCTTTCCTGCCCTTGCTTCGAATTGTCCCTGGTAGGATTGGGACCTTGCAGGTCGGCTGAATTTGGAAAAGGCCTCAGCTAACCAGGTATATCATCTTCTGATTAAAGATCCATGGCTGGTTACTAAAGCTAATACTGTATGGGGATTGCATAAATCTCAGTCATGGTGGAAGGCAACTGTGATGGAGGGCTGGTTGAACAAGACACCTTTCAAATGCAAGGTCTTTCTTTGGAGGGTGATGATTAGTGGTCTTCCTCTTGCTTCAGCCCTTTCCAAGCATTGAATCTCCAACGGCAATTGTTTCTTTTGCACCACCAGTGTGGCATCGACCCATCATCGATTTATTTCTTGCCCTCTCGCTAGGACAATCTGGTCACTCTTGTCAGTGGTTTGGCGAGCAGTGGTTGGTTTCTCGCTCAGCCCTTTTGATTGGGTTTTTGTACGACCCAAATTCCCCACACCGGCACAGTCGCATATGACGATCTTGTTTCACTTCCTTAGATACTGGGGCTGCTGGCACAATTGGACCATTCGGAATGCTTTTCTTTTTGATTCAGCCTCTAATGTTCCGGGACATATTGCGAGGCTTAAAGGTCTCTTGGATTGGCAGATAGCTCTCATTCGGCACTCTGACTTACTCCCTCAGGAGGACTTACTTCCCTGGCATATGGCAATTTCCTCTGCGTCTTTGCCATGACTTTTGTAACTCTTTTGTTGTTTAGTACTTTATAAATATAACATCCATTACGAACAAAAAAAAACAGAGAGAGAGAGAGCCTCTGCACGTGCAGGTGCAAACAGAAGCAACACTTTTCTTGCAGTGGGTCATCAGAAGATTCAGCTCAAACTGCTGCTGCTGTTTCTTCTGCACCAAGACTGCAGTGACATGGTTCTGCAGTGGCACAGTCCTGCGGAGACACAGGATTGCAGTCACAAATCTGCAGAAAGAGAGAGACAGAAAAGGAGACTGCTGGTCACAACTGCATCAGTACCTACAGTTAGGGTCTCGACTGTATCAGTGTTCACAGACAGGTTCATGACTGCATCAGTGCACATACACAAGGACAGGTCACTGCATGCAGGACAGGTGCAGGGAAACAAAGCAGGCAGCAACGAAGGCTGATCCCCAGAGCTGAAGTATAGCACCCCTGCTCTCGTGCCCTGCTGTGTGAAAGGATTGGCATGCATGGCAGAGCTGCAGGGCTGCATACCTGCATATCTGTGTTGCAGCAGACACACACAGAGATGAAGAAAGAGTCTCAGTCTTAAACGCAGACTGTGTGAAAGGATTGGTATGCATGGCAGACCTGCAGGGCTGCATACCTGCATATCTGTGTTGCAGCAGACACACACAGAGATGAAGAGAGAGTCTCAGTCTTAAACGCAGACTGGGGCTCTAATCTGGGCGAGATGCAGGCATTTCATGGTATAGATGTGGATCTCCTTGATCAGCAAATTTGAGAAGGGGAAGAAAGAGAATCAGTGGACTTTGATGTTAACACTTCAGCTGAGGATTTTCATGAGCCTGTGGAAGGAGATGAGATGGGCCAACATTGCAAGTTGATGTCTGGTCCTCCAGTTTCTGGTTCTCTAGAGATGCCTCAATAGTTTGCCGGTGCACCTCACTTTGCAGACAAACGAGTTTTTTCAGTATATGCTTGCCAGTATGAATAATCTGATGAATGATTATGCATGTGTGAATGAAGGAAAAGCAAGCTCTTTACCGGATGGTGATCCTGTGGTGACTGTTATGGGAACCAAAATAGAGTTACAGCAGATTGCTGCCTTCCATGAGAGGACAGCTATCTTTTATTTTACAGGTAGGGCCTCTTTGATTCCTTGTATTAGAGCATGGCTGTAGCCAATGCTATTGAGTGATGATGTGTGTCAGTCATACTTCAGGTGCTTGGGCACATATAATGTAGTGTATCCCTTTGTTACTGGATGGTCAGTTGGTCCATGCCATCCCATGGAGGAATTTTAGAGTGCTCTTAGACATGCATGCCTGATTTGGGTGGAAGTGGTTAATTTCCCTTCTCACATTTGGCGGCTTCTTCCTCTTGTATTGAGATCTCTTTGTTAGGTCTTGGTGGAGCCCTGTTTGGCCTCTCGAAATAGGAATAGAACTTGCATGATTTGGGATACTAGAAAACCTTGGCCCAACAAAATTCGTTTTGATGCACCAAGGTTGCATGCATTGGTTTTTGAGCTAAAATGGGGGACTTTTGCAGGACGCTCTTTTAGATGTGGGAAGTTGAGTCATTTTGTTTTTGAATGTGATCATGCTCCTGAAGTTTTGCAGAGTGCTTTAAATCTTGAGGTGGATATGCAGGAGTGTGAATCCCAAGATGTGCTGCAGCAATGCATTCCATGTGCCTCCTGGTTTGCATGGAAATACTAATATGAATTGGCTTCAGGCTGGGCTTGGTGGTGAGTCGCATCCTACCTGTCAAGGTCAGGTGTCTAAGGATGCTCCTTGGGTTCCTCTGGTTAAAAACCATTCTTGACAAGAATCTTATTTGATTCCTATGCATTCGGTCTGATAATGCCACACCAACTTTTCAATGCAAGGGTAAAGGATTTTACTCTAAACCTCAATCATCTTGGGTGGCTGCAGATGGATTGGTTGGTAAAGGTCCTTATAATTTTGCTTTGAGGCTTGATGCTTGTGAGAGGCTGTTACCCTCTCGAGATGCATTCGGTGCTCAAAAGCATTAGTTCCCTCCTCATGCATCGATTGCCGGATTGCAAAGGGCGGATCTTGTGGATGTAATCCATAATGAAATGGAGAGATTTCAGGCAGCTAAATCTACGAATGCAAAAGGAAAAGTGGTGATCCAATAGTTCTTCCCCTCTTTGTTTATCACGAGACTCGCTTTATGGAATGCCAAAAGGGTTTCGTTGGGCATTAAGTAGTATTTTTTTTTGCAAGTAAAATGTGGCTGATTATATTACTAAAAAAAAACTGATTACAACGGAGTGCTCATGCTCTACAGACTAGCTGGAGCTGGTGCAAAGCCATAAATACATCATGTATACAAGCCTCTCAAGGCGGTTTGGGGGGGATGGGGGCAAGAAGCCATGGAGGGGGGGGTGTATCGCCATCTGGGGCTACCTGCCTGCATCATGAAGAGTTGGTCCTAGCCGCCCTAGGTCCGCAGGAAGTGAAAACGGAGCTCCTAGGCATTAAGTAGTATACGTTACCGATGAATGTTTTTGCCAATATTCGGAATGTTGTTTGTGCGGAGTATAAGTAGCACTCATTGGGCTAGTTTCACCTATGTTTATGAGGATTTTATAGTGTTCTTTATTGGCCATTCCTCATAAATTTGGAGTTATGTTGGTTGTTTGATCTTCATTGTAGGCTTCATTGGTTCGTTAAGATGTTTGGGGTAGATTCTTGGTGGTGGAAATTATATATGAGGGGGGAGGTTCTATGGTTGGTGGGTGTGTAAGCTCCTAATACAACCCGAGACTATCACTAGCTTTGGAAAGATGTGCAATCCCTTTCCATGGCTGGTCATGTTTGGGATAGCAAAGGGAAGTGGTGGGACATATTTCTTCACTTGTGGAAGTCCAAGATTCCTCATCAAGGGAAAGTTGTCATATGGAGGCTACTTATTGGGGGTCTTCACCAGGGATATGCTACGTGTTGGCAAGATCTCTTGTGGTTGTATCTTTTGCACTGCATGCGATGAGAGCTCGATTCACCTCTTCATCTCTTGCCTTGTTTTGAGACAAATTTGGAGTTTTGTTTCCTGTGTGTGAACCTCAATCACTCAGCAGTGGAGGCCCATTTGTTCTTGGATTACAAGATGCTTTCTTTGTCCACTTTGTAGTTAGATCATCCTTGCATCTTCTATTTTCTTAGATGGATGGCTCTTTGGTACATTTGGCATACTCGTAATGCCTTCATTTTTTATTTGGCCTCTTATGTTCATGGTCATGTGGTCTGTGTTCATGGATTACCGTTATGGTAGATCTCTTCCATGGTTTTGTTAGACATGGTTCTCCTTGATGTGGTTGTTTCTTGGTTGCATATTGTTCACTCCACTCCTGTTTTGCCGACATATGATATTTTTATGCTGTGTTTTGGTGACCTTTTGGTCCCAAGAATTTTATATGTGAAGTTATTACTGAGATAGATGCATCCTCGTCTCTCATTATTATAAGTATTACACTACTCTCTATGTGGAGTAACATGGAATGATGCTCTAGAATCCAAAAGTTGATTCGATGACATGTCATTATCCATGGAAACCAAGAATGCATCATGAAAAGAGGATACATATAAGATGTCTCCATCGTCACTACTACATGTACTAATTTCTTCTATATTTCGCGTGCCCTTCTCTTTGTTTTCGTCATAATCTTAATTTTACTTTTTACCCTTTTGCTTATTCTTCCACTTGTAATAGTTCTTCTTTATATGTCGCTTCTTCACGAAGAAAAAATAGAGAGAACATTAAAGAAAGATTTGAATCCGGGTCAGGGGGTTGATCAAACAAGTGGTTTACCAGTAGGGTAGCAACTTGAGAGAGAGAGAGAGAGAGAGAGAGAGAGAGAGAGAGAGAGAGAGAGAGAGAGAGAGAGAGAGAGAGAGAGAGAGAGAGAGAGAGAGAGAGAGAGAGAGAGAGAGAGAGAGAGAGAGAGAGAGAGAGAGAGAGAGAGAGAGAGAGAGAGAGAGAGAGAGAGAGAGAGAGAGAGAGAGAACCTTGGTGGGCAAACCTATAACAGTGGACTTGCAAACGTGACCTCTAATATGTGACTTTAGACCGATAGTTCTACAAACATGATAGACCTTGGGGGTAGACCTATAGACATCAACAAACCTATGGACCTCTACAGAGTTGCGATGTAGCAAAGCACTATATAATTGTGATGCAACATGCATGTACAAAAAGAGAGAGAGAGAGAGAGAGAGAGAGAGAGAGAGAGAGAGAGAGAGAGATTAATTCTACAAGGCCTTTAAAGGTCTCCCAGTTTTTTCTCCTTTCTCCTTTGATAGCTTCTTGGTAGGAGACGCTTCGTTTTGCAGTTTGGCATTCCTCGAATATTCGTAAAGAGGAAAATTCGCTGCAAGAAGAAATACTGGCTTCTTCGAGGTTATTGGATTGGCCACTAAAAGATTTGCAGCAGCGAGACAAATTCAATCAGATGGCCAGGTTGGGATTGAAGACAGTCTATGATGTTGTTATTCCTGGGCAGCCACGTCTTTATTTCTTTAGGCGTATTCGTTAGTACTTTAGGGTGCCTCGTGGATACAGGGACATTTGGTCGTCCATCCAGGACAACCTTTAGAGGTTCTTTCCTTTGCTTGTGTTACAACCATTGGATCCTTGGCATGACTGGATGTTTGTGCTTCTTGATGACTTTGGGAAAAGGTGAGCTAATCAGATATATCATCAGATGGTGGAAGCCAAGAATTGGGTCATGGGGAAAGTGAATAGGTTATGGCATCGTAGGGATAGTAAAAAGAAGTGGCGGGAAAGATTTATCCAGCTTTGGAAGTCTAAGGTCCCGTATCAGGGAAAAGTGTTCATGTGGCGGTTGCTCATTGGGGGTCTTCCAAGGGGTGAAGTGCTCTGTTCCCAAAAGATCTCTGCTGGGCGTTGTGTTTTTTGCTTTACCTCTTTGTCTCTTGCATTGTGACACAACGAATCTGGAATTTCATTTCCCTTGTGTGGTTCTCGGTGACTCAACACCGCCTATCGGTTTATTCCTGGCTTATGGGAAATATGTCCTCTATGCCCTCTTTGAGTTCAGATTGTTCCTACCTATTTCATTTCCTTAGATGGATAGCCCTGTGGCATATATGGCGTACTTGCAATGCCTTTATTTTTGATGCAGCATCGGGCATCCATGGGCATGTGGCCCGTGTGCGTGGAATAGTGTTATGGCAAATCTCCTCTATGATGTCAGCGGACCTGGTTTTTCCGGATATTGTGGCTCCCTGGTTAGCGATTGTTCGCTCTACTCTAGTTGTTCCTTCTGTCTGATCTATTAGTACTGTTCATGTAATAGGTTGTTCTGAGAGCCCGCAGGCCTCATGTATATATTAGTTACACAAAGAGTGAGAGGGACAGAGTATGCTGACCTGATGGTCTGTTGTAATAGAAAGTAAGAGTTACAGAGAGAATGTTGACGTGATGGTCTGATGTAAATATTCACTATATATATATATATATATATATATATATATATATAGATATATATATATATATATATAGAGAGAGAGAGAGAGAGAGAGAGAGAGAGAGAGAGAGAGAGAGAGAGAGAGAGAGAAGAAATCTGGCATCTCCCATGGTAACATGGTCATTCGTTCCTCCTGGTGGCATGTGCTTAATTCCTTGAGACCTGTTAAGATCACGCGGTCTTTTCTCCTTTCTCATTTGATCGCATCCTGGCAGGAGATCCTATGTTTTTCAGTTTGGTACCCTCTTGAGATTCACAAGGATGCGAATTTGCTGCAAGGAGAAGTCTTGGCCTCCTCTAGATTGTTAGATTGGTCGGACAAAGATTTGCATAGACTCAAGTTTAATCGGATGGCTCGTTTGGGGTTGCAGACAGTTTTCGACGGTGTTATTCTTGGGCAGTCCCGGCTTTACTCTTTTTGGCGTATTTGTCAACACTTTTCGGTACCCGGAGGATATTGTGACATTTGGTCATCCATACAGGTCAAACTTCAGAGGTTCTCCTTTACCAGTGCTACAGCATTGTATCCATGGCGTGATTGGAAGTTTGTGATACCGGATGAGTTTGAGAAGAGGTCTGCTAACTAGATATACCATCAGATGGTGGAGGCCAAGAGATGGGTCATTACAAAGGTGAATAAATTATGGCATATTAGGGATGGCAAAAAGAAGTGGCAGGAAAGATTCCTTCAGCTTTGGAGGTCCAAGGTTTCCTATTAGGGGAAAGTCTTCTTGTGGAGACTATTGATTGGTGGTCTTCCAATTGGAGAGGTGCTGCGTGCTCGAAAGATCTCTGTTGGTCGTTGTGTATTCTACACTACATGTGATGAAACATTGCTTCATCTTTTTGCCTCTTGTCTAGTTGCGCGATAGATCTGGTGTTTTATTTCTCGCGTGTGGCTCTCGGCGACTCAGTTATGCATAACAGCCTGCTCATGGGTTATGGGAAAGCTGCCCTCCATGCTTTCTTTGCATTCTGATCATCCCTACCTATTCCAGTTCCTGAGATGGACTGCGTTGTGGCATATCTGGTATACTCAGATTGCCTTTATTTTTGATTCGGTCTCGGGCATCCATGGTCATGTGGTTCGTATTCAAGGTTTAGTGCTATGGCAGATTTCTTCTATGATAGCAGCTAACCTCGTTCTTCTTGACATTGCTGCCCCCTGAGCTGGCTATTGTTCGCTCTACACCAATAGTGTGATTTTCTCTGTGTTAAAGTTGTGATAGTCTTTCGTCACTTTCTTGGATGACCTGATCGTCTGATGTAACAAAATGTAAGAGATTTAGTGAGAATGCTGACGAGATGGTTTGATGTATATATTTTTCAGAGAGAGAGTTCTAAGCCGACCTGATGGTCTGATGTAAAATATTTACTTAATTCAACTATCTTCACGAAAAAAAGGAAAAGAAATCCACTCTGATTAGTTGTACAAAGGGTGATTTGAATGATTTGGGTTGGCAGGGGGCGTTGTCTCCGGAGGATAAATAACTCAACACCTGGGTTATCCCATCGGGGTGGATGCGGATCCTTATGCTTTTCTTGATTGGATGTCTTTACGTGTTCATGATAAGTCCATGTGTTGGAATCCTAGGATGGTCTTTACATGTGCAATTGAAATTTGCGCAAATATTCATGATCAGCATGATCTATTTCTTGCCTTTGCTTCCGTGGATGCAAAAGTCATTGTAGGAATTAGTGCTGACCATTCGCTTTATAGTCTAGAAAAAGCAAGGAAATCAATTGGGCCAAGTGTGGGTTTCCTAACAATATGTTCCTATGCCAAAACGGTTGGGTGGTGCTGCCCTGTTGGATGTCAAAATTCATATGGCAGCCTTGCGGATTTCCCTTTTGCAATCTTTATATGCTCATCATCATCCTTGGACAGATATTGCCATGTTTTAATTGAGAATATTGGCATTTTGGATAGCTGCACTACTTTTTAGGTGTCATGGTGGAATCTTTTGAATTTGACACAACCATTCAAAACTTCAAATTCATTTCTTCTTATCTACTTGATTACATCATGGTAGGGAATTCTTCGCTTCACTGTTTTGCACACTCTTGATTTCAAACAGGAAGTGAATCCCTTACAAGTAGAGGTATTGGCTATGTCTAGGTTGTTCGATTGGCTTGACAAGCACATGCAAAGGGACAAATGACTATTCCGTATGGTGTTATTCCAAGTTAGCCTAAGATTTATCATTTTTGCCATTATCAATCTCACTAGTACTTTTGAGTACCTCGAAGTTACAAGTTGATTTGATTGACCTTGGAGGACTAGCTTTGGAGGCACTCTTCCTTGCCTACTTTTTAGTCCTTTATTGCTGTGGTTGGATTGGGCTTTTGTGAAACTCCAAGACTTTTTGAAATAGTTAGCTAATTAGATTTATCACAAAATGGTTGAGGATAAGAGATGGGTCACCATGAAAGCAAATAAAGTTTGGTATATTTGTTAGAGTAGAGCTAAGGGGCATGATTGGCTACTTCATCTATGGAAGTCTAAGCTTCTCCATCAAGGGAAAGTTTTCATATGGTAACTTCTTATAGGGGGTCTTCCCATTAGCGATGTGTTGCACGGTCATAAAATATCCTGTGGGAGATGTATTTTTCATACTTGTGTTGAAAACCCTTGTTCATATTTTCATCTCTTGCTTGCTTGCCAGACAGATTTGGGACTTCATTTTGAGTATGGACCTCACTGACAGTTCAAAGGACACCCATCCATTCTTGGGTTTTGGGCAAGATGATGACCATGGCTAGGTTACAATCTCATCATCCTTGCCTCTTTTAGTTCATGCGGTAGACTAGCCTCTGGCACATCTAGCAATCTTGCAATTCTTTTATCTTTAATTTAGCCTTAGGCATCTGTGGTCATGTAGGCCATGTGCAAGGCTTGCTATTATGGTAAATTACTTTTCTAGTTTTGGCTGGCTTGATACTTGAGAGGTGGCTGCTCCATGCATGGATATTGTTCCCTCTACCTTGTTGTGCCCACAAGGTGATCCTTTTCTTTTGTTCCTATAGCATGATGTTTTCATAGTTTTTTGGCTTCACGAGTGTTTGAGAGATTGTGAATTTGGACAATCCACTCAAAATGAAGATGTGGATTGACTTCTTGCCTTGACACCTATCCACGACGCATTTCTTTTGCAATAGTCATGCAATATGGAGTGACAATTTTGCACGATAGCTTCTCTATATTCGAAGGACTCAGAGAGTAGGCATGAATTACTTAGCTGCTTAGACCGAGTCCCACTCTCCCCGCATCTTGATTGATCCTAAACATAGACCATGTTCCCATCATCACAAAGACCCTTTTGGCATTACTTGCCTAAAATGAATAGGTTTTGTATATCTTGACAAAAGCTTGCCCATGTAAATGAAAATTGTCGCTCAAAGGCCAAGGTTATTAGACCCATATCATACCAGAGCATACTCTATGAGTGATGCTCTTGTACATCAACAAACATAGAGGTAGTACATGGTATCTTGTAGTAAATGTTTTTGCATTGTGTCATCTTTGTAACTCCTTTTGGGGGCATAGTTATTATTGTAATATTTAGTATTGGGATCTCACCTTTCTACGATTATTGTAATATTTAGGATTGGGATCTCACCTTTCTACGATTATCACTAAAGACTTTGTTCTTCTCTTGATGTGCTTAGGTAAAAAGGGTGCTCTCTTGTGAGATGTAAACAAGGAGGAACCCTGTTATACTGAACCTAGATATTATATTTTGATTTGGAACTTTGTTGTAGCATTTTCACATGCTTTTCTACTACTTTTGCTTGTACCCACTAAACATAGATCATAGTGGATCCAATGTTGCAATAAGCCCCAAATTTTTGTTCCTCAAGGATTATATGCATGCTCCAATGCTCAATTGGGAGACTATGTTTACTAATCGGGGAAGATCAAATTCTTAATGTGAAAACAAGCTCACCATTTTCACCTTGAAGTTTACCTTGAGCTTACCAAAAGATTTTTTCCTTTTAGAGATCCCATTATATTGCAAATGATAAGGGATTGATAACTTATGCCTAATGTCCACCTCCTAGATATTCTCATGATAAATGGAATCTTTCCGTAACACCCATTTTCCCAATCCTCATTTGTAAGCACGCTATTTCTTTCTTCAAGGAAAAACCCTCATGACCACATTTTCCCCTCAAGTATTTCATATTCAAAGAAAAATCAGTGTGAATATATTTTGCCTCTATCTCAGGAACTCCCTCTTCTCTTTGTTCCTTATGGAAAACTTTGTCTTTAGCTTTCCCTATTCAATGCTTCAAATGGCCATGATACATGGTAATAGTGGACTTCAAGTTGTGAATTGAGTGAACATCCATTCTTAGGCTTGTTAAGTAAACACCCATGAATCATAACAACACAAATTCTTTTTGTGTTTTTTGTCTTTATACCCTTTGAATAAATTGTATATATTTTAGGGTGTTGTATAAAAGGAACCTTAAGCATGTATAGATGTATTAAAGTGGCAAAAAGTTATTGCAATAAAAGTTGGCATTGTTCTTATCCAAATCAATATCCAAATCAATTGTGCTTCCCCTTAAGTTTTAAAGGCACTAAGAACATTCAGTTTGGAATGGTGCTATAGGGTAGGGTTGAAGAGTCCATGGCTTTTGGAGATATTGTAGTTGACATATGGTTGTTGACATTAGAGGGTATAGTTTTAGGAAGTTCCAAAATCAAATCTAAGGTGTTCGGAGATCTTGATCCCAAATTGGATCCAAATTTGGCAACTAGCCATAAAAATATCAAATGGATCCATCTTCAGGATATTATAGTTATAATAAAGGTGAGACTATTATCCCATCAATATTTGTGCTTTTATTCTTCAAGTGTTAACATAAAGCGTCTTTTTGATGTATGCATTAATGGGTCAACTTTTCATCTAGGATATCTTGGAGCTCAGAGAACAAATCTTGGGAAGCTCACACAATAATGTCGGTGATGCTTTCTTTGCTATTGGTTTGATATATCTATATGAGAAAGACCTTGATCAATCTTTAAAAAGCTTGAATAGAGCAAGCATCATGTATATTGTGAAGAATGAGGCCATGCATGATCTAGTTAATAAATCTATATCATTGATTAAGGATATGAGAGTGATAGATGACAAATCTTGATATGTATTATTTTAACAATCACATGGCATCAATCTAATGATGCTTGCATACACTTGAGTATGTTCTTTCTTGATAAATACATTGTTATATATGCAATGTGAATATGTATTATTTTAACAATCACAAGGCATCAATGTAATGATGCTTGCATGCACTAGAGTATGTTCTTTCTTTATAAATATATTGTTGTTATATGTAATTTGAAAAAAGATTTTCAGATTGTTGCTATATCACCACATATAGTTGCCATGTTTTGCAATGATTGACACAAAATCTTGTGATGATGTAAAGTTACCCCATCAAGGATATAACATTTCACAAGCTTTTGTTTTCATGGAAGAGCTCTTATTTTGGAGTAGTACCAAATGCAACATTAAAATCAAGGCTACTGTACATGTCTTTGGTCTATAGCACATTAAAATGAATTGTGTGTATGTGACTAGATTTCACCTTTGCAAAGAAAATGAAACAGGCAACCCTTGCATGTTATAACTTTTCCTCATTCTTTTTTGATTTGAGTTTTCTTATGCCTAGAGTTGGGATCTCATTTATTCTTGAAATAATTCAACATTGGATCGCATTTTGGGAACTTTTGTCATAAAAGTGATTTCAAGATAGTTATGTTGTGAGAAATCTCTCTATTTGTGAGAAAAAGAATAATGTGGTTCAAGGAGAGAAATCTAGATCCTCATGGATGCAATTGCTCTATGAAACAAGGCTTAATTTGTTGATGTTGTGTTTCGGGTTTAACAAGTTGAAGTCTACAAATGGACCTTTGGTGGATTTATGTTCACAACTATGATGGCGCCAAGATCAATGAGCATTGATAGATTTGTTTTTTCTATGGTTTTAATCCCACTTTGAAAGATCTCATCTTAATATAAAGAAATACTTGAAGGGGCACCAAGCTTGGAGCCAACACGTATCATCTTGAGCAAAAATACTTTAGATCTCTTGATGAGTACATTATTTGATATTAAGTTTATATCTTGATGTAGTTTGTGTGTGCATAAACAGGGTAATGAGTTATCAAAGATCGATTTGTGGCTTTGTTGCTTGGATATTTTCATCTTCTTTGAGAAGGTGAGCTATTGATCCATCTTGAGGTATATATACATACTTTTGGCTTACTATAATTTGATTATAGCAAGTTTTATTATTTTTGAAGAAAGTAACCATCAAGGGAGAATGAGTGAAATGCCTTAGAAAAGTGGCAATAAGAGTAACCAACAAGAGCCCCAGCTATAAAGATAATCTTTGCATGTTTTTGAGCCACTAAATATACAAAATGCATCATGAAAGCAAGCAAAAAATGTGATTGTTGAGATATAACTCATTCTCGTGCTATTTTTTAGGTTCAAGATGAAGGGGAAGTAGGTGCTATGATTAGGTTATTATGTATAAAAGTGCAATAATTTATTTAACAAGATTATTATGTCGAATTGTACATCTATTCTTGAAATGAAAAAGTAAAAAGAACAATCTCAAATTATGTAGCCAACTAAGATTCATTGGCAACCATTTGAGTAAAAATTATTACATGCACTACTATCAGTGATGTCAAATATAGAAGGACCAACCATTTCTTTATCCATAAGGGCATAATGCTCAACACTTGTGCATAATACATAATACAACTTCTAGCTACTTGTGCAAGTATTCAAGGGAATCTTAATATGGCAATATATCGTAAAATGCATAGTGGCATGCATCCTAGCATTGACATGTAGCTAGGGTGCAACCTCATGTTAAGGGTGTGGAAAATGTAAAGGCACCAATGGTATAATCTACAATACCATTTTTGTGGTTGATTGTTTATGAAAATGTAAAGGCACCAATGGTATTGTAGATTATACCACAAAAATGGTATAAGGAAAGGGGCTCAACAATGAAGCTATTCTCATGGTAGTTTTTTTTTTTGGGTTTGAATCTCCAAATGTGCAAGGCAACCACTTTCTTGAAAAGGACTACACTCTAATGGTAGATTACTCTTTTAATACATGACAAGAAATTGGAAAATTAGCTACTCTTACAAGTTGGTTTTCTCTTCTTGGTGGCTCAAAATACTTTTGAGGTGGATATTGGCAATAACTTGACACAAATTGGTACAACTTAGTGTACTTCTTTGGAAGAATACTATTTTTATGAGGTCACAATGGTAGAATAGATTGAGATCTATTATAGTGATACATATAAAGAAAGCTGTGACTACCATATAAAGAGAAAAGTAACTAGCATGGCACACTTGATAGAGAATGAAAATATAGTACATACATTACTAAAATGATGCAATTCTACTATTAAGGAGAATAAGCATGTTTTTCCAAGTAAGGCACAAAAGGGAGTAAAATCGAATAAGCCATCATTTCATGTAGGGTGGCGATCTAAAAGGTCAATTGTGCACGGTCAAAATCCTATTGAAAAGAAGGTATTGTTTATTGAAAATATATGTTTTTTGTAAGAGCAATAGGAACACATGGATCATGAATGCTCGTAGTGCCAATCTAAGATAATTATGAAGAAAGAAGGAGCATAAAGGAAATAAGTCTAAGCCATTAGTCGCATTAATGCTCACTTAGTGAGTAGCAAAATGGGAATTTACAAATTTATAATGTGCATGGAGTAAATTGAGGGATCAAACAACATCAGTGTTCTTTGCTTTGATTTAAGCACGAATGCTAATTTTAAATCTCCTAAATTAGTAGCCAAGTTGAGAATTTGAGAAGATGAAAAGTGTCCTATGTGTGAGGCTAGTATGGTAGGTCGAAGTTATATAGAACTAATCACACCTACTATTGAAAGATTCACATTCACTTGTAGAGTTATGTGGGTATTAAGAGCTTTCATATTGAGAATGAAAATACCATCAATAATCATTTCCCTATATTAGTGAGTGATGATATCCTTGATTGGTTGGAGAAAGTGTAATTTTTAGTTAGATAGACCTTAAAAGATTATTAAATACACAGTGAAGCTTGAAGATGCACACAATATAGTCCTAGCAATACCTTTGGTCTAGAATAGTTCTTGGTTATGTCATTTTGAAATAGAAATGCTATTGTTTCTTTAAACCAACAAATGATGGATAGACACTTTTTCAAAGCACATCTTTTTTGGGCACCTTCTTATGACATTCAAAGAATAAGACCAAAACATTGAAAGAATTTTCCCATATGTATGTAGAACTTAAATGACATATACCAATCTTTGATACAAAATAGAGTGAATTCTTTATGTAAGATATTTGCTTCATGGTCCAATAAACTCACACAACTTGTTATATAAGAAGAGTGTTCTATTTTCATGGGCTAATAAAAAAGTTGTCATTTGTAAGTCTATATAGTAAGTCTTTTGTAACCTTTGTAAGTCTATAGTAAGTGTTCTATACCCTTTCTAAGTCTATAGCAAGCCTTAACCTTTGTAAGTCTATAGTAAGTCTTGTAACCTTTGTAAGTTGAGTGTAAGTGAATAGTAAGTTGCATGTAAGTCTATAGTAAGTCATTTGCAATATTTCTTTTGAAAAATTTGTAATTTCTTTGTAAGTTGTTTGTGACATTTGACTCTAAGTCTTCTCTACCTTTGTAAGTCAACAAAAATCCTCTCAAACCTTTGTAAGTCCATTGTATCTCCATTACAAGCCACCTAGAGCCTCTATAAATCCTCTAGAACCTCTGTCCTCTGTAAGTCTATCTTTGGTTTAGTCCTTTAGAATAACTCTATAAGTCCTTTGTAAGTCTACTATAAGTCCACTTTTGAACCATTGTACATCCATTGAAACTCCTCATTACTCTAAAGCTACCGTGAATCCCAAAACATATTACTATAATCTTCTGTAACAACTGTAAATCCTCTACATTATAAGTCTACTCAAACCATTGTAAGTCCATTGAAGTTCTTTGAAAATCTACAATAAGTCTTTTATAAATCTAGTATCAATTCCTTGTAAGTCCATCATAAGTCAAACTAGAAGTCCATTATAAGTCCATTGAAAGTTGATTGCAAGTGCACTAGAAGTCCACAATAAGTCCAATGTAAGTCCACTATGAAATCTAGGTCCATTAGTAATTCCAATATGAGTCTAATGTTAGTCCTTGGGGGTAATTCCATATGACTCTAATATAATTCCTCTATAAGTCCATGAGTCCTAGTTCCCTATAAGTATAGATGTAAGTCCCTTGTATTGTAAGTCCACTAAAAGCATAATGTAATTCCTAATGTAAGCCCACTAAGAGCATAAGGCAAGTCTTTTGCAAGTCTAGAGTCCAATGTAAGATCTAATGTAGGTCCTTTGTAAGTCCATACGAGTCTAGAGTCCTCTATAATTCCACAAGTCCTTTAGGACCAGTATGAGTCTTCCTTTATAAGTCCATTATAAGTCTTTATAAGGTTATTGTAAGTCATTTTTAAGACCACAAAGTCCTTTGTAAGACCACTTTAATTTCTTTAGGACCAATTTTAGTCCTTTTAAAGTCCATTGTAATTCTTTCACATATCCTTTGTAAGTCCATTGTAAGCTTGTTGTTGTAAGTCCACTTTGAGTCTAAATTTAGGACCATTATGATTCTAATGTAAAACATTTATAAGTCTACTACGATTCCTTTATAAGTCCTTAAAGTTATCTCATTTATAAGTTATCTATTGCCATTGTAAGTCCTCTAGAAATAGTGTAAGTCATTTAGGACCACTATAAGTTATTTAGAATATTTGTTACTCCCCCATAGGTCTAGTATACGTTTGTATAAGCCTTTAGAAGTAGTATAAGTACTTCATAAGTCCACTAGAAGTCATCTAGGACCAATATAGCTCCTCTAGATCACTATATAAGACCTTTATAATTCCATTTTGTGAGTCCAGTGTAAGTCCTCTAAGATCATTATATAACTCCTTGTTAAGTTGGATATAAGTCCTCTAGGACCGTTGAGGGACCATTGTTAGTCTACTATAAGTCCCCAAAGACCACTATATGTCTACTATAAGTCAATTGTTAGTTCTCTAGGACCATTATAAGTTGATTGTAAGTTGTCTAGGACCATTATAAGTTCATTATATGTTTACTTTAAGTATGTAAGTCCAATATAAGTCCTTGAACTCCACTACATTTCCACTTTAAGTTCATTATAAGTCCTCTAGGACCAATATATGTCCACTACATGTCTACTTTAAGTCCATTATATGTCCACATTGTAAGTCCTCTTTGGACCATTATAATCCCATTACATGTCTACACTTTAAGTCCTTCAAGTCCATTGGAAGTCCATTATAAGTCCTTAGAACCATTTTTGACTATGATTCCACCATCGTAAGTCTGTTATAAAACTTTTGAAACTAGTAATTCCTTTGCAATTCCATATTTGACTGTGAGTCCACTATCATAAGTCTACTATACGTATTTTGAAACTAGTATAATTCCTTTGTAATCGTACTATAAGTCCTTTTTAAGTCCACTATAAGTCATCTATAATTTTTTAAAAGTCCATTGTCAGTCCTATAGAACCAATGTATGCCCATTATAAGTCTAATGTAAGTCCTCTCGATCTATTTTAAGTGTACGTATAAGTCCAAATTAAGTCCTCTAAATCTAGTTTAAGTTTGCAGAATCTTTAATAAGTTTGCTAGATATACTATTTTTTGAGTAAGTTTACTTCTAGTATAAGTCCACTATGGGTCTTTTATATTTACTGTAAGTCCATTCTAACTAAAATATTTGTAATTCCTTTGTAGAACCTCTTGAAGTCCTTTGAAAGTTAATGTAAGTGCTTTAAAACCTTTGAAAGTCAACTATAAGTCCTTGTAACCTTTGTTTGTCCCTAGAAGCAGCTATAGGTTATGTAGAATCATTAGAAGTCCTACATAAATCTATTATGGGAAGCTTTGTAAGTCCTTTGGAACTTTTCTATCCTATAAAACCTATGTAACTCCTATGTAAGTACAATGTACATTCTTTGTGAGTTTCCTCTAAAACCTATGTAACTCCTATGTAAGCACAATGTACATTCTTTGTGTGTCTCTAGTTTAGACCCATTGTATTATATTATAAGTCCTCTCTAGAACCACTATAATGAGAGAATTGTAAGTTCATTGCAATATCTCTTCAACCATTACAATTCTTTTGGAACAATTAGAAGTTCATTGCAAGCCCTTTAGAGCCATTGTAAGTCCATGTATGGAACCATTGTAAGTCTAGTTGAAGTCTTATAAATCATCTATGATTCTACTATGAGCTCTCTTGAGCCATTGTAAGTTAGGGAATGCATATGTAAGAAGCCCTACACATCATCTATTGGGCATTAAAAAACCCTTTTAGTTGAATAATATAACATAGTAACATGATCCGTCTTTCTTAAGAAACTTATGTACTTTGCCTCTAAGCACAATAAATAACCTATTTGTATAAATCTATAAAACTTTTCCAAATTTTACCACAATAAAAAAACCCTATTTGTGAAATCACGTGACAATATTTGGGTTGCTTGTGATTAATAAGAACCTATTCTTTTGGCCAATCTAAATCGATATGCACCATATCAATCTTAATTGTTAAAAACAAAAGCTATAAACCCATCAATTGAACTCACCATAGGTAGTATAGCATGTACCACGTTTTTAATCACGTTTGCTACATTAAGTGTTGAGCGAAAAAAAGAAACCCTAAGCAATAACTTGATACACTCACAGTTTTGGAGATGGGCTACAAGCCAATGGCCAAGTTGAGAGTACTAATAAACGACTTGTAGAAATCTTATCCAAGATAGTGTTAGAAAGTAAGCGAGATTGGGATAAGAAATTGTATGTGGTAGTGTGGGCTTACAACACGACATTCAAGAGAGCTACATGTCACATCCTGTTCAAGCTGATATATAGGGGGAATGTGTTTTGCCATTCGAAATAGAGTTGCACACCATGGTTTCACTCCTAATCATTCATTGGGTGAGACATAAGCATTAGAGGAAAGATATACTACTCTTGCACATCTTGATTAGATTTGGTTGTAGGCTTTACTACATCAAGAAGTAGGGAGGAAGAGAATGAAAGCCCTTCAAGATCTTCGAGCTAAGAAATATAAATTTGTGAAGGGTCAGTTGGTGCTGCATTGTGATGCTCGATGTGAGCTATTTCCTGGTAATTTAGAAACCAAGTGGGATGGGCCATACAAAATTATACATTTAGGAAAGAATGGCTTTAAGCCCTTTAAGCAGATTTGCAGGGGATAGTGTTCAAGAATAAAGTTAACTTTAATAAGCTGAAGCCTTACTATGTGTAAGGGCTAACATTGGGCTTGGTGCGTGTGCATGTCCTTTATGATTCAGCTTGAACTTGTAGTAGGTACCAAGACGATCGGATGTGAAGAATCATTCCTTATCTTAAGCATTTGTATCTAGAGCAATGTTACCACTACGGTCAAGTGATTTGGTGGAGTAAGGTTATCACGTTATTGAGTGACAAGACAATTCTTTCACGTGGAGATTAAGGTCTACTGCCACCATTGTTAAAGAATTTTGACTAGTGTTCCTATCAAGTTTAGCGAGGAAGGAGGGATTTGTACATGTATTCTCTCTCTTGGCTTGATTTTGATTATCATAAGTACGAGTGAGCTGATCAATATGGCGTGGCCTATCACCGAAGACTCGATCTATACTTCGTATTTCAATGGAGCTTCTAAAGAGTATTTAGGACACTTTTTTACTAATAATATGGTAGAATACAAGGCCTTGATTATGAGGCTAGATGTAGCCTGATGTGGTGATATCCATTGATTATTGGTGAAAGGTGGCTCACAATTAGTAATCAATTAGCTGAATGGGACCTACAATGTGCGGGCTCCCAACTTATGGATGTATTGTTGTGTAGGCTTAGATATGTTGCATATTTTGGAGATGGTGACTTGTCAGCTAGTTCCTCGACAGTGAAATCGCTTTGCAGATTCCCCAGCCAATTATGCTTTTGTTGAAGATGTCTTTCTCAATTGTGGTCTGAGAAAGCTCTTACAATTACCTTTTAACATTAGCCCAAGACTACTTTGGGGTCTTCTTGCTGAACGTCTTATTTTGGTCGTTGATGACTAGTTTGGGTTACGAGTCAGGTAGCAATTGAGAAACTTTCTATTTTGTCATGGATGCATATAGGATTGTTTATTGTCATATTCGTCAAACACCCCTTGCTTTTTATGGAGGGGGATTAGCCAATAACTTGATGCATTTAGTATAGGGACTGTGGTGCTCTTATCCTTGGTCGGTCTTGTGCTTTGGTAGAGTTATGTTAGGACCAAGGGTTTGTTTTTGTAGTACATTGCTAAATAGTAGTAAAGTGTATTATCTCATAAGGCCAAGAGGGCCAATTTTTTGGTTGTGAAATGTTATATTTCTTTAGGCCAAGAGGGCCATATGTCTATTTGGTGTAGGTGCATTTAATGGTTTTCTGTTTTAGTGACTGCATCATACAGGTTTGATGAAGTGCCTGGAGGAAGCCTTTGCTGCACGAGAGCTTCTTGTGGCCATTCTAGGTAGTGTCATCGCCTTTTCGAGTTTTTCCCTTATGCTGATAGTGTTATACGTGTATGTGGGGGTTATTTTCTTTCATTTGTTAGGGATTGGCAATCAAGGCATGAAGTCTTAGGGCTAGGTTAGGTATATTTGAGAGAGGTTCGAGCAGTTGTCTACCTCCTATAAGTAACGACATTATCACGTATTAAAGATATGTTTTTAGAAGGTGGTCCTAGTGACCTTGTTTTGCCCGCTTGCTAGGTAGTGGTTTTAGGAGTCTTTGCTAGAGTGTGGCAGTTAGAGAAGCTTGTCGAAGTATAAAGCAGAGAAAAAATTGAATATACTTGAGATAAAACAATATAGAGGGTTCTAACCCCCTAAAATAGAAAGAAAGAAAGAAAATCCTAAGAGCAATTGCTTATCGCCCTACGGAGGCTTGGTGGGTTCCTAGTGTCGGGGGGTGATGCCTTATCTTTCAAGGGGTAGCAGGTAGCCAAAATAAAGAAATAAGAAAGGTTGGAGTGAAAATAAAAGTGAGTGAAAAAGAAAGGGATTAAGTGTCACCTTGTGAGAGCTTGGTAGATTCTTGGGTATCGAGTTAGGACCTAAGGCCAATGCCCTGTTCTCCCTGCGTCCCTCTACGCTCAACTCCCTCCTTTTTACATGCCTATGTATGGAAACTTTGAAAGGAAGTATGTTAAAAGAAAATTTGTGATGACCAAGCTATAGGACTTCTCGCTTAGTAGGAGGTCCTAGTCTAGTTGTCCTAAGTTGGCTAGGCCTTGATTTTGTCAGGGGGTAGGGTGAGAGTTGATCTTGTGCTTTATTGAGTATATTTGTTATGGAAACTTGATGCTTTTTATGGTTGTTTATGCATATGAGTTCATGGGATTTGAAGGGTTGAGTCACCCTATCTCGTGGTCGCCAATGAGAGTAAATTTTTAGAGCCCGCCGATTTTGAAGTGGAAAATAGCCTCGAAGGAGGTCATAAAAGACCAAATTTTCATGCAAAATGAAAGAGTTGTGAATTCATAAGTTATAGTTTTCCTAGATGGAGTTCGATGCCAGGAATCCAACACAAGCGCACAAGTCTTGGTTCGTCGATTGGAGTTCGTTTGAACCCCCATTTAATCCTTGCAAGGTTTGGCATTATAAAGCAACTATGTGATCCAAAAGCTAGAAAGTGCATGATGGTGGCCAACTTTATAGATTTCAATGCCATGAAGCTGGCCATCCAGTTGGATCTCGAATTGGAGTTCATTTGGGTCTCCGTTTGGGGAAAAAAACCACTTTGCCAAGTATGAACACAAGAGCATGAATTGTTTTTTTTAAAAAAAAGTTTTAAGTCTTAATCTTGTTTAAGCTTGGGGAAGAGTGAAAAGTCACCTTTTATGAAATGTGGGGGGAAAGGGGGTGCTATTTTTTTCACCGTCCCCAAATTTACCGTTTTTTAATGATTTTTAAACTGGTGATGATCAAAGAAATGCTCTGGGCAACAAGATATTCAATTTCCTTGCCATCTATTACCACACGAATGAGCAGAAATGATGCATTCTACGAAGAGATCTGACTTTACTCTTTCACTCACATCTCCTCTCTCCTCTTGTTGTATGTTCTCATGGATTAGTGTATGAGAGAAGGGGGTGGGCTAGATGAAAGATTTCAATCATGCGATGATGTGGGAGTGGAAAGGGACATAGATTGGGGTTGGACAGATTGTTAATGGCTGTTCAGGAGCATCAGTGGACCTCTAATTTTGAAATATGTACGTCATAAGGGCATGATTTCATATGTCAGATTTTATTATTTTATGATAAATTTTGGTTTGGGAATGGTTAAAAATGATTGTATTTGGTTGCCAATGCTCTGATTTATTAACCATGTTGGAGTAATCAAGAGAAATCAGTCGTATAATAATTTTATGCTAAATATGCAAAACCCACGACTATGCGGTTTAAGAAAAATTATGCATTTTTTGGGGTTTTTTTGTGCATAGTGTTCCTATGGGTTGAATATGATGTGAAAATCATTCTCAATAAGATAAATCAATCTAAACTAATAAATAAATAAATATCAATAATTATTAATAAATAAATAGAAAAAAAAGAAAAATAGAGAAAAATAAGTTTCTTTTTGCATCCAAAAAGTAAGATTTATATTTGTGAATGTATAGTAGAGTTGAAGCATGAGTTTTAGCCTCAGTTCAAAGCCATATCTCTATGTTAAAGTGGTTTTTTATTGCGTTTAGAAAAGAAAAATACTTTCCTATTTTTTTCCTTCAAAGAGACTATTTTTAATGTTATTTCCATTTATTTCAATTTAAATTACTAATTTTTCTTGATTTTTTAATTTATGTGACTAATATGGACTTTGATCCCTATCAGCATATCAATTATTATTCCATACATGTGAACAACATTGAACCCTCAAAACCCAACAAAATCTCAATTTCTGTATTAAATTCCACATCTTGAGTTTTGTGATTTTAATTTTTTTTATGTAAATGACTAAAAACGATTGAATTTTTATGACTTTAGACATCACCAAACATAATTCAAGCATTCTCAACCATTTTTCACAATATACATAAGAGATAGGACATAATATGTAATAAACCCACACTTACGCTAAATCCCACACACATGATGCATCGTATTTCAAAAAATAGAGCCGTTGATACTGTCACACAACCAATGGCACTTTCTTCATGGTTTCTCACTCCATTCCTTGCATCTCAACACGATTCGACACCCATTCCCCCTTATCCTCTCAACCCATATGAACAACAATTAGATCAAGAGAGAAAGAGAAGAGAGAGGCTAAATTTTGATCCTTTCATTAAGTGCATCATTTCTCTTATTGTCTCTGTAAAAATGAAGGAAATTTTTACAAGAAGCAATGGCCCCAACTATTCCTTATGATTTTACCAAGTAGAAATTGCCAATTTTGGGGGCATGAAGGGGTGCACCAAAAAATGTGTCCCCCCTCCAATTAAAATTTCTCTTGTTTGAAGCTTCTAAGATTCATTAAAACACTAATTACCAAATTGATTAGTTCATCTCCTTCGTATTTGCACTACTAGCAAGTATTTTCAAGCCAAATGAAGGGGTAAACGACCTCATATTTGCAATTTGACTCGACGACCAAGCAGCTTCCTGGCATAAAAAACTATTACTTTGGTCTCCATCACTCACTTTTTGGCTTCTAGATCAAGTAGCTACTTTATAATGACAAACCTTGCAGCTATTAAATGGGGAATCAAATGGGCTCCAATCGATGAATAGACACTTGCCATGGATTCCTAACATCAAAATCCAGCTAGGAAAACTCTAGCTTCTCAATCTTTGATTGATACATTTTTTTCCAGACCATTACTTTTACAACTCCCTTGCCACTTTTGCACTTTAAAATCCATCTTAAAATCAGATCTCAACTATATTATTAATAGAACTCTCACAACTTCAGTTCATGGCATGGCCTTTAAACAATGCTTTACGAGCAAGAAGCCCAATATGTCGCACATAAAAGTGTTTGGTTTTATTGCATATGTTCGTGTGTCAAATGAGGTAGAAAGGAACTTAATCCAAAGGATAAAAAACATATTTTCATTGGATACTCTTTAGAGCAAAAGGGATATCACTATTATAACACTGTCACACAAGTGAGTTCAAAGTGAGCAGGGATGTTATTTTTTATGAGATGAGCACTTGGTATGTATCTCGTGGTGATGCATTGGATGATGATCATGATCATGATCATAATAGTTATGTGCCGAAAGAAAAGCAAGAATCACGAAGTCTTAGTGGACAAGAAATATTAGTTGGTACTACAACTACAATGCCCTTGGTTTGGGAGACTAAGAAGCAATTCCATATCTTTAGGTGCATCTACTAGTGTTGCAAGTAAAGACAAGGGCAAGAAGAAAGCCTTAGATGTGGTAATGATACATCTCCTAGTCATTTGGCGTTTAATGGAGATTCCACTAGTTCAAATAATTTGGATGATAAACTTGGTATTATTTCAGTTAGGACACCAAGTGTATTTAGAGTACATGGTAAAATAAAGACTCTACTAAGTGACCCAATGGTATGCAGGTCTAGTAGGGCTAGATATCCTATTAAAAGATTTGGTTTTGAAGGTTATGTAGCTCACCATTATGCTTATGTAGTAAAGGTGGTTGAGGATATTAAGTCCACTTGCTTTGAGAATGTTATTGGTCATGCTCATTGGGATTTGGCAATGGATGAGGAGATAGTTGCATTAGAAGCCAATAAGACTTGGGATTTAGTACCATTTCCTAAGGGCAAGAAAGCTATTAGGTGTAAGTGGGTTTACAAAATTAAGAATAATGCAAATGGTTCTATTAGCATGTATAAGGCTAGACTAATTGCAAAAGGTTATGCTCAAACATATGGCATATATTATAAAAAGACATTTAGTCCATTTGCTAGAATGGCAACTATTAGATGTGTGATTGCTTTGGCAGTAGCCAAAGATCGGAGCTTGTAGCAAATGGATATCAATAATGCCTTCTTGGATGGTGAGTTACCAAGAAGAGGTGTGTATGGAGCAACCGGTAGTTTATGAGGATTTAGAGCATCCCGCATATTTGTGCAGGTTAAAGAAGACACTTTATGGGCTGAAGCAAGGACTTAGAGATGGTTTGACAAGATCGAAGAGTATCTTGTCAACATTGGCTTTTATGTTTCTGATGATGATCACTCACTTTATGTTAGAAAGAGAGATGCAGGCTTGGCCATCATAGTCATCTATGTGGATGACCTAATTATTATAGGTCACAATGACAGTGGGATTGTTAAAGTTAAGGACCTTTTGAAGAAGAAGTTTCAAATGAAGGATTCGGGTGAGCTGAGATACTTTCTTGGTATTGAGATGATCAGATGTGATGATGGTATATGGTTGTCCCAAAGGCAGTATGGCTTGTTGGATATGTTGTCCAAGCATGATTTGATAGTGCGTAAGTCTCTTTTAGTGCCATTGGAGCAAAATGTGAAGTCAAGTGCTGATCTTGGGGATGAGATAGAAGACCCTATTGTGTTTAGGAGGAAGATAGTAGAGACTTTGATTTACATGACTATAGACTTAAGCTATACTATAGGCTTTATTAATCAATTTATGTAATTCTTAGAAAGCCTCATTTGGATGGAATTAGATGCATATTGAGATATATGAAGTCCACTTTGTATTATGGACTTTTTTATAAGGAAGATAAGGATATACAAGTGTCTAGATACATAGATGTAAACATGATTGGTAGCATGTTTGATAAATGATCTATCATCGGATTCATGTTTTTCCTTCATAGTAAAATAGTTACATGGAGCAAGAAAAGACAATTTACAATTGCTTTATTGAATACAAAGCTGAGTACAAAGGTGTTTTCCTAAGGTTGTATGGCTGCAGAAGTTATTGGGTGATTTTGATGTGTAGGTACTTATCATTCATTGTGACAACATAAGTAGCACTGGCTAGGAACCCTATGTTCTATACCAAGATAAAACACATTAAAGTGTATTACCACTTTGTGAGAGAGAAGGTACTTGCAGGTGAGGTCAACTTGGTATATATTAGTACAAAGGATCATATAGTTGTATTTGCTTTGTTACATCTATCTACAGCATCAAGAATCATGTGTTGGGAAGAGTTGCTTGAACTGCTGCGCCAAACACACACTATACATACAAGAGAAAGCTCAATCAAGAACACAAGAAGAGAGATGGAGGCCAAAAACTTTTCTTGCTAGTTTCTTCTTCTTCTTTCACACAAAATAAAATGTAAACAAAGTATAGATAAGGTACAACATAAAGAAAAGTGGCCTACTCAGTCAAACAATATATAACTCACTATAGCAATTGACTAGTGCTATAATTATGCCAACTATAGGCAAGTGCAATAAACTAAATATAATAAGTAATAAGTCAATGGCCATATGAGGATCATAATGACCACCGACGTCCTAAGTGTAAACATGTGGACCCATCTAGCTAGACAATCCATCATCAATGTCTGCATGTGTTAATCTTGCTATCTCAACACTCCCTCTCAAGCTATGTTGTATCAACTCCAAGCTTTGCATCCAATGCCTTTGTGAAAATGTTATCTATTTGATTATGTATGCTAACATATACCAAGTCAATCTCTCCTACAAGTATCTTCTCTCTCACTGGTCATGCATCTCAATGTGTTTTGTCCTAGCATGGAACACTGGGTTCCTAGCTAGATGTATGCTACTCATGTTGTCATAATGAATGACAACTGGACCATCTCCTTACACATCCAAATCACCCAATAACTTTTGCAGCCATACCATCTCCTTGCATATCCAAATCGCCCAATAACTTTTGTAGCCATACCACCTCACATATTGCTATAGCAACACCTCTATACTCACCCTTTGTACTCAATAAAGCAAATATATGTTGCTTTTAACTACTCCTTGTAATTGTTGCACTATCAAGGGAAAATATAAATCCGCTAGTAGACATGCTACCATCATAATCTGCATCTATATATCCAAACACTTGTACACTCTTACTTGCCTCATAAAAAAGTCCATAATGAAAAATGGACTTCACATATCACAATATGCATCTAATTGAATCCAAGTGAGGCTTTCTAGGAATTTGCATAAACTAATTGATAAGGCCAATATCATAGCTCAAGTCTTTGGCCTTATGATGATAGTCATGTAAATCAAACTTCCTACTATTCTCTTGAACATAGTAGGGTCTTCTATCTCATCCCAAACATCAGCACCCAACTTCACATTTTGCTCCAGTGGCACTAAAAGAGACTTACATACTGTCATATCATACTTGGACAATATATCGAATCCATATTGCGTTTGGGACAACCATATATCATCATCACATCTAATCACCTCAATACCAAGAAAGTACCTCAGGTCATCCAAATCCTTCATCTCAAATTGATTCTTCAAAAAGTCCTTAACTTCAGCAATTCCACTATCATTGTCACCTATAATAATTAGGTCATTCACATAGATTACTATGATGACCAAGCTTGCATCTCCCTTTCTCACATAAAGTGAGTGATCATCATTAGAAACATAAAAGCCAATGTTGACAAGTGTCAAGAAGTGAACTAGAGAGAGAAAGAGGAGAGAGAATACTACAAAAGAGAGAGAAGAATAAGTGCACAAGAGAGAGAAAGAGAGTAATAAGGAGAGAGAAATACTAGAAATAGAGAGAGAAAGACTGGAAAGAAGAAGAGAGATGACTGGAAGCCATGAAAGGATAGGAGGAGCTAATGAGAGAAGGGGGACAAAGTGGCACTCTTCTGTAAAAATTGATTACATGCACATATGTCATTTGCTCTTTTATATGCCCCTAATGTAACTCTTTACATTCCATCCCCACTCGGATGTTTTTGTCCTCAAAAAGAAAAATGGGACTTATTACAATTTTCCAAGTGGTGGAAAGGGGCAAAGTACTCTGCATGGACTAAAAATAAATTAGCCTAATCTTCAAGGATTCACAAAATAAGTAGAACTAGAGGGCTGAAAATCAAGTACAAAGTATTGACATCCATTTGAGAATATTAAAATGAAATATTGGACCAGAATATTGTCATTAAGAGCTCCTCCTAGATGGAGACTCTATGTCATCCATTGCAAACCTTGTTGTATTGAATTTGGAAAAACTTTGGATTGGCTAACCGAATCAGATGTGCTATAACTCTAGATGAAGCTCTCATTAAGTACTTTAGCCCATATGACTCATGCATCTCTGTCATTAATTCAACATTAAATCTGGTCCAAAATAGAGATCTATTCTGCAATGAAACAAAGCCCACTAGTTGGCATGATGTTTGTCTCAAAATTATTGAAGGTAAGGACATCATTCCCAAAGTAATATTGATTCACATAGAGAGTTAATTCCAACTCTTAACCTCATGGGTCAAAAGGAAAGGTAACATCACGTCCATACACCATGACCACCAAACCAAAGATATCATCACTCATGAAATAATTTGGATGTACTAATGATTCCACAAAAGCATAAGCAACTAAATCAAATAGAAGCCCATGATCATGGTCTTCCTTATCAGAAACTTCATAGGCTGCAACTGTAAACCCTTTAACTTCCTCTTGATCATCATCAAAATTTTCTTTAGCATGACTATCTTTATCCTCTTCATCTGAATATTCAAATACCACAAATATCCTTGCATTCTTTGCTCTGCACAAATCTTTGTGATTAAAATACATCGGGCTCAGCACATCTATAACATAACCCTTGAGCATGCAATTCTCTGATCTAATTCTCGAGCTTTACGGGTTTTAGACACAATGTTGCATGCATCATCACTATATAGATCAACAATAGAATAATCATACTATTGTCCATGGTACTAATGGGAAGCATGTGGCTGAGAAGTACATGAATGTTGCTCATAGTCATATTGCTACCCATATAGATATTGGTATCCATGAGAGATTGATTGGCTATACTCATTGTTGTACATATTTAGCAACAATTGCAATAAGTCTTGTTGAGCTCTTGCATCAATCATAGCAATCAATACAACCAATGTGTGCTTATCATATACTTGTGTTAAACCCTCTTGCAAAACAACATTACAATAAAGATTGATGAGAGCTTCCAAGATGCATGGCTGTACCAATAGATCCATATGAGATGTCAAGTGTTTGGCAAGTTCTCGTTCTATCATGGTTACATCAAAATCCATAAGTGCATATGCCAATATATCAATCATGTGAGTCATGTGAGCACCTAATTTGCTAAATTCCATTTCTCAAATGATACTCATAATATTGCTACTAGATGTCACTTGCCTTCCATAAGACACTGCAGAGTCAACATTTCCTTGCGAAAAATCATAATTACAAATGCTACCATGACCATCCTTATCTTATGATTCACCCACAATATCCATTCTTGATGGAGATTGGCTCAATGATGTATGGCTTTTCCAAGATCCCTTAGAATGCCCACATTGCTCAAGAAGTGTTCATGTGCTCTAACTATGTTGCTACTTATAAGCTCCAACATTTCCAAGCGAGGAACTACCTACTTCATAACTGACTTGCTACTGATAATCTTGGCCATAATGAGCTTTATCCATTCTATTATCAATATTATTTGAGCTTTACTATAAGTTATGATTATTGGATCCACCCACATTAATCAATAATAGTACCAAATGTAGATGATGCCACTGGCCTTCCACTCTAGGGCTACACCATCCTTAGAGCTTTCCTTGAGTGCCTTTGTGCATGCAGTAGGAAGAGGAGCCACCATATGCCACATTAGCGACTCAATAAACATGAAAATAAATGGCCTTGAAGACCCTTAAACCACACCAATACAATGCTTCCACAAATGGATAGCCATATGTAGCTTGTTTTTTTTAAATTCTCATGGAGCTTCTTGAGGCTATCATGAAGCCATCACTCCACTTCTATGGTCTCATGTTCTTACATTGTGTGGTGGATGTAGTCAAGATCCATGCAGTCTCCATCTAGCTTTTATCCCTTCCACTCTAGGGCTACACCATCCTTAGAGCTTTCCTTGAGTGCCTTTGTGCATGCAGTAGGAAGAGGAGCCACCATATGCCACATAGCGACTCAATAAACATGAAAATAAATGGCCTTGAAGACCCTTAAACCACACCAATATAGTGCTTCCACAAATGGATGGCCAAATGAATCACAGTAAAATTTTTCCTCAAAATTTTGTTGCTACCTTTTTCATTCCTTTCCACACTGATGGCATGCTCAATAACATTAATGTTAACACCCTTTCAATTTGTGATCATGTCGAGGACACTATTAAGGATGCTTAATGTAGAAGAAGAGAAAAGAAGATATGTGAGGGCACACTGGAGAAGCTTCTAGTGATGGTGCATTAAAGTGCACTAAAGAGAATCTATCGCATTCTAACATGTGCTATTTAAACCCCTTGCATGCATGCAATGGTCCAAATGACCCTCAGATGGCTATGGTGATGCTAAGTAGGTGGTGAAGCAGCAAAGGCATAAAGAGAAGATGGATTTGGATTATGATAAGGTGGTATGATAGTTGGTGATGATGCTACAAAGGTGGAGAAGTGTCTACATGAAGATCCAAAAAACTATAACCAAAAGAATAGAGAATTTGGTGTGGCTAGAAAGAATGTGTATTATGCTTCGGTCTCTTTTTCTTTGGACCATGTGCACTAGAGATATGTTGAATACTCCTTCCATGGAGTTTACCTAGTCTTCATGGGTAAGCTGCCCATGGAGGATGAGTTTGCTAGGTGGTTTTGGGCAATGTTAAGCTCTAAGGTGTCACTCAAGCAATACATGTTCATTGAGAGAGGCTTTTTCCTTGCCATTGTTTCCTCAAAGGCTGGGAGGAATTTCATATTGGGCTCTAAAGTTGGGTTTAGAGGAAACCTAGTGTACTCTCTACTACCATGGAGGGCAAAATTCAACCCAAAGGAGATCCTCCACACCAAGTGTCCAATGTGGATTAGTTTTCCAAGTCTCCTCACATGTCTTGATGGTGAGGTTTCTGCATTGGCAAAAGGATGCTTGGTAGGCTATTTATGTGCCTTCTATGGCAATAAGTAATGGAGCCATTAAGGTGAAGAAAGATGCCTATATCCTATGGGAGAGGTGGAAGTATATTCCAAATTTATTGGAAGTGGTTGATCCCAATGTTCTAGAGCTATTGGGTTGAATGTCAGGTTTGCATCATTTCTTGATAGAGGTTTCATTTGCAAGGGCCTCAACCACTTCACAAAGAATTGCCTAGGTAGAGAAGGCCTTGAAGAAAATGCATGTTAATGTTAATTAAGAGCTGAAGGACATTGCAAGTCTGCATAAAAAGAGTAAAAATTAAGGTGAGCCTACAATGGTGGATGTTAATGGTAAAGGTAATATTGGTAACAATAAGGATCAAAATGAGCCAAATCTCTCTAATAGAAAGGCCATGATGTTGAATCCTAAATGAATACCACAAGTAGTGGTAAAAGGATAGCCCTGCTAAAGAGAATTTTATCCCTATTGGGGAAAAAGGAGCTAAGCATAAGCAAAAGAGAGATTCTCTCAAGATTTTGGCCCACGAGCCTCTTCTTGGCAAAAATGTTTATGTTGTGCTGTGGGTGGTGAGGAAGAAGGTGTGGGCAATGCAATCAAATGCCATTGATATGGGCTAGCAAAAACTTACACTTGTGACCTAGAATATCAGGGGATTGGGTGGATTTGTCAAGAAAGATACATGCTGTGCTCTACTGAGGAAGTGGAGACCTCATGTTCTTGCATTGCAAGAGATAAAGCTGGGTAGTGGTGAAGAAGTTAAAGAGTTTGTTTGGTGAGGTTATATATTGGTTGGGGACTTTTGTGGGAAATGGAAAAGAGGCACTTTTTTTCTTTTGGGAGAATCTTTGAGCCCTTTTCCATGCTTTAGAATGGGTAATGGTAGCTTGGCTAAGGTGTTTGTAGAGCTAAGTAGGGAGACATGTTTCATTTTTTTCGGTGTATGGGCCGAATGCTAAAAGGGCATCACTTTGGGCTAAGGTTCAAAGTTTCAATTTGGATTACAATGCCGTATTCCTAGGGGATTGGAATATGAAATTGCAAGAGGGTGACAAATCACATGGAACCTACACAATGTTGTACTCAAAAGGAGAAAAATGGCAATTGTATATGAGAGATTGAGAGAGAGAACTATGAAGACATTGAAGATGAATACTATGTGATTGATTTCCGTTAAAAGATGATGTATTCCTTTGTGTTCTTTTTTCTTTTGATGGAGATTATGAAGAATATGGTTGATTCTATCAAATCTGTGGGAGATCTACATGATGCTGCATGAAGATTTGTTGTGCATGGTGTTCTTTTCTTCATTGTGATTATATAAAACCTAATAAAAAATCTTTTTGATGATGACAAGATAGATTTTCTTGCAGTAGAAACCCTATTTCCTTGATGTCTCTCTTGGGGCTCCATGTTTTTGATGCGCAGCCGGGGAAAACTGCCATCAACAAGCACAAATAGAGGCTGAAAATGGAAGAAGTGGCACTGTGGAAAAATAAGTAAATCAATGGATAGTAGAGTTCCTGCCATTGTTGAAGAATTGCAAGCATTCATTGCCAAGGCAACATTCTACAAAAGATTCATTCCCCAATGGAGAAAGCACAATGCCATTCTGATGAAGTTGCATCATAGTTGCAAAGTTCCTCCCACAAAACTGAAGAGTAGAACAGAGAGAATGAGTATCAATGGAGGATTTGGCCTTCATTGAAGAAGTTTCAGACATCATCAAGTGGAAAATAGTCAAGAAGCTTTAGGAGTCGTGGTCTGTGGAGGTTCACAAAAATAAGAAGGAATAGAGCTGGGACTTGTTCGCAGACGCTCAACAGCAAGATACGTGGGATGCTTGGTGTTCTGACAATCTTTTGTTTGTCCAATTGGAAACCCACTGGAAGTTGGTAGACAGAGTGTTCTTCACAACATACACTGTTGAAACCATTAGGAGCTGGCATTACTATGATGATGGCACCACCACAATGCTTAGATGTATGCATTTTGACACCTTCAGAACCGAATACCTTCCTCTGTGCAGTGGCATGAAAGCAAAATTCAGAGACGTTGAAAAGGAAGAAGTAGAAGAAATGTTGGCAAGAGAGTCCTCTAGAGACTGAAGCCTTCTGTTATCCCTCTGTGGAGCACTAACAACATAGTGGAGCCAACCCCCTCATGAATGCCGCCATCCGGAGACAAGCACTAGAACGTCTTCAGAGGTACATGAGAAGAGAGAAAGCAAGAATCAAAGCCGAGAACGAGCTAGCAAGAGAATCCGCCTTTGACGCCCTTGCGGAACTCTTTACAGAAGTCCAAATGGCACATCAAGCCCTTCCTCCTCCTATTGGAGGTCCACTTCCAAGCCAGATCCGTCCTGGAAATATTGATGACAGGCCAGCGAATGTAGTCCCATTGCCAATTTTTAAGGGAGAGTACAATGAAGACCCCGATCTTCATGTAGCAGAGTTTATGGTAGCATGTGTGGCTAACAATGCTAGAATCCCTAAGAATTGGTTAGCAATATTCCCCGCCACTTTCAAGGGCGTGGCATTTCAGTGGTATGAGAGACAAGTAGTAGGAACTTTTGGCACATGGGATGTTGGCCTTCCTCACTAAATTCAGGCATGAAGGTTTTGAAGAGCAGATGCGAGAGGAGTTCATGAATTTAAGTCGGTCCTTTGGAGAAAGAGTAGAAGCTTATGTCTCGCGAATGGAATCCATCCTGAAGAGATGGACCAACCATAATCTAGATGATGGCATTCAGAAGGGAGTGTTTCTCAGGGGCCTACAACCAGAAGTTTGTAAGTTTGTGGAGCTGCAAAGACCAGCGACACCGCAAGCTGCAACAGAAGGTGCAAGACTGTACGATGAAGTGGAAGCTAGATTGGCGATGAATCCAGGAAGAGGAGTCCCACCTCCTCTGATGCCAGTAATAATGTACCCACCAAGTACAATCCTAGGGACTGACCCCTACTCCTACCAACAGATGCCCCCAGTATCACAGTACAGTGCACCAAATCCACAGTGGCCACAATCAATGCCTCAAATGATGGTTCAACCACAACAACAATGGTCCCAAAGAATTCCCCCAATGCCAAATCAGCAACAACAGTGGAACCCTACCAACTGGAGCCAACAGCCAACAGTTCAAACAGGAGCTCTGAATCAGAACCAGAACAGAGACCCCTCTGCACCAACCCAACCTGTTTATGCAGTGATTACAGAGACTCCTCAAAACTCTAATGCTAGTGCCTTAGGAGGAGAAAGCTTGAAGGATTATTTATCCAACTCAGTTGCAAATATAAAAAAGGAGTTGATGGATGTGATTACAGAGCAGTTGCAGACACTGAAAGTGAATACCACTAGCATATCCAATGTTGCAGGAGCAGGAAGAGATGTGATGCGGTCAAATACTTGGTGTGGTAAGTGTCATCAAGCAGGCCATTTAGCCACTGAATGTATACGAAAGCCAACAATTCCTGGAGCTTTCTGCTCCTACTGTCTTAGGAAGAACCATACAGAGGATATTTTCTCTCTGAAAGAGATGCATGATAGGAGAAGGAAGGAAGAAGACGCAAGATTCAACTTGCTGGAATCCAAAATGACAACATAGGATATTGGACCCAAGCCTAGAGAGTTTGGTCCTAATTTCGGTCCAAGGAGGTTTCCCTCTCAAAGTTACAGAGGACGAAGTCTGGCGGTGGTCAAAGATCAGAAGTGGAGTGTTACAGATGCAGGGAAAAGAGACACATTTCACCAAATTGTCAAAATCCCAGAAGGTCAGTGGATTACAAACCCTTATGCAATCGATGCAAAGGAGAAGGCCACACTGCAAAAGACTGTCTGAGCACAGCCCCAGTGAAAAACAGTGTTACTGATAATCCGTCCAAGGCCCAAGAGCCTACCTCCAATTTAGTGGAATTGGAAGTTGCTACCATCATGCGTCTAACCGGTTGGAGAAGCCAGTGGATCCTATTAAGGAATACGATCTGGTCAGAGATCTAGATACCTTTAAACCAAACCTCACATTCCAACAATTGTTGATGTTGTCTCCTAGTTGCCGAAAAAGGTTCAAAAGTATACTAACAAGAAGACGTGGCTTAAGGATTGCTCCCTCAACAGCAACAAAGTCCAATAAAGCTCCAGAGCCTGTAAAAGAAGTGGATGTGGCTAACGCCTTCCTAGATCCTGGTATCCCAGAGACTGGCATGTGGATAGAAGGCTGCTTTATTGCAAATGCACTGATTGATGGTGGCTCATTAGTGAACATTATGATGGACTTGACAATGAAGGACCTAGGCCTACAAGGTGTGCAACCAACTCAATGACTCATCAGACTGGCGGATCAGAGTAGAATCAAGCCTTTGGGCATTCTCCCATATGTGAAGACTACAGTGGCTGGAAAAGATTATTAGCTAACCTATCTGGTGGTGAAGCCAAACTCTTATGGTACATCTTGCCCCTTGTTACTGGGCAGACCATGGCTTTTTGAAGCCAGAGCAAGGATGGATTGGTTCAAAGGAACCTTGACCTTGGGTAGAGGACCCAATAAAGTGGTGCTGAAGTTATATGGTGCTCAAAAAGGACATGGGTCCACCTCCTTGGAATTATCTTGTGACTCCCCAAATGAGGCTACAGATGGAACATCGACATAAGAAGATGCTGTCAAACAGATCCTTCCCAAGAAAATAGAGGCACATTCCCTAACAGTGGGTACTGTAAGCCAACTCCCAAAAGATGCAAAGCCATTATCAATGGGTGAATACTTCCTGCCTGAACTAGGAACGATTTCCGAAATCACTTCTAACAGTGAGATAAAAGCATGGATGTAGTGCTCTCTCTGTTACATGGCCATAGCAGAGCTAGAGACAGAGGCAGAAGGCGTAGCAGAGGACCTGTTCTTCTCTTACAAAGCTCCTACAGAGGCATAGCTGGAGTCTGAAGAGGATGATGATGAATCTGAAGAAGGAGACTTTGAAAGCGAGACATAAGAAATCACTCCACCCACAGAAGGTATAGATGAGGAGGGAGTTCCAGAAGCTTCAGAAGCAGAAGACTCCATGCAGTGGGACAGAATGGCAATGGTACCCTTTGGATTGATAAATGGATCTTTCCATAGGCAAAGCCTATATAAGAAGTGGATCAAGCAAAATAAGCCGTCTTTTATCAGTGGTTCTTGTCGCACCCATCCACACTTGTCAAGAAAGAATGATGATGATGCTCTTTGTCAATAAGTGCCAGTCCCAAGGCCACAACGGAATTCCGAGAGCCCCTGTTATGTAACATTCCTGGATTCATCCTCTGAAGAGGAGTCCTCAAGCTCTAAGATAATTAACATTCAAATCAAAATCGAGACAACGCTAATCCCATTTCAGCATTTCAAGGAGCAACCTAAGTCCTTACTGAAAGAAGACATTGAGTCTAGTGGGACATCAGAAGAGGACACCACCCCCTTGAAGGAGTCGGATATGTACCCAGAAGCAATCCGTGGGACCTTCATCTGTGAAGTAGAAGGTGAAAGGCAATTAACCTTTGTGGATGCAGATGGCACTGAACGCCACTTGAAGGTGGGTAGAAGCCTACCAGAAGAGGAGTTGTCAACCTTGTACAACTTGTTGAAAGAGAATTTGGACGTGTTTGCATGGTTCTACGAAGACCTAAAGGGGATTGATCCCACAATATGTCAGCATCATATTGACTTGGAGCCTGATGCTAAGCCAATACGGCAACGACAGAGGCGAATGAACCTGAATTATTCCACACTGGTGAAAGTAGAGCTGCTGAAGCTTTTGGAAGCATAGTTCATCTATCCAGTGGTGGCCAACAGTGAATGGGTCTCACCCATCGTGGTTGTACCCAAGAAGAATGGCAAGCTTCGTATATGTGTGGATTTCCGCAAGTTTAATTCCAAGACGAAGAAGGATCACTTTCCTATCCCTTTTACAGACCAGCTATTAGACACAATGGTAGGACATGAGCTTTACTCCTTGTTAGATGGCTTCAGCGGATATAACCAGGTCTAAATAGCAGAAGAGGACCAATCTAAAACAACCTTCACCATAGAATGGGGGACCTACGCTTATTGAGTGATGCCGTTTGGGCTCTACAATGCCCTTGCTACCTTTCAATGAGTCATGATGGCCGCATTCCAAAATCCTTTGCACCACTTTATTGAGGTATATTTGGATGACTTCTATGTCAATAGTTTGATCCATGAACACTGGGACATTTGGAACAATGCTTTGATTGATGCCGGGAGTATGGGATCTCCCTCAACCCCAACAAATGCATCTTTGGAGTCTCTTCTGGAGTTCTGTTGGGCCACAATGTCTCTGCACAAGGGATATCAACAGACCCTGCAAAGATCGAGAAGATCGCAGCTCTGACGGCACCCACCAACCTCAAACAGTTGAGGGGATTCCTAGGCCATGTGGGTTACTACAGAAGGTTCATAGCCCATTTTGCAACAAAGGCAACCCCCTTGCACAAGCTTCTGAGGAAAGATGTAGAGTTTATTTGGACGAAAGAATGTGGCAAAGCCTTCAATCGAAAGAAATTGAAAAGAGGAAAATCCACAAAAGGATTGGCGAATGGGATCGTGAATTGATTCCTAATGTTTTCACATGCTAACCTATTATCCCCTGCTATATTCGGGGCTCAAATGGAATGCCACATTGGTAAACACACTCTGAAGCAGTGTCTAATTGAGGCACCCATCCTGCAACCTCCTGATTGGACGAAGGAGTTTCATGTACATACTGATGCATCAATTGAAGGCTTAGGTGCGGTCCTATGCCAGAAGGGATCCTTGAAGCTGGAGCAGCCCATCTATTACGCAAGTCGAAAAGTCACTGATAGAGAGTGGAAATATATAGTGACCGAGCTGGAGTGCTTGGCAATGGTGTTTGCCCTAGAGAAGTTTCGCCACTACCTACTGTCTACCCACTTTAAATTTTATGTGGATCATGAGGCCCTGTCCTTCCTGATGAACAAAGCAGATGTGAAAGGATGAATGATGATGCATAGGGGGAAGAAATTGGTTCAATGAAACCCATCTCTAATAACTCCTTGACTTGCTTTGCAACCTCTTCATGCTCACACTTGGAGAATCTGTAAGGGGGCTTGTTTACTAGCTTGGAATGGGGCTCTAAGTCAAGTGGGTGGTCCACTTGTCTCTTAGGAGGGAGGGATGTAGGCATCTAAAATAGGTCATTTTATTCCTCAAGTAAGGCCTACAAGGCTGAATCATTAGATACTGTAGAGGGTTGATCAGATTTTCCTTATTCAATTGCAAGACAAAGATTTGTGAGTATTTCTTAAACTCCCTTTTGAGTTGCTTTGCTGTAATGAGCTAAAAATAAGCATGATCTTGAAATCCCTCTAATAAGTGGATAGACTGCCCATGCATCATAAACTCCATGTAGAGCTGAGAGAAGTGAATAGCAAATTTTCCCAATTGTTTTAGCCAATCACAGCCCAAGACAACATCAATGGGACCCATATCTAGGCCAACCAAATCAACCAATGCCACATAATTTTCAGCTAAGCATAAAGGAACTGCACGACATACATGTGTGCTAATTTCTTCTTCTGCATTTGCTACTTGGACCTTCAAGGGGTGGTGGAGTGCCAGAGGGGTGCGTTTCAGCAAATCAATGGCTGATTTTTTGACAAAACTGTGAGTTCTACCACTATGCACTAGGATGAAGACATGCTTTCCATTGATACTGCCTTGAATGCAAAGGGTGCTGGGGCTTTGGGAACCCATCCAAGTATCCAAAGAGATTGAGAAAAGGGAAGTGGTAGGTGGGTCGGATGTCAAATCACGTATCTGTGACGGATCATCTCCTGGGTCGAAGGGAAACCCATCCTCTAGGTCATAGAACTGCTCGCGATCAACATCTTCTGTAGGCTCAGCATGGTCAACGGGCAGGTCATCCTCCTCATTATGCCAATCTCCCATGACATACATGCTATGAACTTTGACATTGGCTATCTTGTATGGGAATTTGGAGGGACAGTCAGTAGTGTACTTATCACCACACTTGAAGCATAGGCCCTTTTCCTTCTATTCCTTCACAACATTTGGAGAGATGAACTATTGGCTACTAGATCCATGGGAAGGTGATGCGATGGACTATTTATTTTCAGCATAATTATTCTCAACATTAAAGCCGAATGATGTCCCAAAAGTGCCCATTTTTCTTTCATCATGGAAGGTGGGTAAGTGGGTACTTTAGGGTTGGTATTGAGCATAGAAGTGCTGCAAAAACCACTTCCGTATGGGGCTAATCATGACGGAATGTGGGACTGTCCAATACCTTGCTAAAAATTTTCATTCTTACGGTATTTTCTAGCATATCTCTCAGCTAATTCAATTGCATCAAACAATGTGGTGGGTTTTTCGGTCATGAAATCTACTGATAGGCTCGGTTCCAATCCATAGTTATACTTGTGCAATTTAGCATCATCGCTAATGCTCTCCACATACATGGTCAAGTTCATGAACTAATTTGTATATTCACGTAGAGTGAGGTTATGTTGGTCAAGGGTGTACCACCATCCTTCCAATTGCTCTTTTTCCACAGGAGACACAAAAAATTTGACCATATGCATTTAAAAATCTTCCTAGTCAATGAACTATTGATTCTCTCGATTGATATAGTGCCACCATGTGTGGGAAAATCCTTCCAAGTGGAGAGAAGCAAAAAGGATTTTTGGATAATCAATGCAATGGTAGATATTGAAGTAGGACTCCAACTTGGACATCCATTCCTCCAAGTCAGATGGTGAGGGGGATTTACCATTATACTTTGTAAGGGTGATCTTGTCACTCAATTCATTAGGGCCATGCTGCCCATGAAACCCTTGTTGTCCATACATCCTGTGGTGGCCATCCATGCCTTGCTATCCATACATCCCATGTGGTGCATTCAACCCATGTTGGCCATTATAACCATGCTATCCATGATTTCCATGTTGGTCATTTGTGCCATATTGTTCTTGATGGGGTTGATTCATATGGGGTGCATGGGGACTCCTAGGGAGAGCCAGAGAAATTCGACCAAGGGTGGGAGAAGGCCTTGTTGGCTCTGCATGGTGACAGGGGAATTCAATAGGGGCTCATCATGTGCATGAGAGGGTTCACCAACCTCATAGGTAGAATGAGAAATTCCATTAGCACCAAGTATACCCTGTGGACCATGCAACGGTTCCTGAGGTGGAGGATGTCTAGACTCATGCCTAAAGTCATTGGCCTTCTCTTGGGATGAAGTAGTCGCTAATTGAGCAACAAGAGTAGTAAGTTCTCCAAGGTCTGTTCAGTCCTCAAGTTTGAGAGATCCATGTGCTCGATCGGTTCATCAAACTTGGACATCATTTGGCGATGGTTGGTGACCATATCATTATGTCATTCCATATGACGAAGCTCATGCTGACATAGGGTGTGATTGAGAAGGGTGTATGGGTCTGTTTCAAGCATTTTCTCATGTATGTGACCATCGTAATCCTGTGCTGAGCTTGGTTCCTCATTCATGGAGGTCCATGAGTCTCTAATCTCCCTCTGTAAGTTCCTTGTGGGCCTTGCTTTTGCCTTTCTGGCCAGCCATCTTGATGTAGTCCGCAGGACCTGCTGTCAGTAAAAGGGGTGTAACTCTTTGCAGGAAACTCCGATTGATGAGGTTTTTGGCTCAAGTCTGAGGGGACAAAGTCCTCTTTGAGATGCGCTATTAACCTTTGTGACAAAAAATGATTAAAATTTTTTGTAAGGGATTTACTGTGCATGTCCTAGAGCTCAGTCTGCACTGTGTCCATTGTTAGCTTTCAGGGATGCAGGTAGAGAGCAACACACATAGTGAAGCAACATGCTTCCTCTCTCATTCTACTCATTATTCATTCAACACACACTTTAGTGCATATACAACCTAAGGTCATAAAGACCATTCACACTAGAAGTAGAACTGACTTATTTAATGTACCTAACTGATCTAGCCAGACTAGTTGTGTCTAGCTCATGTCAGTCAAACACACATGAAAGAGCTTGATATTCTAACACTCCCCCTCAAGCTCAAGTCATCATTTGTACTCCAAGAAGTTGTCTAAAACCACAGAACTTATCTTTACCCAGGGACTTGGTAAAGATATCCACAACCTGTTCATCTGTCTTTACATGCATAAGATCAACTCGTCCTGCAAGAACCATCTCTCTGATGAAATGGTAGTGTACCTCTATGTGTTTTGTCCTGGCATGATAGACTGGATTCATAGCCAGGAGTACACTACTCAGATTATCACATAGTAACTTCACTAGAGCATCTACCTATATGTCCAAATCAGCCATAAGCTTGAGCAGCCATGAAATCTCGCATGCTGCAAATGCAGCACCCCTGTACTCTGCCTCAGTACTCGACAAAGCAACCGTAGGTTGCTTCTTGCTGCTCCAGCTAATCATGCTGCTACCAAATCCAAATGCATATCCACTCATATATCTACGGTCTTATGAGCAACCTGCCCAATCTGCATCCGTGTATCCAGTCAATATCAAGGGCTTATCTCTGACATAGAACAACCCATACTCTACAATGGACTTAACATATCTCATAATGCTAACTGTGGCTTTCTAGGCTTCTGCATAAACTGGCTTATGAGCCCTATAGCATAGCTCAAGTCAGGCCTAGTGATTGGTCAAGTAAATCAAGCTGCCAACCATCCGCCTGTACATAGTCACATCCTCTACTTCAGCCCCAGTGTTCATGTCTAGCTTGACATTCTGATCAAGAAGTGTATCCAGCGGTTTGCATTCAGCCATGCCATACTTCTTTAGCATCTCCATGGCATAGTGCTTCTGCATCAGCCATAACCCATTGTCAGCTGGAACTACCTCAATGCCCAAGAAATACTTCCGTTCTCCTAGGTCTTTCATGTCAAATTCAGATTTCAACATCTTCATTACATGCTGTATGCCCAAGTCATCATCGCCAGTGATTATCAAATCATCAACGTATATGACCCGTACTACCAAGCCATTGTCAGTCTTCTTTGTAAATAGGCTGTGATCAGCCCTGCCAACAGCAAAACCCAATCTTTGCAAGTAGTTACTGATCCTAGCATGCCAAACTCTCGGAGCCTGCTTCAGCCCGTACAATGCCTTTTTCAGCCTGCATACATAATGCTGAAAATCAGGGTGAACATACCCTTCCGGCTGAACCATATAAACATCCTCTGCTAGGTCACCTCTAAGAAATGCATTCTTAATGTCCATTTGCTGCAATTTCTAGCCTTTAGCAGCAGCCAAGGCAATCACAATGCGAATGGTTGCCATCTTGGCAACAAGGTTGAATGTTTCCTCATAATCAAGTCCATATTCTTGGGCATATCCCTTTGCGACCAGCCTAGCTTTGTATCTCTCCACACTGCCATCTGACTTGCATTTGATTTTGTAGATCCATTTGTAGCCAATGGTCTTCTTCCTTTCAAGCAGTGGCACTAAATCCCATGTCTTATTTTCAGCCAACACATTCATTTCTTCATCCATGGCTACACACCAATTCTCATCTTTCACTGCTTCAGCATATGTACCTGGTTCTTTGACCTCCATCACTTTTGTCATGTAAGCATAATGCTTTGCAGAGTAGCCACTGTATGTCAACCTGTCAATAGGGTATCTGACCCTCTGCGAGCATCTAAGCTGTGGTGCACTACTCGATTCCCCTCTCTCATGAGGTGGAATATACTTGCTCTGCCTTGTGCCAGGCGTATAGACAGTCAGAATACCAAGTTCACTGTCTAAAGTATCACCAAACTCATAGCCAGAAGTCATTCTACCAGGTGTCATCATACCATATGCATCCTCAATAACTTTCTCTTTTCCTTTGCTGTCCAAGACATCATGTCTCCCCCTCACTGACATACTGGTGTCAGTGGACGGCGAGCTCCTCAATCTCCCTATCCATGGGGTTACTATCTGACTACGAGGTCCTGTCATAACAGTGCTCTACTGTAAATCAACTGTAGAGGCATGAGTGGAAGGCATATCCGCTGGCACTGCAATTGGTGATACATACCAAGAGCCCATCTCATCAAAGATAACATCCTTGCTTACCAAAGTCTCCCTGGTAGAGGGATCATAGCATTTGTATGCCTTCTTCTCCTGCGAATATCCAATGAAAAAACACTTATGCACTTTGGGATCCAGCTTATTCCTTTTCTCATCTGGAATATACACATAAGCAAGACAACCAAAGACTTTCATGTGACTTACATCCGGCTTATAGCCATACAGCTTCTCAAATGGTGTCGTCTCATGAATACCTGCAGTGGAAGTCCTGTTCGGAATGTATACGGCTCTCATAACAGCCTCTGCCCAATAGTAAAGCGGCATATGCTTTTCATTCATCATGGCCCTACAGCTTCCATCAGAACCCTATTCTTCCTTTCAGCTACTCCGTTCTGTTGCGGAGTGAAGCTCAGGTGAGCTGCCTACGAATGCCATTTTCAGCCAAGAAATCATCAAATTCATTTGATACATACTCCCCACCACTATCAGATCTCAAGCAAGAGATGTAGTATTTAAACTCCTTCTCAACCTGTACTTTAAATTGTTGAAAAATAGCAAAGACCTCATCTTTTGTTTTCAATATTTAAAGCCAGGTATAATGACTGTAGTCGTCAATGAAAGATACATAATATCTGGAACCTCCCATAGATACATTATGAGCTGGCCCCCAAACATCAGAGTGCACTAACTGCAATGGACGTGTACTCTATCTTACATGCCTGACAAACGACAATCGTGACTGCTTACCGAACTAGCAAGCCTCGCATACATGACCAATATCTGAATATTGGAACTTGGGTAAACCTGTAACCAGCTGTTTCTTTTGCATAATTTACAGCCTTTGTAAATTGACATGCCCCACTCTCTTGTGCCATATTTCCAAATCCCTAACAGTGCCAGAACCATGGGCAAACATAGCTGAATTCAGCTCTGGCAAAGAAGCATCAAGAGTAAACATTCGGCCATTCCTGTGACCATGAGCTATCAACTTGCATCCATTGCCAAACTCTTCAATAAAGCAGCCATGTTTATTGAATCTGACCTGCGAGTTCTGCTTCGACAGACAAGCAATTCTTCGTAATTGAAGGAACATGCAATAGATCATGCAAATTTTTCTTTCTGCCATCATGAACCACAAGAGGCACTTTGCCTTTATGTTCAATGCTATTGAATTTCTTGTATGGATCTGTTCTTCCTCTCCATGTTATTGAATTTCTGCTTCAATTGTATCTTCCTGGCACTTGTGGTTGTGCCATAGTATTTGACCAATATACTCCATGTATCTGCTGGGCTCTTACAGTTCATGATCTGCATCACCATAGCATCCGAGATACATAATGACAACCAATGTAAAACTCTGTGAGCTCTTTCCGTCCAAGCTCGATGCGCTCGTCTTTGATCAGCTGTAGGGTTCCTTTCTGGAACTTCACGTTCAGCCTCAACACCTGTCACTAAGTCCCAGTATCCTTTGCCTCTATCAGAAAGTTCTCCATGCGGAACTTCCATATTGCATAATTGTTGCTATCAAGCTTTTCTCCCACAATCTGGGTTACATTATCAGTTCTATCAGCATTTCCCATGTTGTAGACCTTGCTTGACTACCTGCAAACCAAGATCTTCTTAATAGTTCAACTTCAGCCCGTAATTGTTTATGATAGTTTTCTGCAATTAATTGTAGTAAAAAACAGGGTATTTCAACCCACCACTGACAATCCAAGATAGCCCACAACCAAGTGGCCTAACCTGTAGGCAAAACAGTCAATACAGATGCAATGTATTTACTTCAGTTGAACCTCTTTCAACCTCACTGCCAAGATACATACATGCAGTCTGAAAACTGTAATTTTGTGAATGACCAGCAGTGATTTCAAGCCCAAAACTGAGTGATATACATGTCATACATGTCCCAAACCTTCATAGACATCTGCTAGTACATGTAGCAGTCCAAGCACAACCAACAGGGCACAAGTCAGTGCATAGATAGCAGGTATAAGTGTCAAACCTTTTGCTTACAGATTGCAATCAGCAACTTCTCAGTAAACCAAAGTCTATCCAGCTCCAAAACAGCCTCAAATCATGTCAGACATTCACTTTGAAGTGTTAGGTTCAATACATGAGCATTCAGGTAACTATAGGCATCTTGTCTTCATGAATCCAAGTCATAGATTGCATTTACTGCTTGCAACCACTAAGACAATGTCACTGCAGTAATTATCAGCCTTAGACTTCAACTTCCATGATCACTTAATGCTCAACTCAATCCATAAACCTCCAGTAGACATATCCCATGTCATACATATGACAAATGCCAGCCAAGTGTTATGTAATGCTTCAATGGAAACTAGTGCTTGCTGCCCACTGTTTTGAGACAGGTTTCCAGCCTGTTTACACTTCCAGATCTGAGTACTTTCTTCAAGGAATTTTAGCTCAAAGGCATGAGAACTAATACATATGTCTTCCAGAGTGCTCCTAGGTTCCAATGAAGTCCATAAAGCATGTCAGAGAGCTTCAAGCTCTAACCAAGATCAAATACAAGCTGCCTTATCACTGTTTACAGCTGAACTGCTCATGTTTTAGATCTGTAGATCAGATCTATAGCTCATAACTAAACACACATCCAAGTATTAGTATGCCAAGATCTTCAACCACCTTCCAAGGTGTATATGCAAGATGTAGATTGCTTGATAAGCTCCCAATGCCTTAATTTGCAGTGAGATATGTCTTCGGCCACAACAGGCGCAAACACGCAGACCTGTCTGGAGTATGTAGCAGCAACATTCGATGAAAATGATGATCATAGAACACACTCTACTGCTCAATGATGCCCTGAGAAACTGCCCAACAAGCTATAGCAAGCTCTTGCATAGATGGAATGCATAGACCCTGACACATACCTTGATAGAGTAACAATGGCAGCCTTTCTTCTTCATGGATACACTCTGTCTTCAAGCTTCAAGTCTTCTTTTCCAGTGCATTCCACCAGTGAGCCCATTCATGGATCTGATACCATGTTAGCTTTTAGGGATGCAGGTCAAGAGCAACACACAGAGTGAAGCAACATGCTTCCTCTCTCATTCTACTCATTATTCATTCAACACACACTTTAGTGCATATACAACCTAAGGTCATAAATACCATTCATACCAGAAGTATAACTGACTTATTTAATGTACCTAACTGACCTAGCCAGACTACCTGTGTCTAGCTCATGTTGGTCAAACACACATGAAAGAGCTTGATATTCTAACATCCATAGTGATCCTAATGCACAAAAATGGGAATAAATTTCAAACTGTAGCTCCAATTGGGGAAATTTTTTATTCAAACCAAAGGGTACAAAGCCCTCTTTGAGGTGAGCTATAGGGTTCACTTCCAGATTCAAAACATAAATTTATGCAATAGGATCTTCTTGACTGTCCTGCAGGATTGTGACCAGAAACACTGCCTGTTCCTTATTACATGGATAGAGCATAGTCCAAGAGGCCTGATTAGCAACCTCAAAAGCATACTGAGCATGATCCCAAGCATCATTGCATACCCATCTGCTCTACCATCAATGAATACGTACATTCACTGCCATACATCCCTTTTGACTATATGCACTTCAAGCATCATACATGGGTGCAAGTAGCATTGTGGGGTATCTAAGAGGGATGATTGGATCAGGGGAACTGGAGCTCATGGGAAGTACCTGCATCTACATACAAGTATCGGCGGGCTCCAAATCACTGAGAGGTGGGTAAAGTTTCCCCCAGGTCGGGGGTTGTGCACCCCTTTAGGATCTTAAGTGGTAAGGGAGGGTCACCTCTCTTTTGTCTTACCACCTCTCCTAGCATCGGCCTTTTTCCTTAGTTGGAGTATACATGGCATACATTTTTATTAAGAAATCAGCATGAGATGCATTGGAAAGAAGACATTTGTCCTTTTCATGAGATGCAAGGAATGACAAGGTTGGGTTGGCTACTACTTACCTAATTTACAATGACTATTATTCATTTTGGGCTCGTCCAAGATCACAAGAAAATTGGGAGTTAATGTTAGCCATTACAATAAATTTCAGGGAGAGGTATGATGCATACACACAAAGAGGATCGAACAATTAAACCTATGCAATCTTGAATCTCTCCAACAATGGATTAAGCTTAGCAAGTGGCTAAATTGAGATATTAAGATTAGATTGGCATACCTCTTTAATGCTGGGGAAGTCCATTGAAGCATGAATCATCATGATGCCTCATTGCTCCATCGATCAAGTTCGGTTGGTTGGGGCATTCCCATGGAGAAAGACTTAGCATTCGAATGCTCCAGATGATGATGATGGCTCTCGTGCTTGTTCTCGAGCTTGAGCTTCAGAGAGGGAAAGCTCCAAGTGAAGCTTTCATGGCTGCTCATGAAATCTCTACATGTTGAGCTCCATGTCTTCAATCCGGTTAAGGGAAAGCAAAAGGGGTTGAAGTGTTGCATGAAGGCTCAGCTTCCAGATGTTGTGGGCTAAACTGGGGGCTGGGGTGAAGCTTCAATGGGTGTTCATGGTAGGGTACAACAGCAAATTAAGCCTTGTTGGAGGAGAAGGGGGTTCAAATGTTGGACAAGAAGGCCCAAAATTGGTCAAGAGGAGCAGGGGAGTGCTGCCAATGCCATGTGGAAGGCCAGGATGGAGGAGGTTTGAGCTAGGGAAGGGCAGGCATAGTAGGGAAAAATAGCGCAAAATGTGCCGCAATTTGCAGGCTGTTCCCTGGGCTCTCCTCCTGGTTGTGTCCCTCCACAAGGTTATCTAAACCTCTCTCTTTCTCTCTTTCTCTCTCTTCAGCTCTTCTCCTCTATCCCCTCAGCTCTTCTCCTCTCTTTATGGGGCCCTAATCTGGAAGGTGAAGCTGGAGATGAAGGTGAAGAGTATGATCTTGATAATAATTGGTTGCCCTTATCTAGGGCTCTTACACCTTATATACCCCGGTCAATGTGACTGGGTCTCTACACCCTAGTCAGTGTGTGTCCCGCTTGTTACATCTTTATTTTCTCTCATCTGTTCTCTCTCTGTGCCAACATAATATTCACCATATATCTTCTAAGTATATAAGAAAGTTGAGTGTGTATCTCAGATCTTATAACAGTGGTATCAGAGTAGGTCTCTTTGCTTTTCTCAAAGTAAAGGCGATCCTTGTAAGAAGAAGGTAAAGATGGAAATTGGTGAAGTGCCTACAAGTGAGAAATTATGGGCTCAATTGAAAGAGTATCGTAGCTTTTTGGAGATTCCCAAAGTACATCAATTGATTGACAACTTAAGGGCAAGGGAAGAAGCTACTTATGAAGGACCGGATCCTCCAAAAAGATGGTGATACTAGAGGAAACACCATTGCACCAATTGATGGTAAAGGTGTAAAGCATCCAATTGTTGAGAAGCTTCCTAGAAGGAAGAAGGACTCTCGGGTTAATAAGAGTAAAAAGACCTTACCTCTCGAGTGAGACGGATAAGGAGGAAGTCATCTCCCTCAACAACCACTACTCCCTTGATTACTCAAGTTCCTTCTCCTCCTCATTATTTTCTAGTTCCTACTCTCTCGGTTCTAAGTCTCATGCAATCCACAAACAAACAAAGAGGGACCATAAGAGGAGCAAGCTCAAGAAGACTAAGACTTTCAAGTCTGGGGATAAGGCCATAAAGTTTGACTCTTACTCTAGTAAGAGAGATCTTGCTAAGGCATTAGCCTTTGTTAGGTAATTTGAAGTTTCTTTTTCTGATGGTAATTTCTCAAAAAAGTCCAAGCTTGGGCATGTAGGCATGCACTTGAAAGACACCACTAGCAATTGGTGGTTGATTCTCATTTTGGAAGGAAGGAAACCTACGACTTGGGGAAAGTTCAAGAAGAAGTTTTATGCTCAGTTCTTCCCTCCTCATTTTGAGAATGATGTCAAGAAGAAGTGGGATTGGCTAGGCCAGAAAGAACATGAGAAGGTCACTAATTATGTGGAATCTACTCTTCTCAAGGTTACTCCTTTCATGGAGATCAATAATGAAGAGAAGAAAAGGAAGTTTGAAGCTAGCCTACTCCCTCATTTACACAAAACCATGAAGGTGTATCCACATGAAACCTTATCTCACATGATGGAGTCTGCCATCATAGCTGAAAGTTTGCATACACTAGGTACATCTTGAAAGTTGGAGATGAGTTCTTATAGAGCTAGAAAAGAGGAGCTCTATGATCAACAAAGAGACATGACTAATTGAAGAAGACCTATCTCTACCCATGACCAATATTCAAAGTGAGAGGGTAATAAGAAGAAATGCAAGTATCTCTCACCCTCTGAGATACAAAGGTACAAAGAAGAAGGAAGGTGCTTTCTTTGTGGTGAGTTAGGGCATATGAAGCCTGATTGTCCTCACAAAAGAAAGGAAGAAAATTTGATTAAAGATCCTCCTCTGCCATCCTCCAATTCTATTCCAGATGTGCAAACTAACACTCATTCAAATGAGAAGAAGAGACAGCTCTTAAAGGGTTGGGGGCACTCAACAATCAATGAGTTTTGATACTCTTTGATCTAGGGTCCACAAATAATTTTGTGTCACCAAATACTATTGAAAGGCTACAAATTCCACTGGATCAATTGGGAACACCAATTGCATCAGGTTCGACATTTGAAGGAATTACACCCAATTCTACTCTTATCCAGGGGAAGTTGAATCTTAGAATTGGGGATTACTGCGACCAAGAATCTTTTCTACTTGCACCCATTTGTAACTATGATGTTATTTTAGGTATGCCTTGGCATTACAAGATTAGACCTCTTCCTAATTTTGTTAAGAAGATCCTTGCATTTCAATTCAAGGGTTGGAACATTGTATGCATTGCTGATTCTGGAGATTGGCCTGTGCTAATGGTTAGTCATGTTAGCATTTCTAAAGAAATGAAGAAAGCTATTTTTGCAGACATGATTTTTTTGAGAGAGTCAAAAGAAGCTAATGATTCAAGGGCACTTGATGCCTCTAATGAAAACACAATACCAACTAATGCTTCTAAGTCTCACACTTTAAAAGAACCCTTGTCTTTAATTGATCAAGCTAGACATGATTTTGTTAAACAATATAAAGATTGTTTTGGTGATTCACTCCCAGGAGAGTTACCTCCTAAGTGCCCAAAAGATTACACAATTGATCTTATCCCAAGCAGTTCACCACCTAACCAACCGCCTTACCAAGTAAGTGCAAGTCAGCAAGAGGAGATCCTAAAACAAGGGTTAGTACACCTAGCTCTTCTCCATACTACTCTCTAGGCTTACTTGTTCAAAAGAAAGATGGTTCTTTCTATATGTGCATAGACTACAGATCTTTGAACAAGATCACAATCAAGAATCATTTTTCTATCCCAAGGATAGATGATATCTTGGATAAGTTGCTAGAGGCTAGTATATTTAGTCGCATTGATCTCAAGAGCTATCACTAGATATGGATAGCACCTAAAGATGTTCATAAGTTAGATTTTTGTACAACATTTGGTCTATATGAGTTCTTAGTCATGCCATTTGGTTTGACTAATGCACCCGCCACATTCAATCAAATGATGGAGAGAATTTTCAAACCTCACTCAAAGTTCACATGTGTCTTCTTTGATGACATTCTAATATTTTCATGGTTTGAAGAAGAGCATAGAAAACATCTATCTATTGTTTTTGAAGTGCTTTGTAAGCATAGACTACACGTCAATGCTAAGAAGAGTGAATTTTTCATTTAAGAAATTCATTACTTGTTCCATATTGTTTCTCACAATCTGGTGGGAATGGATCCTGAGAGGATTTGAGCCATTGTTGAATGGCCTACACCTACTTCAGTATATGAAGTTAGAAGTTTCTTAGGCCTATGTTCATACTATAGGGGGTTTATACGAGGTTTTTCATATGTTGCATCTCCTCTACATGACCTTACTAAGAAGCGAATGCCTTTTTGCTGGGGATCAAGGCAACTACAAGCCTTTGAAAGAATTAAGTTTCTTGTGACTCAAGAACTAGTTCTCATAGTTTCGGATCTTCAAAAACCTTTTGAAGTTCAGTGTGATGCTTTTGGCGATTGCATTTGAGCTGTGGTTAACCAAGATCATCATGCACTAGCATTTGAGAGCCAATGCCTCAAGGATCAAGAGCTACATGCTCCTATATATGAGAAAGAGCTTATGGAGGTGGTACATGCTCTTCAAGTATGGAAACACTATTTACTTGGTGTAGATTTTGTTATTAAAACAGATCACCAAAGTCTAAGATACTTCCTCACTCAAAAGAAGCTCTCAGAGAAACGTATGCATTGGAAAAATTTATTATCTATGTTTCACTTTCAAATCCTTTACACATCTAGAACTAAGAATGTGGTAGTAGATGCTCTATCATGGTGACCTCGAGTGAATGCAATCATAACTGTTTACCATAACTAGTTCATGGATTTACCCAAAATGTATGCAACTGATTTTGACTTCTCAACCATATGGGATCAGCTTAACTCACGTCAATTGATTACACCTTACTCGATTCAAGATGGTTATTTGTATCATCATCAAGAAATTTGTGTAGCATTATCATTGCAACACAAGGTAATGGATGAAGCACATGCATCTCCATATGCTGGACATAAGGGAAATCTACCCACTACTCAAGCATTGGAAATATATTTCTTTTGGCCCACTCTTAGAGCTGATATTGAAAGATATGTCCACGAGTGTAAGATATGCCAAAAGGTAAAGTATGATAGGCGTAAACCACCTGGTCTATTGAAGCCATTACCTATTCCCAATGAGCCTTGGGAAAGTATAGCCATAAACTATCATTGATAGATTCAGTAAGCAAGCACACTTTATACCTGTGCGAAAGACAATCAAAGTAGATCATATGGCTAAGCTATTCATTGCTCATATTTTCAAGCATCATGGCATGCCTAAGTCCATTATAAGTGATTGATATCCAAGCTTGCATGACCAGCCTCTTTTGGCAAGCTCTCTTCGAGAACCTCGGGACTTAGTTAAAATTTTCATCCTCTTATCATCCTCAAATGGATGGGCAAAGTGAAAGTGCTAATTCTACTATTCTGGACCTTTTGAAATCCTATGTCTCTGATAATAAAAAAGAATGGAAAAAGTATTTGCCTTTAGTAGAGTTTGCATACAATAACATGGTGCACTCTAGTATTGGTAAGGCACCCTTTGAGATCATCTATGGTAAGCCTCATTTACCACCCATTCTTCTTACGAAGGATAAGATCTTTGTAGCAGATGAGTTTGTTAGAGACGTTGATACAGCTTTCACTCAAGTAAAAGCTACTATCCAAAGGACACAAGAGATGCATAAATGCAAATAAGCATTGTCGTAAGTTAGATCTCAAGTTGGGATAGTATATTCTGTCAAGAATTGCGTGGTGGGGGGACTTGCTTGAGCTACTGTGCCAAACACACACTATATACACAAGAGGAAGCTCACTCAAGAACACAATAAGAGAGATGGAGGCCAAAAAAACATTTTCTTGCTAATTTCTTCTTCTTCTTCCACACACTATACAATGTACACAAAGTATAGATAAGATATAACATAAAGGAAAGTGGCCTACTAAGTCAAAAAGTGCATACCCGACTACACTAATCGACTGGCGCTATGTCTTTGCTAGCTGTAGGTGGGTGTAACAAACTAAATATAATAAGTGATAAGTCAGTGGCCATTTGAGTATCATAATGGCCACCAATGTGCTAAGTGTAGACGTGCGGACCCATCTAGCTAGGCGGTCCATCATCAATGTCTGCACGTGTTGAGCTTGCCATCTCAACACTCCCCCTCAAGCTCAACTCTATCTCTGCAACTCCAAGTGAGCTTCGAAACTTTCGAAGCTTCTCTACACCCAATGCCTTTGTGAAAATGTTTGCTATCTGATCCTGTGTGCTAACATATACCAAGTCAATCTCTCCTGCAAGTACCTTCTCTCTCACAAAGTGGTAGTGCACCTCAATGTGTTTTGTCCTAGCATGGAACACTGGATTCCTAGCTAGCTGTATGCTGCTCATGTTGTCACAATGAATGACAACTGGACCATCTCCTTGCACATCCAAATCACCTAATAACTTTTGCAGCCATACCACCTCACATGCTGCCATAGCAATACCTCTATACTCAGCCTCCATACTCAATAAAGCAACTGTAGGTTGCTTTTTGCTGCTTCATGTAACTGCTGCACTACCAAGGGAAAACATGAATCCACTTGTAGATTTTCTATTTGACATGCTACCAGCCCAATCTGCATCTGTGTATCCAAAGACCTGTACGTCCTTACCTACCTCATAAAAAAAGTCTATAATGTAAAGTGGACTTCACATACCTCAATAAACATTTAACTGCATCCAAATGAGGCTTTCTAGGCATCTGCATAAACTGACTAACAGGGCCAACAACAATCAAACTCCCTACTATCCTCCTGAACATAGTAGGGTCTTCTATCTCATACCCAACATCAGCACTCAACTTCACATTTTGCTCCAGTGGTACTGAAAGAGGCTTATATGCTGTCACACCATACTTGGATAACATATCCAAGCCATACTGCCTTTGGGAGAGCCATATACCATCATCACATCTGATCACCTCAATACCAAGAAAGTATCTCAGCTCACCCAAATCTTTCATCTCAAACTTCTTCTTCAAGAAGTCCTTAACTTTAGCAATCCCATTGTCACTGTCACCTGTAATAATCAAATCATCCACATAGATGACTATGATGACCAACCCTACATCTCCCTTTCTCACATAAAGTGAGTGATCAGCATCAGAAATACAAAATCCAATATTGACAAGATACTCTCCAATCTTGTCAGACCATGCTCTAGGTGCTTGCTTTAGCCCATAGAGCGCTTTCTTTAACCTGCACACATATGTGGGATGCTCTAAATCCTCATAACCTACTGGCTACTCCATATACACTTCTTCTTACAATTCACCATGTAGGAAGACATTCTTAACATCCATTTGCTGCAAACTCCAACCTTTGGCTGCTGCCAAGGCAATCACACACCTAACATTTGCCATCCTAGCAATTGGACTGAATGTCTCGTCATAATCTATGCCATATGTTTGAGCATAGCCTTTTGCAACTAGCCTAGCCTTATATCTGCTAACTGAACCATCTGCATTATTATTGACTTTGTAAACCCACTTACAACCAATAGCTTTCTTATCCTTAGGTAAGGCTACCAAATTCCAAGTCTTATTGGCTTCTAATGCAGCCATCTCCTCATCCATTGCTGCATCCCAATTGTTAGAAATCAAGCTCACCGTCAGTGTGTCTTCATCTATGACCGACATCTATGACAGCTAGTGTGTATAGCTGTCTACATGTGACTACATTAAATAAGTCGGGTTAGTAGTCAGTCAATGACCTGACTAGAGTTAGTCAGTCTAGTCTACATTTACACTAGGTCACTTTATCTTGTAGTGTGTATGTGATTTTCAGTTTAGTGTGTGGAAATGAAGGAATGAGCTTGAGAGCCTGAAGGCTCATGGATATGGAGTCTTTCCCTTTCTCTCTCTCTACTCTTTGAACATGGTATCAGAGCTTCATCCATGAGACTGTGGGAGAATGGGCATGACAACTTGCAGTGCAAAGGAGATGGAAGTAAGGAATGAGGAAGAAGCTGGACATTTGTAAATGAAGCCATAGTCAAAGGAAAGAATCAACGTGGACTGCCTTTTGAAAATCGTGGACTGCCTCCTGCAAATCAGCAACCTGTGTCTGAAAATCGTGGACTACCTCCTGAAAAACAGCAACCTATATCTGAAAATTTGCGCCTGCTGATCTGAATGGACATCAACCTGTATTTGAAAATCTGCGCCTACTGATCTGAGTGGACAGCAACCTGTGCCTGAAAATCTGTGCCCCCTGGTCTGAAAATCTGTGCCTGCTGATCTGAGTGGACAGCAACCTGTCAATCTTCAATGGGGCACCTGGACAAGGTTCATAGAGCATGTATGCTCACTATTGAAGGTATTTGAAGTGTGCAAGGAGTAAATGCTTGTGTGGGAGCTTTGTTATGAGCTGGAGTGACAGACACAGACCTGTAATCATTTCTGAACTACTGTAAACATGAATGGACAGCATGCATTCAGTCATTACTGGCACACATGAGCCTTGTACTACACTCAGAAGGCATCTTTGGAGCACAAGAATGTGTCAAAGCATGTATACATTGGATCAAATGTCTTGGAGTTGAGATCTCTTGCTCAGAATACTCAGATCTGAAAATCAATGACAGGCTGAAAACTATCATACACAGTCAATGACAGAATACTCAAATCTGAAAATCAATGACAGGCTGAAAACTGTCATACACAGTCAATGATAGAATACCCAGATCTGAAAATCAATGACATGCTGAAAATTGTCATATACAGTCAATGACAAGTACTGTGCATTACTGAAGCAATACAGGTCATCTTGGGGGTTCCATCATCTATATGAACTGGCCTATACATGTTGAATGCATGGAGAATTGAAGCAAGCAATGAGCATCATTGAAAACTGAATTTTGAAGTTGAAATAAATGCAGTTACACTATCTTGGTTAATTACAAACAGCTCATGAGGTTTATGCCATTGGTCAATGAAGACAGGTTGTCTATGCCTACTCAGATGCTCATGTATTGAACTTGCCACTACAAAGTAAATGTATGACATGGTCAAAAGACATTTTGGAGCTGCTTGGAGCTTGGTATGCTGAATTTTGGTTGACTGCAACCTGAAACTGAATTTGTTGACACACTCAGTTTTGGACTTGAAATTGCTGCTGGTTACTCACAGTTTACAGTTTTCAGACTGCATGTATGTACCCTGGCAGTGAGGTTACATAAGCTTAAGCTGAAGCAAACACATAGCTTATGTATTGACAGTTATATCTACAGTTGAGACCACTTGTTTGTGGGTTGTTTTGGGGTGTCAGTGGGCTGAAATACCCTGGCTTTTTTCTGCAATTTAGTGCAGAAAACTGTCATAAACTGTTACGGACTGAAACTTAGTCAGTCATACTTATTGGACTGCAGGGAGTCAGGCACTGGGTAGACAGTCTATTGCATCATGGCTAATGCACATGGGACTGACAATATCACTCAAATAGTTGGAGAGAAGTTGGATAATAAGAACTTTACATTATGGGAATTCAGAATGAAAAACTTTCTGGTTGGCAGAGGTTATTGGAATTTATGTACAACAGATGAAGTTGCTCCTGAGTTGCTTGCACACAATCCAACAAATGAACAGAAAAGAGCCTACAGGCTATGGAATGAAAGAGCATACAAGGTGATGCATTGGTTTTCCTTATGTATATCTGATGCTATGGTAATTCAAATCACTGGATGTGAGACTCCGAAGGATGCTTGGGACATACTGATGAAAAATTATGGAACCATGACACATGCAAGAAAGATCCAGTTGAAACAGCAGTTCAACAACATGTCTAGGAATGGCAAGAGCATCCAGACGTATACCACAGAGATTAAGACCATAGCTGATCAACTTGCTACTATTGGCTCAAGTGTAACAGAAGATGATATGATTGCTGTTGCTTTGAATGGCTTAGGCAAAGAGTACAAAGCTTTTGACACTTCCATTTCTGTCAGAGAAGAGCCCCCTAGCTGGAAAGAGCTAGTTGCTTTGTTGCTGCATGAGGAAGTCAAACTTGGTTTGAATACAGGTTCTAGTGCATCTCAAAGTAGAGACACTATGTTGTACTCTAGCCAGCGTGGCAGAGGACCTAAAGGTCGTGGTTCATTTCGAGGTCGTGGTGACACTTGTAATACTTACGGACAACAGCACCCGCAGAGTGATTGGCATGGTGCAAATACACAGGGCCAGCGAGGATCTGGTGGTTTTAGAGGCAGGAGGAGATCACCTCGAGGAAGAGGAGGTGGATCTGGATCTTGGCAGTCTACTGATCAGTCCAACAAGGACAAGGACTGTCATTATTGTGGCCGGTATGGGCACATAGCGAAGGAATGTTACAAAAAGCAGAATGACATGAAGACAAAAGGGAAACAGCATGGGCATTATGCATCCTCTAGTGGTGGTCAAGATGATCAGGTTGATAGACTCTTTGCTATGCAGCATGTATCTAAAAATGCATCGAGACATGATAGAGATGACAGATGGTACATTGACTCTGGAGCGTCAAACCACATGAACCCGCATGGAGAGTGGTTTGATGAGATGGTTGCAGGTACACATGGTCATGTATGTACTGGGGATGATACCCAACATGACATAAAGCATAAAGGGATTGTTCCATTGATGATGCTTGATGGCAAGAAGAAAGGCCTGCATGATGTATTACATGTCCCGACCATAACAAATAATTTGTTGTCTATGGGTCAAATGGCAGAACAGAATCTGCAAGTGAGGTTTAACAAGGATGGATGTTTCATTGAGGAGTATGGAAATGGCTGCAAGCTAATTGCCAAGGGCAGAAGGGATGGCAGGATGTTTACTTTGGAAGCGACCATTCCTGAACTTAAAGTAGCTATGTTTGCTCATGATGAGAGTGCCATCAGAGATGTAGAGATCTAGCACAAGAGAATCGGACATGTCAATGTACAAAAGCTGAAATCTATGTAGCAGAAAGAAGTACTACTTGGATTACCTAAATTCAAGTATAATGATTTTGGTCATGTATGCCCTGCATGTTAGTTTGGGAAGCAGGCACGGTTTCCTTTCATGAGACATGTAAAAAACAACACTAGGCCTTTACAGTTGGTACACTTTGATGTCTGGGGTCCTTCACATAATGCTTCTTTTGGCGATGCATGGTATTGTCTCATTTATTGATGATTTTAGTAGGTACACTTGGCTTTATATCTTGAAACATAAGGATGATGTGTTTGATGCATTCAAAGACTTCAAGAAACATGCTGAAAATGAATTGGGATGTTACATATCATGTTTGAGATCAGATGGAGGAGGTGAATATGTCTCAAAGTACTTTGACAGGTATCTTGCTAAACATGGGATCAGAAGAGAGCTCACATGCAATTATACATCGCAGCAAATTGGTAGGTCTTCTACAAAACAGTCCTTAAAATATGCAAGAAATTCCTTATGCCTAGGATGCATATGATTTTCCTTTACTTGCAATTCATTCACTCAAATGAGGTAACATTTACTACTCTTGTGTAATGCACGTTTAGCTTGAGTATGCGAAAGCAGTGGAAAAACATTAGATGCATGCATACCATATAATATAATAGATTTTCCTTGAAAATTAATATTCATTGTGTGTGTGGAATAATCTATATCTGGGTTATGCTGGTGACGCCAAGGCATACCTAGAATTATGTCACTCGACTGTAATGAAACAACTAAGAAATTTATTCTTTCAGTGTATTGGCCAATTTGAATCTCTAAGTCTTGCACTTCCTGTGTACCATTATACCTAGTACCTAAAAATGCAACTTTTATGCGATAATGCGTAGGTACAGTCTGTAATTTCAATTCCTTTACCAATTTTGCTGAAATAAAATCATGAGTACTACCGTCATCATGCAAAATAGTCTTTTCCTTTCCATGCACCAAACATTTCATAGTCAATAAAGAATGTGGAGTAGGCATAACTGGTAAAGTATCAGAAATAGTAGTAGTGTCGTCCTCATCTTCAGTGAAATCAGGCATATCCTCATGTTCGTCTTCGTCCATGGCTCCAAGGTAGTTGATATGAACTGGTGGCTTCTTTGAATGACAATTTGTTGCGAGATGTCCAGGCTGGTGGCATTTATAGCATACTATTGGCTTGGCTTTGGTTACATTATTTGCAATGGCGGGAAGTCTAGGTACATTTGGATTTGGCTGTGGAATAGGCTTAGGATTTGGATTGACATTGGATGGTAATGCAGGTGGTTTAGCCCAATTCTTGCGGAAAGATGATGAAGAGAAACCACCTGGATTAAATCTTCTTAAATTGGAATTGAATTGTTTAGATCCATAATTACCATTGGTTTGGAATTGCTGTGGTCGTCTGTCTCTACCGCGTAACTTATCTTCAGTGTCGTGAGCTAGTGAAATGGCGTCTTCAAGAGTAGCAGGCTTGAATATGTTAACTTCAGCGTAGTAATGCCCAAGAAGTCCTGACATATACTTCCGCTTATGTGTCGCCTCTGGTACGTCTTCAAGCATGCGTAGCTGGAGGAGTGCATTCCAAAAACACTCTGTATACTGAGGTATAGGGTCACGATCCCGTTGTTGGAGTAGATCCCATTGCTTGATAGCCTTCTCATGAAATTACGGTGGAAGGAAATTCTGCATGTACTCCTTCTTGAAATCTTCCCAAGTAGGAGGACAATCTATGCTCTTGCGTACTACAGTCCACCAAAGTGATGCTCTGTCTACCAAATGATTAGTAACACACTTGATTTTATCTTTTTCTGGATAAGTTTCCTCATGGAAATAGTCATCAAACTGACTAATGAATGCTAGAACAGTCTTTTCTTCTCGTATGCCATTGAAAGTGCGAAATTTGAAACTTCGTTTACTTATCTTTGATTCCTTGCGAATGGTTTGAGCTTCAAGAGTGGCGTTGATGGTACGTCAAATCAAATCTTCAGCTTGAGGTTCTTCTTTGTCGGTAGACGCTCTTTGTAATTTTGCCAATTGTGCTTGCAATGCTTGCCTAGCCTTTCGTTCTTCTTCCAATTGCATCATGATTAAGTCCAGCTTTTGCTCCATCGTAGGCTCAGGTAGGTCGTCTTCAGCCATAAGATCATCCATATGTGGTTCGGTCATCCTGTAAAACTCAAAAGACCTTTCTCACTCAAAATCAGGTTAGCGGGATGAGCGTAGCTTAAATTTGGGGTTACAAGGCTTATGTGTTTTTGGGTATTTCTTTCTCAATCTTCAGAAAATCTGTGATTTTTCCTTCTTCGTATGCTGAAAATACTTCAACAAACCTGCGTATGGGTAGAATACCTTCCAACGAACAACTTTGCAGTTCGGAGTTTCTGCACAGGAACAACCCTTCTAGGAGTTTTGAGCACAAGTAAGTTCTGACTCCAGTTGACTAGTCTGACTTGCAGAGTTGCAGACTTATGTGACTTGCAGAGTTGCAGACTTGTATAACTTAGCCGACTTAGTGAACTTGCAGAACTTGATCACAGATGACTTGCAGAACTTGATCTTTGAGGTGCAGGACCTAGAGTTGTTGACTTGCAGAGTTGGAAGATAACTTGTCTGACTTGATTTGAGTAAGCTTAATGAATTAAGCTTAGTTGGGGGGGGAGGGGGGCGCTTAATGAAAAAAAAAAAACAGCGCAGTCGTGGGGGGGGGGCCGTTTTTCCCAGGTGGCGAAAAACGCGGATAGCCCCTCTGATACCTCGATTTAAAAATTGAAGCTTTAAGCTTCAATACACTAAGCTTTGAAGCTTATTTAATTCTTGAAAGATATGAAGTTGAGACTTATCTCTCTGGTGAACCACGACTTGATGATGGAGATGAGGGAGTGGTCCTCCACCTGTATTGCCTGGTCCTTCGCGATCTGATGACAGAAACAGGGGTTCTTGATCGCGAGAAGTCTGCTTGTATTGACGGTTCACGACGAGATTGACCGTAGAGCCCGATCGTTCCAGGAACTCCGCCTTCGCACAAGATGGGTAGCGATTGGAAGCTCTTGATCTCAGCTCCGCTCTGATACTACTGGTGCGCAGATCGGTCGATGTATGCTTACGTAGTGAATCCCGGAAGGTCCCCAAGAACAATGAACTCTATCTTTTTGCACAAATTACAATGTAAAAAGCACGAACGACAAGAGCAAGAGACCAATTGGGTTCAATCTCCCCCCATGCCCTGTGTGACCGCTTCACAAAGCATGTATTTTATGTATATTTCTATCTTTATGCTCAATAATAGCCCAATTTACAAAAATATGACAAGCTTTTAGCTTTTGAGTTTGTTTTTACAAAAATAGGAATAAAGCTAATGGACGGTGCCCATAGAGTCTGGCACGCCCAACACAATGTCGCAAATAGAAATAACATATCCGTGTGCATAGGCACATACAAAATAATGATAAATAATTGATGCCTCAATAGACATGACAAAATATAGGTGTGGCGCCTATCAAAATATAATCCATAGGTCGAATACTCGCTAGACTCCAATGCTTTCCTCCGCCATTGCTGCTATCTCTGCACATCAACTGAAGCATTACAATTAAACCAACAAAAGTGAATACCTAGCAGTCTTTAGCTACATAAATAAATCAACTAGTTAGAAATAAATCCTAACCTTAATTTATTACGAGTGCGCACTCAAAACTCATAAACGTTTATTAATTTAATATGTATTTTGCGGAATCACCCGCTATGGAATCACCCATGTATACACTAAATTAATGAAACTCCCGAAAAGGACAAGCGTCCCCATCAACTTCTCGCACAAAGAATCCACTTTGTGTATGAGCCCGGGTCATCAAAGTTTACAGAATCCACCGTAAAACCTCACGGAATCCACCGTGGCATATGCCTCCTGGCATCAAGAAATCTCTCTTTAAAAAGCTACATACTATATATATTGATGTAATAAAACTTAAGCTTTTGATGGTGTGATAAATATTGTCATGAATGATATTTTCTAAGCTTATCATGCATTTTTCAGGTAGCCCCACCATAAATTTCATTTATTGATTTAAAAAAAATAAATTTTCATTAAAGCAAGTTAAACCACCTGACTTTAATAGTGATGGCATAAAGATGGAACAAATGCTAATAAGTAGATTATCCTATTGGAGAAGCTTGATTATGGTGGAAACAATGCTATCATAACAAGGCTATCACCGAGACATCCCAAACTTGGGAACCAATTAAGGCAAACATCCAAGGGAGATACCTATCTCTAGCCTATCAAATCTATAGAATGAACAATATTATTTTCAGCCTAAGGCAACAGGGCCTAATGGTGGAAGGGCCACAACAAGTAGTGCACTTTTGTCAAGGCTTAAACCTTAACGAACAAGGTGGAAAATCCAAAAAATCTAAAGCAAAAGACAAGGCGAAGGAAAAAGTGAAACGTAAGACGAAGGCGCACCAAGAAAATAATGGAAATACAAGAAGTGCTAAAAAGTCCTAAATCAAGGAGAGAGGCACATAAGAAAAAGAGCAAGTCAATACTTTTGTAAAAGAGTACAATGCGCACCATGATTTATTTTGTAAAAGAGCACCGAGCTCTCACCTGTGCAAATCGTAAATGGTTAGAGGCACGGGTTGAGGCCATACTAATAGGGAAGAGGAGGAGAAGGGTTGGAAGAATGACTAAAAAGGGGATGACCGCCCAAAGGGAATTAGGGTTAGGGTTTTGTATAAAAAGAAAAAAGTGAATGAAGAAACTCATTCTTGTGTGTGGCCAAAAGTAGCTCTCCTCTTCTTCTTCTTCTTCTTCTTGTTCTTGCTTGCTTGAGCTTGTGCTTGAGAGAGGGAGTGTGAGGGAGTGAGTGTGTGAGGGTGTGAGGGTGAGGGACTATGGTGGAGAAGCTCTCCATCTTCTCCTCTCTTCTTCTCTTCTCTTGTTTTCTCTTCTCTTGCTCGCGACAATGGAGCTTGGAGTGTGGAGCTCGAGGGACCAAGCTCACTTGAAGCTTGCACTTGGATCATGTAGCTATCGGAGTGCTGAGGAGGCAAATCGATTGGGCATGGAGGTAAGCTCACTACACTCGTAGAGAGAGATAACGTGTCGGCTATGTGAGAGGTAGCCATTAGTGCTTGGCTGGAAATGCTTGAACAATAAGTGGTCCGTGGATCTTGGCAATCGAGCTTGAGCTCATCTCTACATTTTGGTTCCATTGCCGAGACCAACTAATTCAAGCCTTGAGTGCTTGCATGCTCCAAATCAAGCATTGAAGTAGGGTTCTCCCCGAATAGGTGCTTGAGGTAAATAGGTAGGAAGCGAGGGAATTTGAAGAGGTATTTGATCTTCTTAGCAAGTATTTTTTTAGTTTTTTGGATTTGGAAAAGTAGGTTGGAGTAGTGTAGGTGTTTGCTTTGTGATTTGGATGCATTAGAGCAAGAAAAACCAAAGAAGAAAAGGAAAACAAGCATGAGGGTTTTTGTTGTGAAACAGGCTTAAACAGGGTAGAAACAAGGATAAAAAAGGGAAAAAAGACTATTTAGAGGTGTTAGAATTGCATACGGAGTGATCAGGAAGAGTAAGGCTGAGCCCACCAGCAAGGGTTTAAGACCTTTGGAAGCAAAGGGAGACCTCATTTTCAAGTTCTGCAAGTACGAAGAGAGAGAGAGCTTGAGAGCTTGTGAAAGATTTGGAGCTTTTGGTGAATCGATTGGTGGCCATAGGAGTTTTTTGCTGGGATTAGGTGTGTAGAAACATTTCTTTGTAACTACCCTTAGATTCTGGAGAATCTTGCTTGTGGGCATGGCCAAAAATCATTGCCTCGAAGCTATTTTTGTTGCCGTAGTTTGCATGTGGACGAAATCGGACACGGTCTGCAAGGGTTTGATTTAGACATTCAAACCAACCCATCATGTTTGATCATACATACCCTATCCGATTTCAAAAATCGGACATTCCATAATCCAGCACAAAAATCGGACCATCCAGAATCGGACACTCCAAATTGAACACCTGTCAAATCAAACGTTCGATTCCTAGAATCAAACTTCTAGAATCGAATGCACAAAAATCGAACACACAAAAATCAGACCAACCCATAATCGGACTACCAGAATCAAACCAACCACAATCCGGACCATCAAACTCGGACCGCACGATCGGCCAATTGGACCAATCCAAAATCAGACATCTGATTCTGATAATCAAACCTCTAAGAATCGGATAGAAAACTGTCAAAATCAGATAGGTGAACAAAATACAAATTTGACACATCTAACCCCTGAAACTGACCTAGAGACCGTATAAAGCTGAAAAAGCACATCATAGATATATCATTAGGCTGAAATCTAGAGTAAGTAGTTCAAAACTTGGCTACGAACGGTCCTTCAAATTGCACATGGTATTTAGCATAACGGCCCTGCGGGCTGGAGGGGACCGCCCTAAGTTCTACAATTGGTTTTTATCCTCACAAAGTGACATGGATTCATAAACGTGTATATAAATAAACAATTTTTTTGTGACTATGTATAAATAATACCAAAAGAAGCAAAGTCATCACAACACAAGTAATGATAATCAAGCGCAAGTGATATGCATCGAAGTCAACGCTATGGAATTGAAATAAGTGATGTCTCTTTGAGTTGTGCCTATTCATTATGGTTGACGCATATGACTTGCATGTACTCTCACAAGTCGCCAAGTGAATGCAAGATGACACAGGTCTCTGTACGAAAGTGTTCAATGTCCAAATCACCACAAGACCACCAACCCCACAAAGAACCATTATGGAGAAAGTGACAGAAATACCAAGAAGAAAGAGCCATGACGAAAGCCCCACTACTGCTGGAAGATAAAATCATCCTTGTAGAAAGCACACATTGCATTTGAGCATGGCCCAAAGCATAGCCATTGGCTATTCTCTTTCTTGGCCAAACTCTACATCCGAGTAGGAGCCATGCTCTCAACAATGACAAATGTTTCTTCATCAGCTAGGATTCAATTCGTCAGATGCTCTATCCCTTGTCCATCCACAGCTCACTCCAGTTGCTACCTCAATTGTTCCGATGTCTCACATGTTACAAAGAGGAACTCGAGATGGTAGGACAGCTTCCAAATTTCTCAGAGGAAGAGAACAATAGGTACCAATTGGCCACTAAAACACAAGTCTACAACCAACCAAAGTACCGCATTGTCAGCAATTTGAGAGAGCTAGTGAATAAGGAAGGCATTATGAGACAAATAATTGACCAGTGCAATCTCCACAAATACATGGAGAAGGTTGGCCAACCACGACAGATGCATAGAATTCCTAAGAACTCTCGATGAAAGAAGGAACATTAACACGGTGGCCATCAAGCACCCACCATTCACTTGCAGGTTAAAATGGCCCACATACTCTTCACAAGCAAGAGATGTAATGCTCTCAGGAACAAAATAGGTGTACCATTGCTGAAAAGTCTTGCAACCATTGCCTTAGACAAGTAAAATTGAAATTCCTATGTCTGAAAACACAATATAGACATCGGCAAAGGTACTATCCACAGCACCAAGGGTGGTAGAAAATGAGTCTCTGGCTACTATAGCAGAGTGCGAGAGGAAACAACCTGCCTCCAAGGCTTTGACTATGGGCTTTGGAGGAGTGTTAATTGCCATCATTTGGGAAACTCCGGGGGAGGTAGAAGGAGAAGTAGCAGAGAAGGCCTTAGCACCATCACCAATCTGAGAGGAGCATATCTCTCCCACCCCATCAAGCCCAACCATCTCACTTTCAATAGCAGGAGAATAGGAGGGAGATGAAGTCCACAAGGAATAATAGGACAACATGGAGAGAGTTACTAATAAAAAGGAGAATGACCAACCATCTCAACAGCAAGAGAGCGAGAGGACAATTTGTGAGCAGCAAGGCTCAAAAATTGTCAAGTCAAGGGGAGAGGAAAAGATCACACTTTCAAAATCCCCATAAGAAGAACTCGATCCACCTCCAAAGAAAACAGAGAGTTGCAAAGGGTGGAGGAGGAATCAAAGAGACTAGAAGAAGAGTGCAAGAAAATGATAGGAGAGGAGGAAGAACAACTAAGTCAAAAGGGAGGAGAAGATTTCTCTAACAAAGATGGAATCAAAGATTTGGCCTACAAGCTGGCACATCACTACAACATGGACTCCATGCCATGACGACACCTAAGCCTAACACTGACTTAGGAGTAGAGGGGTAACATACTCCCCTAATTTCAAATGTCTGAACCTCATAGGAACTCTCCTTCCTAGGGCTTGGGGAGCCAAAACAGCAAATGTAGCTACCTCAACAGGAGCCACTGGACCCGGTCCAAGAAGAATAAGGGCGTGATTCTAAATCAGATCAACAAAAGAAAGGATGAGTTGAGGAACCATGCCCCCTCTCTTGCCACAACAAGTACAGTCAAAAGAGCAAAGGGATCCATTCCAAGCCATGCATTCCTTGGTAAATCTCTTAGGCCCTCTCAAAATGTAACTACTGTAGAGCATCAGGATGATGTCTAGCGTGCCCCCTCCCAATGCATCTCTAAAACAAAACAAAGAAAGAGAGAAAGAAATAAAAAGAAAAGAGAAAACAAACAAAAGGCCCACAAAAAAGAAGAAGGAAAGGAACAATGAGCTTTTCCATGTATATCAAAGTGCCGCTAACACTACATCTAGGGGTCCTCAAGTTAGGCATGTCCGGTGGCCTTGGTCAGTTGTGGTAACCCCCTAGCCCTTCCTATCCCCCCACTTCACACTTAGGGCACATCAAGGGTAGGACACACCCAACACCAGAGGCTTCCTTGAGGTTTGACCCAACTCCCAATTTCACTAGCATGGACACCATGCAACACTGCACAAGTGAGGTAGACACACCCCTAGGTAGTGCACTTCCTTTTTCTTTTTTTAGGTATACTTAGCAATGGAGATCAAACACCAAGATTGAAGGCCCCTACTACCCAAGTAAATCTAATCTTGGCCTCCATAATCTAATATTGATGTCAATGAGCTCAATTATGCTACATTGCTTTGTCAAAATCACAACTAATGTCTCAAGAAGCCTTCAAGTATACTTCTCCTGAACATCGACAATGTTTTCCACCCCATTGAAAGCAATGATTTATCCAATTAAGTAATTCACCATGGGCTGTTCCTACAGTTTTCCAAAAGAAAAAGGATGGAACTTTAAGGTTTTGCATTGATTATCATGGATTGAATAAGATAACCATTCAAAATAAATATCTAATCCCACGAATTGATAAGTTACTTGATAGACTTCAAGGAGCAAAGCTACACTAAAAAATTAGCCTAAAGCCAAGCTATTACCAAATCTAGATTAAGGACAAGGACATCCCAAAAACTACTTTTAACACAATATATGGCCATTTTGAGTTTATAGTTATGTCCTTTGTATTTACTAATGCACTAGCTAATTACAATAGATTAGTCTAGGACATCTTCAAACAATACCTTCATGAGTTCATCCTTGTATCCTTTGATGGCATCGTGGCCTATTCCAAAGAAGAGGAAGATCATTCAAACCACCTCAAAGATACCTTGAGGGCAAGCAAGCTCTATGAAAAGTGGAGCAAATATGCCTTCTTCAAAAAGAAGGTTGAGTACCTAGAATTCATTGTTTTAGCCAAGGGAATATTTGTTGATCCTTTAAAAGTGAAGGATATCCAAGAGTGGTCACCCCCTAGACCATCCAAAAAATTTGAGGGTTCCTAGGACTAACAAGATGGTACCACATTTTCATCAAGGCCTATGCCCTTATTGCCACTCCCTTGATTGAACTTGTTAAGAAGCAAGTAAAGATAATATGGACTCCTACAGAGTAGAAGAGCTTTGACAAGTTGAAGGAGTGTGTTACTCTACTACTCCAATATTAAAGCTCCCCAAGTTCCCTCAAGAATTTTAAGTCATCACTTATGCTAGCATTATTGTAGTGGGATGTGTGCTTTCCCAAGAAGGCCAACCCATAGCCTATTCTTCTCGAAAGCTCAAACTTATGAAAAGAATTATGCTATGCATGATCTAGGACATTTGGTAGTCATTCATATCCTTAAACTATGGAACCATTATCTACTTGGTTAAAAATTCACCCTCATCACAGGTCACAAAAACCTAAAATTGATCTTCACCCAACTAGAACTCAACATGAGGCAAAGAATGTTGATAGATGTCTTACAAGAGTTTGACTTTAAAATTCAATATCATCCTAGTAAGAAAAACATGGTAGCCAATGCTCTTAGTCACAAGGCCTTCCTAAACTCTCTAATTATAAAAGACCTTACCACGTAAGAGAGTCTTTGTGAGCCTAATCTCAATGCCTAGTGATATTTTGGAGATAGTGGCTATCAAATATCCTAAAGATCTAGATTATGTAGAAGTAAACAGGATTATCTACTTAGAAAAGAAAATCCCAAAGGAGAAGGACAAAATCAAGAATTCTTTATATACCAAAAAGCTAGGACCTAAAGAAAAAGATTTTATGGAAAGCTCACATCCTAGTAGATGGATGTCCAAGATACGTTAAAACCCTATGTGCTCTTAGAGAGAGCTACTATTGGCTTGGAATAAAAGCAGACATAGAAAGAATAGAAAAAGAGAATTTTGCTGGTTTTCTTCATTTAATAAAAGAAAATCCAAAGCTAGTTATGAAATTGCTATTATTATGAAAGACCCTTAGATACATGATGCAATGTCTAAGCTGTGAAAGGGTCAAGGCTAAGTGAATCAAACTTCTTGGCAAACTTCTTATCAAAGGGTCCTAAAGATCTAGATTATCTAGAAGTGAAGAGGATTATTTGCTTTAAAAAGAAAACCTTAAAGGAGAAGGCCAAACACAAGGATTCTTTATATACTAAAAAGCTAAAGATGAAGATTTTGTGGAAAGCTTACATTCCAGTAGATGGATGTCCAAGGTATGAAAAAACTCTAAATCTAGTCAAGAAGAGCTACTAGTGGTTTGGAATGAAAGCAGACATCCTTAGATACATGACACAATGTATAAGCTATCAAAGGGTCAAGGTCAAGAGAATAAAAAATCCTAGCAAACTGCATCCTCTTGATATTCCTCAGATGAAATGGGAGTACATTAGCATCAATTTTAGAGTTGTCTTACTACCCACTGTTTAGGGAGATTATAATACTATCCTAGTGATAGTAGACATGCTTACCAAGGTAGCTTATATGCTTTTCTAGTAAAATCAACCCATAAAGCTTCTGACATTGCAAGAATCTTCATCAAGGAAATATTATGTCTAACATGGGCTCCCAAAAAGGATCATCGATGACAGTGACACTCTCTTTACCTCCGAATTTTGGACTAGTGTTTATCAAGCCATTGGAACTCAACTATGTTTCAATACAACATACCACCCATAAATCGATGGGAAAACTAAAAGATTAAATCGAGTCTTAGAGGATATTTCGAGAGCTTATTGTAGTCCAGAGCCAAAGAAGTGGGTTGAATACTCGCCACTAGTAGATTACGCCTATATGCTTCCTTCCAACAAATGATTTGGATGACCCCCTTTCAAGTATTATTTGGGCAAGAGTGTTGATCTCCTCTTAACTTCTTCAATCCAACTATTAAATTGGAAGATTTTAAGACAATGTTCGATCACATGCAAGACCAATTCAATGCAATCCGATAGGATATAAAAGGAGCACAAGATCAACAAAAGGCATACACTAATTCAAAAATGACTTATCAAACATTTAAGGAAGGTGACATGATTTTCCTAAGGGTAAACCCAAGAAAAGCTATTTATCACTCGAAAAATTCAAAAAGTTAAGTCCTAGGTATTGTGGACCTTACAATATCGTAAAATGCATTGGTATACATGCATCTAAGCTCGATTTACCTCCTCATCTTAAAATCCATTATGTATTTTATATCAACCTACTCAAATCCTATGTTCCCAATTTAGAACACATCCTTGATGGATGAACAAGTTGTGATACCAACCTAAGAAATCCTTGAGGCCTGCATAGATCCTAAAGATCATATTAAAACCCTTAAGAAATCATGCCTTACAATAATACATAATCCAAATGGAAAGACTTCCCATAGAAAGAAACAACTTGGATTGAGGAATCCATCCTCCAAAAGGAACATCTCGAGTTTCTCTCAAGATAAGAATATCTCAATTTCTCTAAAGGGAAGGGATTATAACATATCCAAAATTTTAACATTTTCAAAAGTAAAAATACATTTAATTCAATCTTATTTTGCAATTTTTTAAAACTATAAATACATTAAACGAAGTTATTAATTTTTTTTCAAAACATAAATTTAACAAATTAATTAATATTTTTCATTTTTTCTTGATTAAAATTTTATTATTTGAGATTTTTTTAAATTTATTTTGAAATTTTTATATACCCAAAACTAATTTCTCAAAAATTTCTACTAACTAAGAAGTCTCTTTTAATTATGCCTATCTTTAAATTATTCTTACTTTTGAATAAATTTATTTAAAATAAAATATTAAAAATACTTTATACCTTTTAAATATAATTTTATTTCTTAAAATAATTTTAATATTATCTTAAATTTATAAAAAAATTATGATTTTTAAAAAATTACATTAAAAATAATCCCATAATTTTATACACACAAAGAGAGAATGAGAATAATACTAGTATTATTAAATAATAATTTCTTTTTAAAAAAAGACACTAAGGTTATTAGCCTTAAAAGAATGGAAAAGCAAAGAAAATGAGGTGTTTGCCAACGCGATTAACACACTAGTCATTCCTCCCCCCAGCGCCCCCCCCGGTGCCCTTGCCCTCCTTGAAAAAAATCGAAGAGTAAAAAAAGATAAACATCCTCTCCCTAAACTCATAAGAAACAAAAGAATAAGTTTAAAATTTATAATACATTAATAAAAAATGTATTTTCTTATAAAAAACAAAAGAAATCCATTTTTTAATAAGACAAAAATAGTCATCTCTTATGTAAACCTCATGAAAAGACAAAACCCCTCCTCTCCTTTCCCAAAAAACTATATAAAAGAGGGCCTCTCTTCTCATTTTGAAACACACAATGATGGCAAGTCAACTCTTGTAAATAAGTGAGTGTCATGACAAAAAACAGGTTTGATACTGACTCTAGGACTCTAGTTAGGCTTCCTATGCTACCCAAACCTCCCTTATGACCATGGCCAGGAGTGTCAGCGGTAGCTATATACTACTCAAATAAAATAATGTGTTTGTATCAATTGTAGTCCAAAATTTTCCCTTTTTGACTCCAAAAAAGGGAGTATCTAGACATATAGGTAATCAACAACTCGATTCACGTATACAAAGAGCTTCCCCTAGCAAAATATTGTGGCTTCTACGGCTCTCCTACACCCCGAGGATTGGCCCTAGGATGTGCCATCTTACACATAGAGCACAAACATAACAAAGCCATCTCATAATATAAACATAATGATCCAGGAGAATCATATCTCACTTGATAGATTTCCTTGAGATATCAAACTATCCTACAGCAAAGGAAAATCTTACACTCTCCACCTTGATTGTCACCTAAACATGCAATTGCAATGCATCTATGAATTTTTATGATACCACATTTACATTGTATATGCAAAGTGTATGGCAATCTATGCTCAAATAACTTAACTAAAAAACTAGCCAATGTGAAGTGCACAATCAATCTTTTTATGTTTTCTTTCTAATTGTGTTGTGCAAGGTTTCTAACGAATGGCATCAGACTAACCCCTACTAGTGAACCTATCAAAACTTATATGAACCATGGCCTATATGCTAAGATATGCAAAGAAATCAATAACTTGATCAAATATCTTTCCATTTCATCCCCATACCCCCCTACTTTTTAGATTTAGATTGCTTGTGCAAGTATAAGGAGATTTCGTGACAATTTTTAATAAGAACAAGCCCTAAAACACACACTTTAACATATAAATAAAGAAAAAAAGAGATAAAACCTCACGTTTCATCTTCATTACATCTTCACAAATATTCTTCTAATTTTTCATAAATGTTCATGTACAAAAGATATTTTTTCTCATTTTTAACCTTCATTTAACTATTTTTCATGATTTTTTCCATTTATTTCAATGAACACTATATTGGGGAATATGGGAATTTCCCATAAGTTTGGGACACATGGTCAAATATTTGGATTTGTTATAACTTGAACATTATAACTCCAAATCGAGCACTCTATAGCTCAATAGATTCCATTTTTCAAGCGCTTTCCAATTATAGGTCATATCATATGGTTTTGAGAAACTTATGGGCATGTTATTTGGGTGCCACCTTTTTAGTATTCAAAAAATGGGAATTGGGAGATTCCCAAACTCACTAATATTGTGTTAATGTAAATTATTGATTTTTCTAAGTTTTTTTATTTGCACAAATTATGTAAAGTGCGATCCTTCAACATACTCATTTTCATGCCAAATGAACATAATTTGATCCCTGAAGCCCAAGAACAATCCTATTTTTCATTAAATCCCATGTTTTGGGTTTTGCAATTTTATTATTTTTTATATACAGAAAGGTATGGGGACAAATTTTTGAAATTGCAGACATCACCAAATATATTTCAATAATTTTCAATCATTTTTTCATCATATGCATTAATGGTTCATCATGAAAATTAAATAAAGTTCACTTGAAAATTCATATATGTATCTCTCATATTTCAAGGGAATGGAGTTGCGGACACAATTTTCTAGCTGCTAATGCATCCAAATTACCCTATCTATGTACCATTATGCTTATGAACCATTGTCTATCATCGATTCATCAAATCAATCATCCTTTTCTCTCTTATAAACAACCATATGAACAAGGAACAAAGGGGAGAGAGAAACATGAGAGAGAAATATTGAATTTTGATCTTACTGATTACTATACCATTCTTTGGAGAATTGAAGCGCTGGAGAGTGAGAAATTGATGCAACTCACGCCCAAGAATGTGAAAGATACGGATCTAGAGCATGGCAAATGCTATGGCGGATGGAAGATGAAGACCAAACTCATGATGACATAGACAAGTAGAGAGAAACTGTTACACAAGTGAATTAGGTTCCAAGATGGCAGCTTGGACTCATAAACACAATCTTGTGTAGGACTAACAAAGACAAGCACTTAATTGAAAGTACAAAGCATCATGACATTGTATTCATTCCATATAAAAACCGGTAGCCAAGTACAATGCTTTATAGTTGTTGGATGGTAGCATTTTTCCCTTTCTGTGCATATGGGATTCCTACAGCCTGCATGTCCTAAGCCCAGAACTGCCTCATATAGAGAGGCCATAGTAGGTGTGATTGCAAATATCTCAACACCCCTCCTCAATCACAACCAGAAAGTACCAAGTGTGTAGAGGCTTTAGTGAGAGCAACACCTGCAAAGTGTGGGCACACCATAAACATGGAAAAATACTAGAGGTTGTCGCAGAAAAGACTAAGTGTGGGTTACCACAAACATGATGGAAATCCAAAGGTTGTAACAGGGGCCTTACAGAGGCTATAGTACAAGGCTACATGAGGAGTTTACAAGCTTATGATAAAGACATTTGGGCTAGGCAATACAAGGCTAAAAAAGTCAGTAAAAAATAGGATTAAGGACTATGAGGCCCTTGCAATTTTTAGCAATTATTTTGACATAGATCTTCTATTCATTGTAGATGTCGATGTAGTCCAACTTGCTCTTTTTGATCATGTACTTGTTCTTCACTTTGCTTGCAGCTTTAGTGTCCACCGCTTTGCTTGTATTGTTCTTTTGGTCCTTTTGTTCATGGTCTTCTTTGCTTGCATTAGTCTTCATGTTCCCCTCAAGAAAATATATCATTATCTTTGAGGCAATGGAAATGACTGCAAACTTTTGCACTTCAAGGTCTTCCAATGGGTACATTGATGGCATTTGGATATAGGTTGCTCCATGTCTTCTTATAGGTAGAGTAGCATCTTCTATGTAGTGTAAATGGGCCATAAGATACATGTCACTCTTCATGAGAAGCACCCACTTAAAAATCTTCATGTTTGGCATTGGAACTCAACTTCAAATCCTTGACTTTTTGACTAGCAACAAGAGTTGAAACCTAATGTGTCAAAGGACACAAACGAGGGTAGTGCCAAAAAAAACACAATGAGAGTATTAAGAGACACTATATTTTGAAGATGATGATTCTTGATGCTTGTTTGTTGCTCGATTTTGATGTAAACCCTTCAACTTGAGTCTCCTCCTTGTTGATGTGATGAATAAATATGATCAGTAGATCTTAGTGGCAATAGTTAGCTTGGCCAAATGGATTTTAGAATGGAGTAAAGAAAGAAGATTGAAGATATGGTGTTGATGCTATTGCTTGAGGTCTTCAAGAATTCAAAACAAATCTTCAAAATATCCCAAATCTTTACTGAGACTCTCAAATCAGTGTGGCCTTGATTTGTCTGACTGGCGGGGGAGAGAAAATGAAGAAAAATAGAGCTTGAAGTTGCAATGGCTATGGAGGGTCTGTCTAGGGTTTCCTGGCCAATTGGTTTTTTGCTTGGCACACCGTGAATAGGAAATTAATCCACGAATCCTCTGAGTTGAAAGTATCTTACATATGGACCTTTAATAGCCCTATGATTGCATGTTGGATTGCATTGTACTATAGAGAGAAGACAAAGCGTATGACAATGGAGGAGGCACAGTTCTAATAGCATGGATGAATTTCAGTAGTGCCGATGCATAGAGTACACAATGTTGAGTTGTAATGTGCCCAGATGATGTGCCTTGATCTGGGCAATGAGTTCCTAGAAGAAAGCATGTTGAGATGAGGCTTGTAGAAGGAGATCAGGAAGCTCCAAATGAGCTAGGTATAACCTAGCTATGGAGTCACACAAGGCAGAAGCTTAGAAAAAAGGAAATGGTGAGCTTGAGTCAGGGCAATGTCAGGGTTCTATGTTATATAGAGAAGCCTTGGGAGTCAAGGAATAAATCTCCAAAAGAGAGCTTGGAGAGATATGCCCTCTATAGAAAGTTATGGAAGTTCAAAGGCAGGGATGTGCAGGCTGGCTATGGCTTCCAAGGTGGAGTAAGTTGAGATGAGTTGAGAGATGAGATGATTGAGCTGGCTTGAGGTTAAGAGGGATTTAGAGAGTAGAGAAGGGAGTCATACCATGCCTGAATGTGCTTTGATACCATGTGAAAGATGCAGATCTAGAGCATGGCAAATGCTATGGCGGATGGAAGATGAAGACCAAACTCATGATGACATAGACAAGTAGAGACAAACTGTTACACAAGTGAATTAGGTTCCAAGATGGCAACTTGGACTCATAAGCACAATCTTGTGTAGGATTGACAAAGACAATACAATTTATTGAAAGTACAAAGCATTATGACATTGTATTCATTCCATATAAAAAGTGGTAGTCAAGTACAATGCTTTATAGTTGTTGGATGGTAGCAGTTTTCCCTCTCTGTGCATATGGGATTCCTGCAGCCTGCATGTCCTAAGCCTAGAACAGCCTCATATAAAGAGGCCACAATAGGTGTGATTGCAAATATCTCAACAAAGAGCAAGAGGGAGATAATCACATGTGCAAAAATGCCATTTTTCAAATGGAGGAAGGGCCGCTAAAAAAAGACACACCCCACCATTGTCATGTGAATTTGGTTACTCTTGGCTCTTATTAATTAAGCTTAAAACTGACCTCCCCTCCTAAGTTATCTAGTTCAATTCTTGTCTTTTCACACTTGCCCGAAGTGCATCTCACCTGGTTGGAGGGGCAAATGGTCTCAAAATTGTGATCCGATTGGATTGATGACTTTTTAGCATTGAAATCTATGACCCTGGCCTTCGTCACATGATTTTCAACTTTTGAATGCAATAGCTACTTCATAAGGCCAAACCTTGCAGCTATTAAATGGGGGGTCAAATAGACTTTGATCAACAAACGGGCACTTGCATTGGATTCTTGACGTCAAAATGCATCTAGGAAAACTCTAGCCCCTTAATTCATAATTGTTTCATTTTGCACCAAAAATGTCTCTTTTATGAGTCTCAGTATTATTTTGCACTTGTATTTCTGGCTTTAAAATCTGCTCTCATTGGTGACCATGTGATAGGGCAACTCAACCTATCAAGCCCATGGATTGATCTACACAAATAGAAACCATAAAGAGCATCAAGCTACTACAAAGAAGAATGTACAATAGAGCATAAACATAGCTCTCACCCTACCCCTTGACTAAATTAGAGCATGAAGTCCACAAGGGATAGGCGAAGCATATTCCGATAAAGATCCATAGCTAGTTACTAACCAACTGCTCCAACACAAAACAACTAAAAAGAACTATCAAAGAAGTCATCCTAAGTGGTGGTTTGACCCGCTTACCTGACCTAGGATAATTGGACAAGAAACTCCTACTAGGCGGGGACTCCTATAGCTTGATCTACTAAAAAGCATATAGCTTTCATTTTACCACCTTTTTTTCCTTCAATATTTTATACTCACGCATGTAAAAAGGAGAGAGCTAAGCATATTGTAATCCAAGGAGAATAGGGGATCAACCTCAAGTCTTGTCTCAGTATCCAAGTACCTACCAAGATCTCGTGAGGCGACACTAAATCATTTTTTCTTTTTTCTCACTTTTATTTGCACTCCAACTATCCTTATTTTTTTCTAAGCTAGATGCCACCCTTAGGAAGATAAGGCATTGGCTCGATCGTCCCCTAGGAACCTACTAGGCCTTCGTAAGGCAATGATCATCTACTCTTGGAAATTTTCTTCCATTCTTTTTTAATTCTAGGGGTTAGAAACCCCTTTTTACACACCTCCATATCTTATACATTTAAAATATATTATTTATAGATTTTCTTTCTTTTATTTGGCAAGTTTCTCTAACTACCTCACAACTAATAAGGATACGTAGAAACTATTGCCTAGTAGACTAGCGAAACAAGGTCACTAGGACTACTCTAAAAAATGGCCCTTAGAGTGCCCCGACAATGTCTTTATAGGAGGTAGACACTTGCTCCAATCTCCCTTGACACAATTAATCAAACACTGGGACTTTATGCCTTGAATGTTGGTCCCCAACAAAAGTGAAAAATTCTCCACATACATATACACATATAGCATAAAGGAAAAGAACTCGTTAAAGGAACCTAGACTTGTCCACAAGAAGCTTTTGCACAGCAAGCGGCTCTCTCCAAGTGCTTTTTTTTTTAGTGCATCACTAAAACCAAAAACCATTAACCATACCTACACCAAATAAACAAATGCCCCTCTTGGCTGAATGAAATAAACCCCTTCACTGCAAAACAAATGGCTCTCTTAGCCTAATGAAATTAAACACTAGATTCAACACGAACGACCCTCTTGGCCTAATGAAATTAATCCTAAACCCTCGAACTTTATGCCTTGAATGTTGGTCCCCAAAAAAAGCAAAAAATTCCCCACATACATATACACATATACACATACATATACACATATAGCATAAAAGAAACCTGGACTTGTCCTCCACAAGAAGCTTCTGCACAACAAGAGGCTCTATCCAAGTGCTCCATCAAAGTTGTTTAGTGCAGCACTAAAGCAAAAAACCATCAACCATACCTACACCAAATAAACAAATGGCCCTCTTAGCCTAATGAAATAAACCCATTCACTGCAAAACAAGTGGCTCTCTTAGCCTAACAAAATTAAACAATAGATCCAACAAGAACAGCCCCCTTGGCCTAATGAAATTAACCAATAAAGCACACCATTTAGCATCCTACTACTAAAAAAAAACATTTGGAGCCCACATAACTCAAATTGAAGCACAAAATTGGGACCAAGGAGATGGGTTGCTCAAGATCTACACTAAATGCATCAAATTATTAGCTAAGCTCCTGCATAAATAGCAAGGGGTGTGCGACAAATATGCCATTAAATGATTTGATGCGTCCATGATAGAATAGAAAGATGGCCGATTGCTATTTGGCTCATAACCCATAATAACCATTGGAAACCAAAACAAGACATGTTAGCAAGCAGTCCCCATAGTAGCCCTGGACATGTTAGCAAAACAAGACATGTTAGCAAGCAGTCCCCATAGTAGCCCTGGACTAACATCATGAGGCAATTATAAAACCCCTGAAGACCACAGTTAAGAAATACATATTTAACAAAGGTATAATTAGCCAAGGAATGTGTAAAGCGATTCCAGTCTCAAGAAATAAGCTAGCACATCATTACCTCAAAGATTTTAAGGGTATCGAGCATTGCATGATGGTACATCCTTAGAATGGAATCTCTCACATGACAGTGGTGTAGGAGAGAGAAAGACTAAAAACACAGTGAGGAGAGAGAAAGACTAAAAATATGTCCTATTCAATTAGTTTATCACTAATTGTGAATTGTCTTTCCCCAATAATTTTGGGAATACCACCACATTTAGCTAGATTCAGTCCCATCAATAAGGCCTTGGTATTCGGCCATGTTATTCGTAAAAGTAGTGCCTAAATACACTCCCATTTTTAAAACCACTTGATGATGGGGGCCTTTAATGACACCCCAACACTCGCATCCTTAACAAGTCCTTGAGAAGCTCCATCAAAATATAACATAAAAACCCATGCTACATTGATGCAACCTGCCACCATGGCAAATCGATCTACTTGTACATATGATAATCAAAGTCTAATTGAGAGAGAGGATGTAGGACAATTACAATCCCTCCTTCCTCTCTGAACTCAATAGGGACGCTAGTAAGAATGCTATGACAATGATGGAAATAGACTTGAATATCCCATGAAAAAGATCTATCTCACCACTCAATAATGTGATAACTCTTACTCCACTAGATCACTTTGCCTTGGTGGTAACGCTACTCTAAATATGGATGCTCAAGATAAGAAATAAAATTTTCCATCCAATAGTCACATTACCCTCTGCAAGTTTAAGCTGAATCCCGGAGGACTTACAAAGGCACCAAGTCCAAAGTCAACCATCGCTATACATAATAGGGCTTTAGTCTATTAAAATTTGCTTTATTTTTTAACTCTACCCCTTGCAAATCCACTAAAAGGGCTATAGAGCCATTCTTCCCTATATGGAGAATTTAAGAAAAGGACCATCCCATTTGGGTTTCAACTTGCCTGAGAATAGCTCATGACAGGCATCATAATATAGGACCAATTGACCTTAAGAACATTTATATTTCTTAGCTTGAAGGTCATGAAGTATTTTCATATGCTTCTTTACTCCTTCCTCCCTGATGTAACAAAGCTTGTAATCTAATCTCATCTAGTTGTGCAAGGGAAATGAATCAATTCCTCCTCACCCAAGGAATGGTTTGGAGTAAACCTTACTATAGGCAGCTTAATCTCCAAGGATAAAAAACACTCTTCCCCATATACTAATTTAAAAGGGGTGTGTCATGTAGCTCTTTTGAATATCATATTATAAGCCCAAACATCCACATATAACTTTTTATTCCAATCACACTTACCTTCAGATACAGTCTTGGATAAAATCCCCACAAGCTGCTTATTATTGGTACTCTCTACTTATCCATTAGCTTGGGGGTTATAAGGTGTAGTCTTGTTATGTTTAATATTTAGATCTTTCATCAAAGCTTTAATATTGTTTAAAAAAATAGGTCCAATGGTCAAACACACTAACTCATTAGGCAGACCAAAATGGCAAACAATCTGTTCCAAAATAAAACTAGTCATTTCCTTGGTATTATCCTTCATTGTAGCATGGGCTTCAGACCACTTTGTGAAAGAGTCCATTGCCACAATGATATAATGCTTTCGTGTAGTTAACAAAAGATGTATAGGTCCAATGAAATTGATGCCCCACTTCTCAAATGATAATATAGCCATAATAGGAGTTAGTGGCACTTCCTACTCTCCCTATCATCATGTCCCTACTAACATGTATCACATCTCTTAACATACACAAATGCATCCTGGAAAATGGATGGCCACCAATATCCGGCTCTCAAAGCTTTCTATACAATCAACCATCCAACAAAGTGCCCTCCATAAGTAGAGTCATGATACTCCTCCAAGATAAATGGAACCTCATCAAGCAACATAACACATCAGTGATAAATATCATTGATCCCTTACCAATATAGTGTTCCTGCAATCAAGGAAAATTTCAAGACTTGCTGCCTAAATTTTCTCTTTTGAGCCTTCAACAAAGCGACACTAGCCTCTCCTGTGGATAAATAGTGCTTAATGGAAATATGAGAGGATGGAATCGTGGACGTATTGATTTTGAATAGACCTTGGATATCACTACCTTCAACCAATACATCCTTTGGCTCCCCAAAATCCATAAGATATTCAACAATGACCTACAACTTCATAAGCTTACTCCTAATTTCATAGTCAAACTCCTACAAAGTGATCAGCCACTTTGCTAGCTAGTCATGTGGCTGTAACTTATTCAACAATAGCCTCAGTCCCTCTTCCTTTGTATAAAATACTACCTTTTCATATAGGATGTAGTGCTTGAATTTCTTCATTGTAAAGACCATCCCAATGCATAGTTTCTTCATGTAGGTATAATTAATCTCGAACACCCCCAATTTCCAACTAGCACATGCAATCAAATGGTACCATTTCTCTTCCCAAAGTTGTGCTAAATAGCAGTAGTAGTAGTTGATACTATACATGGTAGCCACTAAAAATATATAAAATATCTCGCCCCTTTTAGGTGCTTTTAGGACTGGCGCTTTTTCCAATTCTTGCTTCACATCCTCGAAGGATAATTGACACGGATCACTCCAAACAAAGAGACGGTTAAAGAACAATAGATTCGTCAATGGCAATGTTCTCTCAGCCAATGCATTAATAAATTGTCGATAATATCCAACTGACAACAAAAAGCTATGCACTTAGGAATACATGGCACATTCATAGCAACAATAATATTTATCTTTTTAGGACTGGTTGCCATACCAGCTAAGCTAACCACATGTCCCACCAACAACAATCCATAGGGCGCTCTAAAGATGCATTTCCTTGGATTAAGCACAATGTAGAATTGGCTACACCACTAAAACATTTTCTTAGAATAATGAGCTATCTCTCCCTTGTGGTGGCTATCCCTACGTCATCAATAAAGACTTTCAGCTCCTGTGGGGGAATATCATTGAAAGTTTTATTGGTCATATGTTGCCAAAACCTTGGTGCATTGCATAATCAAAAATCCATAACATGATCAGCAAAGGTGCCAAGTATAGTGATAATGTTGTTTTCAACTTATCTTTCTCTATGATAGCCATTTGGTTATAACTAACAAAGCAATACATAAATAAATAGATATCCCTATCTATTAATAACAGATCTAGAATCTCATCAATAAGTGGCATACACCTCACTTTTTGTCAAACAGGATGGCTATCTTCCTTTAGGGGAATAGATGCATAACCAAACTAGGAGGAATACCCCTCAGCTCCAGGTAAAAATATCACAAAATTCTTAGATCAAGGACACATAGTCCTTCCTCTCTTCCAGACTAAGCATAGATCCTAATTTAATCAACCATGGCTCATCCAATATACCAAGATATATCTCAATCAAATTTGCATCTTTGATTCTATCTTGAGCTTCTATCGACTCATTCAAAGTCACTTGGTAGATATATTCTATAGTGTACCCTTCTCTTGATTCATTGCTTTATTAAGTCTCATTGTTAGAAAGATCATCTAATGCATCTAATTATGCCAAGGATAAAGGTACTCTCTCACTTTTCAGAGATTCAAGATATGCATCCCCACTATTATGCATATGGCATCTCTGCCAAAAATAAAATGACTAGCAACTATATCAACGTGATAATCGGATTGCAAGATCCATGGCCTTCCTAATAACACTTGGTAGCTTGGATGCCCTGCAAACCTAATAACCCTAAAGTCTAGAATGCATTCCACATTAGCACCAATCACATGGACTTTGGTAATGTAAACTTTCGGTTGTCTTAAACTATCATTAGCCATTTGGAGAATTATGGAGGCATCCTTTTGGATTTCCAATCCCTACCTTTCTATCAAATTTGAACTCATAATGTTGACGGAGGATCCTATATCCACAATGGCATGATCCACTTATATGTCATCAATATATGCTAACACCCTTGAACAATGCTTTTCAGCATGTTCAAACTAGCCATCTTCCACTATGGGCTATTCCCAAGGGCTTGATGATATACTCAGTGTGAAGAATCTTCTTAAACTCTTTACATACTCTTGGAGATAACTTGATCAGCTCTGTAGGAGGTTCACATCAAGATTTACCTCACAAAGAGAATTGGCTAAGTCAAATTCATAATAATTAGCAATAGTTTTCTTCTCCCACTAGACCATTCTTTCTCTTGGTTGTCATGCTAAACAGGCTTAGGTGCCTCTTTCTTGGCCTTTACCTTCTTCTTTGGAAGCTCCTTGTTGGAGTAGTTAGCTTTGCCACCAGTAGCTTTTAGATGATCAAATTCCACACTAAGATTAAGGACTTGCGCCCCTTATAATCTTGTTTAGGGGTTGCCTCAAAAGGTTTTACATTATTCTTATAAGCATTTTTAACATTTTGTCCTCTTATAATGGCTAGCCTCAATGTTCTATCACTAAGACTTAGTGGTGTTAACACCATTTTTCCTACTGAAGTTTGTTTATTGGGTCATTCAATTTTTTATTTGACTAGCATCCTGAGTGCTACAATAGTGAAAGAGTTGATCCCCCTATGTATGTCCTGATTCATAATCATTGACAGTAGAAATACCTTTCCCTTTTGTATTACATTTGTCTTTGAGTCCATGAAGTTATGCTATTTCTCAAGTGTTGTTTTTGTGAATTTGGATAATCTCATCCCTAGCTCTATTGAGACTATTGTATTAGATTCAGATATCAATAAGCACTTGTGAGTTCTTATTTAAGTATATTATCTCTATCTATATATTGTTTTGGCTATCTTTGTCTCCGCAGCTTGGATGCTAACTATAGATTAGGATGTCACTTTTCACTTTGTGTCAGTTCTAAGTATTACTGCACTTTGCACTATGGCAATGATGCTTGAACTTGATTATACATAATGACCACCATTATCGTTCCTTTGCATGCCATACTAAATGCACACACCTTCGCAATGTCAACCTACTAGCTCTTGACCCCCAGGCACGGTGGTCTAGATTTGAGCAGCAGGAAATGCACACATCTTCGCAATGTCCACCTAGTGGCTCTTGACCCTCAAGCAAAGTGGTCTAGAACCATCTCTTGAGGCTCCTTCTATCCTCAGTGATGATGCACCCCAAGCACAACAGTCCTCTCAACTGCTACGAAAGTGCCAATTGCATTCCACTTCTTGGAGTGGTGGTGAATCTACACTCATGGAGTATCGCTCCCACTACTCCATTGAAGCTAGTAGGTCATTTTTTTACTTTTGTTTGTGTGGTTGTTATCCCACCTATACCCCCTCCACAACTTTCAGTTCCTAATAGGATGGCTCACCAAACCAACATCCCATTTCCAAAGTTCTCTGGATCTTCTCACGAGGATCTAGATTTATTCATCTACCAATTGCATATCACTTAAATTGTCAACTTCCCAAGTCATGTCAATGAGCTATTAAGAAACATAATAGAGCATAAGAAGGATAGGGGATTAAGGAGGGAAGAAGAAGAATAGAAATGAGACCATAATTAAATGGAGAAGAACTTGATTGATTTGTATTTGAGTAAGTACATCTCTTTATAGGTTTTTGGCTTGGTTACATACCTCTCTTTGCTTATGGGATTTGGTTATATGTGCCTCTAACACTTGTGCCCTTTAGCATCACATACATTTTAACACCCCCTTGGTGCTACCTTACCCTCTAGATAGATACACCTAAGGATGTAAGTTGGCCCCCCCTGAATTCATGCAAGGCCTCTAACTCATACAAAGTGTAGGCAATTTAGAAGAGAGATTTAGTAGAGTCTTCAAAGTTTTTTTTCGTAAAAAAAATTGCCTTATGGACCCAACACTCTTTCTCGATGTGTCCAAAATTTTATATATATATATATATATATATATATATATAGTCTTTGAGGAAGAAGCAAGTCCTCAACAAGCTACCCCTTTTTAGTTAATGGGCACTAGGAAAGGCTAGCGAGTAGACTGTAAACAGCTTTTGTAATGGCTGAAAGCCTCCTTCTTGTTGGTAGTAAATGCCTTCAAATTGAACCAAATAATCATGAGTAATTATACCATGATGATGATGACCTTTCTTAGTGGGGTTTGTAGCTCCCCACCTTCGATCTCCACTTTAAGATCCTCTTTGACATCAATACCACTATGAAATTTTGACTTTTTTTAAAATACCTTCTCAACTTTTCATAATTAGGATTTGAGAATTTAGACCATTAGAAAGGGAGTCTCGAATAAAATAATCCTTATTTTGTATCTCGACACCTTCCAGGACCAATCAAATCTGCAAACATCTTTCACAAAAATTGCCATACACATGGTGATCATGACTCATAAGTCAAAAATTGACTAGGCACATTTTAAAACTTGGGAGACTAAGGAAGAAAGAAATAAAAAAGCTTAAGCTTTAAAAAAAAAAAGCTTATGAGAGGATGGAGGAGTCAACGAACTGGCTATCCCCCCTTTTTCGTGGGAAAAAAACAACGCATCTCTCTCTCTCTCTCTCTCTCTCTCTCTCTCTCCCTTCCCAAAATTGAATGAAGCTAGAAACTCAAAAAAAAACTTGAATTCTCCTTCTCAATCTTAGCGTAAGACTCCAATAATCTCCTCCTTTTCTCAGTTCAAGAAGAGGCATAGATTGGAGCAAGATCATCCGAGAGCTAGGTGAATTAGTAATGGTATCTTTGGCAGCCTCTCTAGACCTCAAAGATCAAATTGCCAGCATCTTAAAAGCTTCCAGATTAATGGATTGCCAAGATGCCCTCCACAAAGAACTCCTATTCTTGGCCACAACCCATAAACCACCTCTTCTTCAATTTAGCTATAAATATGGGGCATGAGGAGCTATTGGAGGAGCAACCTAAACTAAGATAAGAGAATCTTCTCAAACCAAGAGAGAAGAGAAAGAGGGAGTGAGGTAAGAGGAGCACGAGGAAGGAAATTCTTGTCGCGAAGACAAGGAGGATACTCCGCCGTCTCTTGGAACCAAATCCCATCTCTTCTACTGTCACTTCCTTGTAGAATTAATACTCTACTTGATTTTCTCTCAATTTCTAATAATCGCCATCCCCATCAATCCAATTGTGATAACCCAAATCTCTATTACCAAAATCTCCCCTACAATCTCATGATTAAAGACCATGACCCTGAAGAAGAAAATTACGAAGGTCATGGAGGCGAGAGCTACCAATAACATTACAGGTGTGACCACTACAAACGGAATGCCAAGTACTAGGATTACAAACGAAGCTGTGAATACCATCAACCAAGCACTCATCATAAATCCCCAAGTATCATATTTTATTATTAATTTAAATATTAAAGGCATCAAATAAATCATCATCCTATGGGTTGGTAAAACAAAAAGTTGCATTCATAGAATAGGAATTTTTCTAATCTCCTACGTAAAACAAAAAGGAAGTAATCCTAGAGAAATTCCTAACCGCAAATTCCAAGGAATAATTTAGGTTTGTACGAGATGATGTACTAGGAATAAGTGCAAGGAAGATATTGTGCTTCCTAAAAGAGATGATGTACTAGGAATAAGTGTAAGGAATAATTTAGGTTCGTATGAGATCATGTACCAAGAATAAGTCCAAGGAAGATATTGTGCTTCCTAAAAGAGTTAAAAATTTGATTTGTATTGAACTAACGAAACCTCTGATTGATAAAACATGGATGCTAATTCACTTTTTTTAAAAGTCTTGAGATAAAATTGTAAAAAAATACTTTTTGTAATAAAAATAACCAAGAATTTTTTAATTATCATGGGACATGGACTCGACAAAACTCCGTTGAGAAAAGAAAAAGACCATCACAGGAGCTGCTTTCAAAAATATGATTCTTGGTTAGATTTAACCTGAGATAGATCCCTAGGGGAGGGTAATCCGAGAGGATTATTGGAAGATATTGCCACTTATGCTAAGTTTTGCACTTATTTTTATATTTTAGAAAAAAAAGATTTGTCTTGGAAATACATTTATTAAAAGTTTGTGTATAATACATTTGAAGTAAGATGTTTGTGATTGTAAGCTAGGTACTAATCTTTCCTAAAATCATCAAGTTAAAATATGGATAATCCAATACAGATCGCCGATCAAGGCAGTATTTCAATGAGCACAAAAAACGTTGACTGAGGCAGTGTTCTCTGATGGCTCTAAACCTCCCCAAGGCTAGCATGGATAAAACCAACTCCAAGGGGTTTTTGTATTTGCGCTAGTGAGTATAAAGCAATCGTGGCATGAAAGGTCTTATCATAGGGAACTCTAGTTGGCATGAGGAGGTGAGGATACCAGGGGGCTCTAGTCTCACAAACTCCTTAGACTCTTACAAAGAACTGTCAATTACCCTTCAAATTCAGATAGTATTTTGGAAGTTCCAATACTAGTTTAGGAACTGAACGTGGTGAGAATAATACCTTTAGGTTGACATCACGTCCAACCAGGATAGAAGACATTGTAAAAATATATTTTTCTTAAAGAAACTATTGAGAAGAAATTGATGTACACTATTTTTGTGTCGTGAAATAAAGGCGTGTAAGTAACAAATTTGTACTAAGAGATAATCAAAGAAGTTGTTTTTATATGTCGAACCTAAAGTGATAGGTAATTAAGTAATTAAAAATACTCTATCGAGGGAAGTGAGAGGATGGATCCCCGACAAGTTCAAACCTATGGTTGGGTGGACTTGGTAAGCCAAGAGCTTTCTTAAAAGGAAAAATTTTCATTCATAAATAGGTAACGTATGACCACTAGATATCAAGAACTCGACTTGCTTTGTTTTAGGGGGCTAGAATGGGAATTTTCCCCATGGGAAAAAGGGTCGAGGTGCCACACTCCCCTTCCTTTGTCTCCCATTCTCTTTGAACCAAGTGCAATGCAAGTCCACTTCAGTTTGAGTAATTCTATAAGAAGTGGAAACTCGAATTGTTGACACTAACCAACTGTTAGCAGGTGATTTGACCCATAATAAGAACACAAAACTTAGTTCCATCCTCGCATGGATGGCCAGAACTTCCACTGTGAGAGGTAGACTCGAGCGGGTCTGGATAGCAAACTCTGAGGTATTTCATGGAATCCCAGACAGAATTTCCTAGAAAATCTCTTGATGGGCTACTAAGAACATGCCAAGGAGGAAGCGGCTCAAGCATGCACATTACAGTTGGTATCAAAGACTACATTGATATAGGATATGGTGCAAGTATTAAAAAACTAATAGTATATATATATAACTATGGTATAAGATATTTTTTTCTTAAGTTGTGAATTCTTCTCTTGTTAATATATGTTATTGATTTTTGGCAGAGGGACAAACCTTGGGAACGATTCTTGATTTTCAAAGTTATGTTTATGTCAACAATGCAGTCCTATATTTTTAGCTGGAGAAACCAGATGATGCGAATATTATATTAGATATACAATCCTTCACCCTTGTATTACAAAACACGATGGATATTAAGCAGAGGGTATTGTTATTGACGCAAATTGTCTTGCTTACCTCTAGAACAATTTAAAGAGGCTAAGATGGATGGAAACCCTTAAGGTTTCCAATGTTTATCTCTTCTATGAGGCCAGAGTACAAAAAGTCAAATTAAATTGGTACATGTATGAGGAGGTTACAAAGGTTATATCGGTTGACCGAGTAATGGTTGTAGGACGCTCTAGTTTTCACAACTACAAGAAAAACGAATTACCTGATCTTCCCCTAAAATATAGATTTATGGATATCCATTCCCAAAATCCTAATTACTATGTAATGGGTATATCGCAATGCCATGCTTAGGTTGTAGTAGGGAATCCTCTTCCACGAATAATATAAGCCTCTGAGCTACTCGAATAATGTATTTCCTTCCTATTGATATAAAGAATTATTTTTGTCCACGCATTATAATCAAAAGTGGTTGTCTCCTTGGCAATTGAGAATAATGGAAAGATATTAACGGTTTGATGAATTTTTTAATTTAAAGTCTAGATTGGTTAAACCCTAGTAGAAATAGAGTTAACCAATAGCGGTGACAAAGTCAAAAGAAGTTCCCTGCATTTCAATCCATGTATATGTCCGCCATGAATTCATTACGAATGATGAAATAATTTTGTAACTATCTTATAATGAATATATGGTTCTTATCTCTCCTATCCAGAATGGCAATGTAGGATGGATTGATACGTTGAAGTTGATTGCCTCGACTATACCAAAGATCAACCTTAGGTAAATCCAATGGATGGAGAACTCAAAGGCTCATTGAACTACCCCTCCTTGACAACCCTAGATTAATTGCTATTCTAGGGAGTAACCCTCATCTAAGGATATATGGACCTTTCTACTAAAATATCAAAATATGGATATACATACCATAACTCTAGCTCGATGTACTAAGTTACCAAAGATCCATAAGTAAGTTGAAATAATTTCTGACTGGGATTAAAAATATCTTTTAATATGTAAACCTTGATCATTATCAGAAAGACTGAGTAGTACATAATTCCCTGCAATTGTTAGACCAAGGCTACATCTATCCTAGCAGTTCGCCATGGGGAGCTCCAGTGCTGTTCCAGAAGAAGAAAGATGGAACGCTTCGGCTATGCATTGACTATAGAGGGTTGAATCAATCAACCATTAAAAACAAATACCCCATTCCAAGAATAGATAAACTTTTTGACCGTCTTCAAGGTGCGAAGATCTTCTCCAAGATAGATCTTAGGTCTGGATATTATCAGATAAGGATCAAGGAAGAAGATATCCCAAAGACCCGTTCAGCACAAAGTATGGACACTTTCAATTCCTAGTCATGTCATTCAGGTTGACAAATGCTCATGCTACCTTCAACAGGTTAATGCAGGATATCTTTAGGCCCTATCTTGATGACTTCGTACTTGTCTTCTTTGACGATACCCTAGTCTACTCCAAGCAGGAAAAAGATCATGAACCCTAGCTTTGCATTGTCCTTGAAACAATGAGAGCACACAAGCTTGATGCCAAGAAGAAGAAGTGTGCATTTTTCAAGCAACAGATTGAATATCTCGGATTCATTGTATCAGTAGAAGGAATTTCAGTAGATTCGAGACGTTCTGGAATGGCCAACACCAACTTCTGTCAAAGAAATACGTAGTTTTCTTGGATTGACAGGATGGTACAGGGTCTTTATCAAAAACTATGCTTTGATTGCAACGCCTTTGTGTGACTGATCTACTAAAGAAGCAAGTATTAATTGTATGGTCACCTGCTGAACAGACCAACTTTGACAAACTAAAGCAAAGCTTGGTATCAGCACCCATCCTGAAACTTCCTGATCTTAGCAAGGAGTTTGAAGTGATAACTAATTCTAGCGCACTTGCCTTAGGATGTATGCTTATACAAGAAGGTCATCCCATAGCATACTCTTCAAGGAAACTGAAGAGCCATGAAAGAAACTATGCTACCCACCATCTGGAGCTGTTGGCTGTCATCCATGATCTCAAACTTTGGAGACACTACTTGCTGGGTAACAAATTTTCCTTACTAACGGACCACAAAAGTCTTAAATGGATTTTCATCCAGAATGAGCTCAATATGAGGCAATGGCGATGGATTGAAGTACTGGAAGAATATGATTTTGAAATCAAATACTGACCTAGAAAGGAGAATGTAGTTGCCGATGCACTCAGTCGCAAGGCATTTCTAAATTCTTTGGTTTTGCAAGATCCATCAATTGCAAGATCTCTAGCCACAAAGGTATCCATGCCAAACAACCCAATTCTTGAGCTAGCTAGAGAAGAGGCATGTCATGACCCAACCTATCAGAAATTGCTAAGGGAGATCCCCATCAAAGATCAAGACCCGAAGCTACAAACGAAGTATGAAGAATTCTTTATCAATAGTGGACTTGTCTACTATAGGACAAGATTATGTATCCCAGTAAGCCAATCACTCAAGCAGAAGATACTTTGGGAAGCCCATGACTCCCCTTTCTTAGGACATCCTGGCTATGCCAAGACCCTTAATGCGGCCAGGAAGAGCTATTATTGGGATAGGCTCAAAGGTGACATTCTCAAATATGTTAGGGAATGTTTGTCTTGTCAATGCATTAAGGCCGAACATGTCAAAATGCCAGGGAAATTACAACCACTAGACATTCCCCAAATGAGATGGGAATTCATTAGTATGGACTTTGTTGTTGGCCTGCCCCAAGTTCAGGGAGGATACAACTTCATTAAGGTCGTGATAGATATGCTCACCAAGGTTGCATATCTTATGCCTGCATCGCAAGGTTACTCATCAAGGAAATATTCAAACTGCATGGGTTACCCAGAAGAATCATTAGTGATTGTGACTTCCTCTTCACATCACACTTCTGGAGGGCTATCTTCGAGGCCATTGGGACTCAACTTTGTTTTAGTACAGCTTATCATCCCCAAACCAATGGTCAAATGGAACGAGTCAACCAAGTCATTGAAGATATGCTTAGGGCACACTACTGTCGCAAACCCAAAAAAAGGATTCAATATTTGCCACTGGTTGAGTTTGCCTATAATGCTTCTTACCAACAAAGCATTCAGATGACCCCTTTTCAAGCATTGTATGGGCACGATTGTCATACTCCTTTGAGCTTTTCGGATCCAACCTTGAGGGTTGAAGCTTCAAAGCAGATGCTGAAAGACATGGATGACCGAATCAAATCAATAAGACAGGACATCCAAGCCACCAAGGACAGACAGACGGCTTACGCAGACTTAAAACGGCAAGACAGATCATTCGTTGAAGGTGATATGGTCTTCATTCGCGTACTCCAAAGAAGAGTTCCCTATCCTTGGGTGAATGCAAAAAGTTAAGTCCAAGGTATTGTGGACCCTACAAGATTCTCAAGTGCCTAGGGCCTAATGCTTACAGACTTCAACTCCCTGAAAACCTAAAAGTTCATAATGTATTCCATATCAGCCTATTGAAAAAGTATGTGCCTAACCCTAGTCACGTGCTTGATGATCAACAAATTTTAATGCCTAGCCAAGGAGCCCTTGAGCTACGACCTGACAGAATCCTAGATATTAGGGAGAGGCATTTGAGATCCAAGACCTTGAGGGAATACCTCATCTAGTGGAAAGATTATCCCCAAGAGGATGCTACCTGGATAGATGAACGTACTCTCAACCAACAATACCCCCAGATCTTCTCGAGATGAGGGCATTTCGATTCCTCTAAGGGGGAGAGAATGTAATATTTTCACAACAAAATATTAAAGACCCTAGATCCCGTGCAAAAGCAATTCGAAGTAATCTCCCACAACAAAAAACTTTGGCCTAAGTGCTCCATCCTCGTGTACTAACAATACCAGCCCCCACATTGTGCATAGGAAACCGTGGCTCAAAACCGTAACCCACCATGGGAACTCCCCCTCAAGGAAAAAAGGATAATGAATTATTTACAAATTTTTTTATAAACTCCCTCGCCTTCACTCGTTGCATGGAGGGGAGAGAGAGTATGTGTAGGAACTTGTGGAGGGGCATGGGGAGGAGGGCATGCAATCTGCCACCTATGTGGCCACCCCCCACCTTCTCCTCATATAAAACCCCCCTCCCAAGCTTGGGAGGAGCATTGTCTGTGCTGCCTCGCTGTCAAGGAGCTGCCCGCCGTGGATCTCTTGTCGCCGCCAGGTTGTTCGCAACGTCAGGCTGCCACCGCCACCAGCGCCGTCATCATCATCATCCTCATCGTCATCTTCTCCATCATCACTCCATTCATCCTCACCATCATCTCTCCAATCATCTTCACCATCATGTCTTCACGTCATCTCTGTTCATCCAGAAGCTTGACAAACTTCTATTGAAGCTTCTCTAGACCAAGTTCACCCGCGGTGTTGGATTGCTTAGACCAGTTCCCCAAGGCCTATTTCCCGTGCCGCGATGGAGATCTTGGGCAGTAGGCAATTCCAAAAATCGAAAAAGGGGACCAAGGAGAGTTTGCTGAGTCGAGATTTACTTCGTCAATGGCTCCTAAGCAAAAGTCGAGAGGAGCACACATGGGAGCTTCCACCCAAAGTATGAGAGTGGACAACGCCCCGATATTGAATGCCCAGGTTTCGAAAAATATCCCCGCATGGAAAGGATGCATAAAGCATGTTTTAATTCATGTAGGGAAACTTAAATGCATTGGAAAATTTATATACTTGTTCGATTTACAAAGTTCAGTTGCATGACGAGTACTTGCATTTGCTTGCACTTCCATGGTCAAGGGTAGTCGCATTTTTGAACGTATGATGCATAAGTTAAAAGATGAAATTGTGCAAAGGCGTCCTTGTTGCATCACGCAAAGGATAGGGCATATAACACATAATGCACTTATGTAATAAATTCCTGGTTGTGACACGTGTATAAGATAATCATAGACAGTCATTAAATGATGACTAAATAGTTGCAAGGAAGGAAAAGATTTATGAACTTTGACAAAAGACATATAGTATGCAATTTGCATGCAATGATAGCTACATTTTGGGTTGAGATAAGTGATAAAGGATGGATTAAATCAATGATGTATTCATTGGCATCTGGTCATGAAGGAATGTTGCATCCATGCATAGAGTTCTATTATCAAAATTCGCAATTGGGAAAGGATGCACCTTTATTAAAATACAAAAGCTTTGAAATTGATGCATAAGAAAAAGTTCTGAATGTCAACCAATACCGTATAGGGCAAGGAAAAGAAAGATCATTGTAGATCCTATAGTTGCATAAAGGCAAAAGGTCTACAGTCTTGAAATTACATATTCGCATGGAACAATACATCTCATGCATCTTTGTAGATCCTATAGTTGCATAAAGATCATTGTAGATTCTATAGTTGTATAAAGGCAAGGAAAAGAAAGATCATTGTAGATCTTATAGTTGCATAAATGCAAAAGGTCTACAGTCTTGAAATTGCATATTCACATGGAACAATACATCTCATGCATCTTGCAGTTACTTCCTTCTTTTAAGGAAAGTTCTTGCAAACTTTAGAGGGAAATATTCGCACCTCTAAGGGAAGGAGGACCATATTTAATTGTAAGACAATTAGATCAATTAGGTAAATCGCATGTAGTTGTGTAACTCACAAGAGATTCAGAAAGGCATGAATAGATAGCGTACGACAAAAAATAATCCCACAAGTTAGGTGCTGACACCTATCTCGTGCAACATGCCTGCAAGGTCCTATGCTCTTGCGACTAAATCACAAGCTAGTACCACTACACCTTAGAGCAAGGTTGGCGAGTTCTAATTACAAATTAGCTTCTCTGAGAATTGAGTAGTTGCGCTACTACAACACTCCCTCTTGGGAGTTGTCTTGTCAAGTTTAGGGCAGTGGTGAATTGGCAAGAAGCGATTTGACCAACCAAGTTAGGACGAAGGGGTTGTCCAGGAGCTATTCAACTATAATATAAGGAAACCTAAGGTAGTGACAAATTGGGGTCTATTGGGTATAAACCCTAATCCAAGGAAAAAGGGGTAAACAAGCAACCTAGCTTGCTAAACCTTTGGGATCTTGCCAAGTTGCGAATGATCCAGGATCGAATATTGGAAGTATTCGGGGAGAAGGAATCACACCTTAGCAGTTGGCCGTACGAACGACCTCTGGAATGCTTGTGATTGTACACTCAGGTGCACTGTTTGCACTTCTTTGCTCAAGGAACTAATTTAGGAAAAACAACTAATGCTTCAGGTTAAAAGCCTGGAGGGAGAGGCAGTTCCAGCTACCTTCGACTGTCTGCCTGACCCTATCCAAGGGGGTGGTTAGCCGCGCCGGGTACGTGGATCGAACCCACCGCGAGAGGTCTCTTCGTGGGTGCTGCTTGGAGCAGGAGGATGCTTAGATGCCAGGGGAGGCTCTAGCCATAAATTCCTTGCCTCCGGATCCTGCACAAGAGGCCGACGTGACTTGAGATGGGATCTCAAGGCCCGTATACTAGTCAATGGGCGGAACTTGGAATAGCGATCTGTGAGGATTGTTGGGATAGCCTTCGGGCTGGATATTTGATGTATTCCAAAGACTATGATAAATAAAGATCAAATGTTGAAAAAGAAACTTGCTTGACATTGTTTTTTAGTGTCACTGCTTAAGTTACGTGAAGGAACCAACGTTTAATTGGTTAATTAAGGAAGCTATTTTTGCTTGTGAAACTAAATGTGGTAGGTAATTAGATAACTAAGCAACCCGAGGAAAGTGTGATGGATGTGACTCTGTGTCCATCCTACGGAAAGGTGGTCCCGGTTAGCCAGGAACTTTTCTCAAAGGAATTGATAGCGAAGTAGCAATGACCTAGAATCAATAGAGTTAGAGTCCCGATTTATACTGTTTTAGGGGAACGGAATGGGACTACGCCTTACAGGCAGGGAGGACGAGCTTCTCATCCCTCTCGTTTCCCATTCTCCTTGAACCAAATGCAGTATAAATCCGCTTCAACCCTGATGCTTCTGCGCAAAGTCATTCGTTTGGGGCTCAACGCTAGCTACTTCCTAGGAACTTGACTTTTAGGAAAACCTGATTCAGGTCGGTCTTAAGTGGGAACGGCCATATGCTTCCGCTTCATGGGAGACTCGGGAAGACCTTGATCACAAACCCTGTGACATTCCTTGTGAGTCCCGGGCGGCACTTTCTAGACTCCCTTCCCGATGGGCTGCTAAGACGTGTCCTACAAGTGGACAGGGGGACACGTTACATTATACCTAGCCTTTTTGCACATTTTGCTGATAGGAAAGAGTGGGTACTTCCACAGCGATTAAAATTCAAAAGGGTTTACCTTGATAATCTACCGGTGTTTGAATTACTAGGAATTGGTGATTTGGACCCTTCTTATTGAGAGTGGCATGTACTCTAGCTCTTTCCATATCGGATTCCATCGTGGGAACTTTATCGTCACTTGACATCTGGTAGGGCTGCTTGGTGATAGGGGTAGTGCCTGGAATGAGCTGGATATCGTGATCTACTTCTCTTGTCATGGTGGAAGCTCTATTAGGTCTTCTGGAAAAACATTCACATAATCTCTTAGCCAAGATCATTGGTCCTTGGCTTATCCTTGGCTTCACTATCCTTTCTTTACTTGGGAAGCTTTCTTTAGCCATTTTACTTGGGAAGCTTTAGCCAGCTGAACCTTAGGGTTCCTTGCTTCTTTCTGAGTGGTTACTTATTCTCCCTTTGAGTTTTGAAATGTAATTTGACCCTTTCCGCAATGGATATGGGAATTATTTGGAATTAACCAATCCATACCTAGCAAGCACTCATAAACCCTGAGGTTCATAATCCAAAAGCTCATTTTGGAAGAACTGCCACCCAAGCTAAATTCTACCTTGCTAGTTTTTTGTGTTGTTAGAACTTCTTTGCCGTTTGCTAACTCCACAAGCAAACTAGGTGCAGGAGTAGTGTTTCTGTGCTTGGCCTTTTTGCACATTTTGGTGATATGAAAGAGTGGATACTTGTTGAGATATTTGCAATCACACCTACTTCAATCTCTTTATAAGGAGCAGTGAGGGCTCAGGACTAAAATCCCATATGCACAGTAGGAGAAGTGCTACCATTCAATTCCTACAAAGCATTGTACTTGCACTTTTTTCTAATGCAATGATAGTACTCTTTTCTTTCTAGTAAAGTGTCTATTTCACTATCCACTCACTAGATTGTGTTCATGAGTCCAAGTCTCAATCTTGGAACCTAATTCACTTTTGTGACAATTTGTCTTGTCAGGGTCAATGTCTTCATGAGTTTTTTCTTCCTCTTCCAACCTCCATAGCTTCCACATCTACCATGCTCTAGATCCCAAATATTTAACATGGTATTAGAGCTCAGTCAGGCATGGCACTGTCTCTCTAGCCTACCTCTCTAGCCTCTCTTGGTCCCTCTCAATCTCTGCCCAGCTCATATCTAGCTTAGGATCATTGTATGACTTTATTTTTTCAACTTCATCTTCAGAGCACCTTGTGGCAACCATAGCCAGCCTGCACATCCCCACATTTGAGCTTCCATAACTTCATGTAGAGGGCATATCTATCCAAGATCTCTTCTAGAGATTTATTCCTTGAATTCCAAGGGTTCTTTATATCACATAATATCCTAACATTGCCCTTTCTAGAGCTAAGCATTGTCACTTCTGTCAATTGCTGCCATAACCTCAGTCTGTGGCCCTAGCTTGATTTCATAATCGACTTCCCTTTGAGGAGGAAGTTATGTCAGCTCTTCAGGAAATACATCTGCGTATTCCTTTAATCATGAAGGTTCTTCCCTAGATTCCTGATTTTGATCTAGCTTATTTAGTTTAATCAAATAGATAGGTAGGCCCTTTCTAATTCCTTTTATTATCCGTGTTGCTTTTGCCAGCTAAATTTTGGCTTACCAACCTCTCCTTGAGTTGTGACTAGTTCCCCTTCAGAATTTCGAAAGGAGACTTGGCCCTTTCCCCAGTGAATGTGGGCATCATTGGATATTAGCCAATCTATTCCGAGTAAACATTCGTGGACACCTAGGCTCATTACCCTAAATCTGACCGAAGTCAACTTTCCACCCAGTAGGAATTTCACCTTAGCAGTTTTCCTGGTATAAGAGACCTCACGACCATTTGCTAACTCCACAAGTAAGGTAGGTGCATCTATTGTGGCTATTCCTAATCTCTTTGCACATACTGGTGAAATGAAGGAATGCGTACTGCCACAATCAATCAAGGTTTTGAAGCTTTTACCTTGATAATCCGATGGAGTTTGAATCACCGAGAATTGGTGATTCCGGCCTTTCTTGTGAAGAGCGGCATGAACTGTTGCCCTCTCAATGTCATCTTCCATGGATGGATCTTCTTCATCACCCAGCAACACTGGAGGTTCTCCCTCTAGCCATGACGGTGGCTCCTTGGCCATGGACAGCTCCTTGGAATGGCCCTTGACGTTGTCCTCTGCTAAGCTTGGGACACTGCCTTTTGAAGTGTCCAGTCTCGTTGCAATGGAAGCAATGGAGATTGCGGCCATTACCTTGTGTAGGAATGAAGTTGTTGACAGTCTTGGCCCTAGCTTTCTTCCTTTGTCCCTGATTTTGGCCCTGCGCTCTCTTAGCCTGAGACCTATACATTCCCTTGTTCTGGTCCCCGCCATGCAACGGGCGAAGGGGAGGGAGTTTATAAAAAAATTTGCAAGTAATTCATTATCCTTTTTTCCTTGAGGGGGAGTTCCCGCGGTGGGTTACAGTTTTGAGCCACGGTTTCCTATGCACAATGCGGAGGTTGGTATTATTAGTACAGGAGGATGGAGCACTTAGGCAAAAGTTTTTTGTTGCAGGAGATTACTTCGAATCGCTTTTGCGCGGGATCTAGGGTCTTTAATATTTTGTTGTGGAAATATTACACATAATCACTATTATCGCACCTAGAATGCTTGTGGAATTAGCAAACAACAAAGAAGTTTTATCAACACAACAAACTAGCAAGGTAGAATTTAGCTTGGGTGGCAATTCTTCCAAAATGAACTTCTGAATTATGAACATCGGAGTTTATGATTGCTTGCTAGGAATGGATTGGCTAATTCCAAATAATGCCCATATCCATCGCGGAAAGGGCCAAGTCACATTCCAAAACTCAAAGGAGAATAATTAATCACTTAAGGAGAATCAAGAAATCCTAAGGTTCAGCTAGCTAAAGTCTCCCAAATAGTTAAGGGAATGAAGAAAGGATTACCCATCTATCTAATTAAACTCAACAAGGTTGAGAAAGATAGCAAAGCCAAGGATCAACCATCTTGGCTAAAAGAATATCTGGATGTTTTTTCAAAAGATCTGACTGAGCTCCCACCAGCAAGGAAAGTAGATCATGAAATTCAACTTATTCCAGGGCGTTGCCCCAGTCACCAACAAACGGCCTTACCAAATGTCAATTCTTGAAGCCATTGAGCTGAAGAACAACTCAAGAAACTAATAGAGTAGGGATACATTTGGCCAAGTAATTCACCATGGGGAGCCCCGATTTTATTTTAGAAAAAGAAAGATGAAACTCTTGGCCTTTGTATTGATTATTGTGAATTAAATTGGCTGATAGTCAAAAACAAACATCAAATCCCCAGGATAGAGGAGTTGCTCGATTGACTCCAAGGGCCAAAGGTCTTTTCAAAGATTGACCTTAGATTAGGCTATTATCAAATAAGAATCAAGGAGGAAGATATCCCTAAAAGTGATTTTAACATAAGGTACACTCATTATGAGTTTATTGTGATGTCATTTGGGTTAACAAATGCTCCTACCACCTTCAACAGGTTGATACAAGACATTTTCAACCCTACCTTAACGATTTCGTCCTCGTCTTCTTCAATGATATCTTAATATATTCCAAGAATGAAGAAGATCATAGACCACAGCTACGAATAGTTCTTGAAACAATGAGAAACCACAAGCTATATGCTAAAAAGAAGAAATATGCTTTCTTCAAAAAGTAGATTGAGTATCTAGGATTCATCGTATCAGTAGATGGCATTTCAATGGATCTTTCCAAGATCAAAGATGTATAAGATTGGCCACCCCCAACAACGATCAAAGAAGTGCAAAGATTTCTAGGGCTAACACATTGGTATAGAGTCTTCATTAAAGAGTATGCCTCGATTGCCACACCTCTCACTGACCTTGTCAAAAAGTAGGTCTCCATTATGTGGACATCCGCCAAACAATCTAGCTTAGAAAAGCTTAAGCATAGTTTGGTAACCGCCCCTATTTCAAGACTACCTAACGTAAGCAAGGAGTTTGAAGTCATAACTAATGTAAGTTCTCTTCCATTGGGTTGCATGCTTATGCAAGAAGGACATCCAGTAGCCTATGATTTAAGGAAATTAAAGATCCATGAAAGAAATTATGCCACATGATCTAGAATTACTTACTGTAATTTATGCCTTTAAATCATGGAGACATTATTTGCTTGGTAGCAAGTTTTCTTTAGTCACTGATCATAAAATTCTGAAGTGGCTTTTTACTTTCAACTAGACCTCAATATGAGACAATGCTAATGGATTGAGATCTTCCAAGAATTTGACTTTGAAATTGACTATAGACCAGGCAAGGAAAATGTGATTGCAAATGCTCTAAGCCATAAATCATTTCTTAATACTCTAATCCTAGAGGAATCATCTAGGGCAGAAACTATTGCTACAATAATTTCAATGCCCAATAACCCTACCATAGAAATGGCCAAAGAAAAAGCAGTGAAAGATCCAAGCTATTAGAGAATATTAAGAGAGATTCTCGTTGGTAAGCTCACAATTCTCCATTTTCGAGTCATCCTGGATATACTAAGACTCTTAATACAATCAGAAGAAGCTTCTATTGGGAAAGATTCAAGGGTGCCATACTCAAGTATGTTATTGAATGCCTAAACTGCCATCAAATTAAGGTAGAACATGTCAAGTTGCTAGGAAATCTCTAGCCACTTGACATCCCTCAAATGAAATGGGATTATGTTAGCATGGAATTCATAGTTGGATTACCCCTAGTACAAGGAGGATATAACTCCATAATGGTAGTCATTGATATGCTAACAAAAGTTACACACCTTATTCCTATAAAAACCTGATTACAAGGCCTCCAGTATCGCCAAGCTTTTCATTTAAAAAATTTTCAGATCACATGGATTACCCTAGAGAATCATCAATGACTGTGATTCTCTCTTCACATCAAACTTTTGGAAGAGTTTGTTCGAAGCTCTAGGAACCGAGCTTTGCTTCGAGCTTTGCTTCAGTACTACTTACCATCCCCAAAGTGATGGTCAAACAGAGCAGGTCAATCAAGTTATTGAAGACACGCTCAAAGATTATTGCAATAAGGATCCCAAACAGTGGATCCAATACCTACCCTTAGTTGAATTCGCCTACAATGCATCATACCATCAAAGTATTCAAATGAATCCTTTTCAAGCACTACATGGGCAAGGTTGTCTTACACCACTAAATTTTTATAATCCTACCCTTCGGGTAGAAGCATCTAAGAAAATGCTGGAAGAAATGGATCATCACATGTGAAGGCTATAAGGAAAAATATTTAAGGATCGATAGAAGGCATATGGCGATCAATGAAGACAATAACGCATTTTCAAAAAACGTGACATGGTTTTCATTCAAATTTGCCCAAAGAAAATGTCCTTATCTTTGGGAGAATTCAAGAAGCTAAGTCCAGGGTGTTGTGGATTATATAAGGTGCTAAAGTGTCTAGGTCCCAATGTTTACAAGCTGCAACTCCCTAACAACTTGAAAGTGCATAAATGTATTTCATGTCAATCTATTGAAAGCCTATGTTCCCAGCCCTGACCATGTACTTTAACGACCAACAAATTGTGATGCCAAGTCAAGGAGTCTTCAAACTTCAACCAGAAAAGATACCTAACATGCAAGAGAAGACTCTAAGGAGCAAAACCCTTAGGGAGTATCTCATCCAATGGAAAGACTACCCTGAAAAGGATGCCACATGGGTTGTCGAAAAATCACTATGTAACCAATATCCCCAATTTCATTTGAGATGAGGACATCTCAATTTCTCTAAGGGGAAAAGGATGTGTATATTGACTTTTATTTTCGACATTCTCAACTTCTCGTAGTTAGGGTTTGAGAATTTAGACCATTAAAAAGGGAGTCTTGAAAAAAATAATCCATATTTCACAACCCTACACCTTACAGAACTGATAAAATTTACAAATATCTTTCACAAAAATTGTCATACGCACGACGGTCATGATTCATAAGCTAGAAATTGACTAAGCTCATTTAAAACTTGAGAGACTAAGGAAGAAAGAAAGAAAAAAGCTTAAGCTTTAAAAAAAGGCTTATGAGAAAGGAGGAGTCAATGAATAGGTTGTCCCCCCTCCTTTTTTGTGGGAAAAAAACGGTGCATCTCTCTCTCTCTCTCCCTTCCCAAAATTGGATGAAGCTAGAAACATGAAAAATACCTTAAATTCTCCTTCTCAATCTTAGTGTAAGACTCCAACAATCTCCCCCTTTTTTTAGTTCGAGAAGAGGCCTAGATTGGAGCAAGATCATCCGAGAGCCAAGTGAATTAGTCATGGCATCTTTGGCAGCCTCTCTGGACCTCAAAAAATAGATTGCCATTATCAGATTGCATCTTGAAAGCTTCCAAATTAATGGATTTCCAAGATGCCCTCCACAAAGAACTCCTCTTCTCTTGGCCACAAACCATAAACCCCCTCTTCTTCAATTTAACTATGAATATGGGCATGAGGAGCCATTGGAGGAGCAGCCTGAACTAAGAGAAGAGAATATTCTCAAACCAAGAGAGAAGAGCAAGAGAGAGTGAGGTAAGAGGAGTATGAGGAAGGAAATTCTTGTTGCAAACACAAGGAGGATACTCCGTTGGCTCTTGGAATCGAATCCCATTTCTTCTACCGTCACTTCCCTATAGAATTGAGACTCTACTTGATTTTCTCTCAATTTCTAATAATCGTTATCCCCATCAATCCAATTGTGACAACCCAAAGCTCTTTCTGAAATATCCCCTACAATCTTGTGATTAAACACCATGTCCCCAAAGAAGAAAATTATGAAGGTCATGGAGGTGGGAGCTACCAATAATGTTGCGATTGCGACCACTACAAACAGAATGGCAAGTATTGGGATTACAAACAAAGCTGTGAATACCATCAACCAAGTGCTCGTCATCATACATCCCCAGGTATCATATTTGATTATTAATTTAAATATTAAAGGCAGAAAATAACCCAAAGCTCTATTGCCGAAATCTCCCTTACAATCTTGTGATTAAACACCATGGCCCCAAAGAAGAAATTTATGAAGGTCACGAAGGTGGGAGCTGCCAATAATGTTGTGATTGCGACCACTACAAATAGAATGGCAAGTATTGGGATTACAAACACAGCTGTGAATACTATCAGCCAAGTACTCTCATCATACATCCCCAAGTATCATATTTGATTATTAATTTAAATATTAAAGGCATCAAATAAATCATCATCCTATGGGTTGGTAACAAAAAGCTGCATTTGTAGAATATAACTTTTTTCAATATCTTGCATAAAATAAAAAGAAAGCAATCCTAGAAAAATTTCTAAGTGTAAATTCAAAGGAATAATTTGGGTTTGTACGAGATGATGTACCAGGAATAAGTGCAAGAAAGATATTTTACTTCCTAAAAGAGTTAAAATTTTGATTTGTATTGAACTAATAGAACCTCTAATTGATAATAAACATGGATGGTAATTCTCTATTTTTTAAAAAAATATTGAGATGAAATTGTAAATAAATACTTTTCGTAATAAAACTAACCAAGAATTTATGAATCATCATGGGACAAGGACCCACGGAACTCTGTTGAGAAAAAAAAAAGACCATCACAAGAGTTGCTCTCAAAAATAGATTTCTTGTTTAGATTTAACCCGGGCTAGATCCCAAGGGGAGGGTAATCCGAGAGGATTATTGGAAGATATTACCACTTACGCTAAGTTTTTCCCTGATATTGTTATTTTAGAAAAAAAAGGTTTTTATTGGAAATTAATTTGTTAAAATTTTGTGTATAATGCATTCGAAGTAAGATATTTGTGATTGTAAGTTAGGTACTAATCTTTCCTAAAATCATCAAGCTAAAAGATGGATAATCAAGTATAGATCGCCAATCAAGGCAATATTCCAATGCGCATAGAAAGCCGATTGAGGTAGTGTTCTCTAATGGTGCTAGACCTCCCCAAGGCTAGTGTGGATAAAACCTATTCCAAAGGGTTTTTATTTTTGCACTAGTGAGTATAGACCAATCATGGCGTGAAAGGTCTTATCGTAGGGAACTCTAGTTGGCAGGAGGAGGTGAGGATACTAAGGAGCTCTGGTTACAAACTCCTTAGAGTCTTACAATCTATCAATTACCCTTTGAATCCAGATAGTATTCTGGAAGTTCCAATACTAGTCTAGGAACTGAACTTGGTGAGAATATGTAACATGTATCCTATATCGGCTATCCATGCATGTTTTTAGTGGTCCATTGAGAGACGAATCTAAGCGATGCTACTCGGCACTCCCATGGAATGTTACATGGTTTGTTGCCTAGAGTTTCTCGAGTCTGCCTCGCAACGGAATGTTCATGGCCAAACCCACTGGGATTGACTTGCAAATTGGGTTTTTAGTGGTCAAGGTCTCCTGATAGCATTCTAGCGTCAAGTCTTGGACATCCTACTTTACGTAGAGATATCCAAGTTGAAGCAGATCCATGCTGCACTTGGTTCAAAGAGAATGGAAAACGAGAGGGATGTGTCACTCAACCTCTCTTCCCGCAAGGTGGCATAGTCCCATTCCAGTCCCCTAAAACGACATGAATGGGGGTTCTAACCTAATAATTTCTAAGGATTGGTTGTCGATAAAATCTTGTGAGAAGCCTCCCAGTTCTCTGAGACCACCCTACCGTAAGGTGGACCCTTCAAGGATTTCGCCCATCCGCTTCCCTCAATAGGCATTCTTTAGTTATTTAATTAGGTCCTACCACATTTATGTGTGACATTTAAAATTAGCTTCCTTGATTAAGCATTTTAGGAAACAAGGTTTGTTCGCATAATTTATAGTACCGTCACAAAAACAGAGCAAGAAATCCTTTTGACAAACAAGTTCCTTAACTTATCTTCAAGTTAATCTTTGTCTCCTTCCCATACATGAGAAATTACATGTCCCTTCTGCCTTGAGAAGTAGCTAGTCCAAATCACATGGCACCACAATTTCCATCCTTTATCTAGAATAGGATCTTCCAATGCCGCAAACGTTGGGGCCACGGAGGTCTTCAACTCCATTCCGGACTTGGCAAGGGGTGTCCATAGCTCCACATGACATGCAAGCTGCCTAGGAGTGAAACATTATTCCCATGGTTAGCCTTTTCACCACTCGACCTTCGGCCTGTGAATCAAGTAGTGCCCTTTTTGGATTGATCCTATGCGGTGCAATCATGGAGGTGATCCATCCCTGCAAAATATACTTCCTTAATTAATCCAGTTAAAAGTCAAGCGCAATCATGGCAATCAGCCTTAATATCATCTTCCAAGAAAACATTCCTTTATCCCCATGGCAATTTGTCATCACATATTCCTGCCATGAATTTTCCATCAATCACAAGCACTTGGAATAATAATCCAAATGGAAATCTAACAATCAGTTGAATGTAAAAGCATTTAGTATATTGTTTGATCAACCAACAAAACTAATTGTATTTTTCCAAACAATGCAATAATAGACGCGATAACATTTTCATTCGCATATTTGCTCTCGCCCTTGGGATCTAAGAGTGATACTATGCAAAATTTTACTTAACACTCCCTTTCTTCGGGTAAGGCATATGTTAAGGTCTCATACACTATACAAGATGTAAGTTCTGTTGATCACTTACATTGATTGACAACCCGTTCTGTTGATCACTTACATTGATTGACAACCCAACCTTCTTCCCAAACAAGTCTAAAAGTATCAATCTTTCCTTTGACTTGGGGTTTCCTAATCCTTGAGCTCTCCACTTGCCTTTGAGGCCTGGAGTTGTTGTTTGTATCTAGCCCAACCCTTGAATTGGATTCATGAAACTAGTAGTTAGCAGATGGATCTCAAGGCATCTTAGTCTTAATACTTATGATCATTGCTTGTACTAACTACGCACATCATCAAGATCCCAAACTGTCAAACTTGGGCTATCAATTCATGACATTAGCAAGATCTTGGGCAACAACCTAGAGTTTCTTAAAACAAATTTCTTTTAAACTAGGTTGCTTACCATGCAATTCATCAAGTGTGCAAGCTACAACATATATACCTTCAATGTGGTGAAAACACACCTACTATTTGCAAGAAAGGGGAGTGGACAATACTTTGGATCCTTATATGCTATTTATGCTATGTATGAATTTATCGCATAGCATCTAGATGCAATTAAATTCTCTTGATACATGAATTTTGAAAACTCGGTCTTGCGAATATTTCAAATAAAAGTTTATCCCTTTCAATGATTTTATTTGGTATGAGGATTTGTGCAAATTTCAATGCCCATATGCATAAATCTATGCAAGGTCATTTATGATCAATGTGGAAAGAATTACCCTACGAGTTCATTATCCATTGAAAAATAAAATCAAGCTACTCATTTAATTGAAGTCACCACATGCCAAGGCAATATATAGAGGAGATGGGAATTAGTACCTGGGTATTTGGAGATGAATTATCCATACCCAACATTGTATTCGTATTAAATGCAGTGCCCTAGCCAATGGCTCTATTGTTGAATGTGGGATTACCATACGCCACCCATATTTTCAACTTCGACTAATATGAGGATCGTTCTATCCTCGGTCAAGGACTCCATCAATAAATCAAGACATCTCGGGAAATGGCCTAGTTGTGTGCATCCTTGGTACAGGACCTTGTTGGACTACCTATCCTTGCAGCGAATTTCCATGAAGTGGGAGCAGGGATTCTGCAATTGAGGCCTCCTAAACAAGATCAAGTGATAGAGGGTGGGACTATATGCAATTGCGGCCTTGTGTGTATGAACCCCTCTTATGGGAGGAAATTTTTGGAACCTTCCAGAAGTTTCTCTCTCTCTCTCTCTCTCTCACCAGAGAGGTAGCATGCTATGGAATCTTTCTCTTCTCCTTTCATTTTGATTGGGGGGGAGGGGTGTTATAATGGGAGGGAGGTGGGGGAAAGGTGGTATGGGGTGGTGGTGGTGGAATCTCCCCCATCCACCACCTGTCAGTGTGCATGGTGGCGGGGGTTCTTAGCCTCTCGTGGATTGGGCGAGGTGGCCTGGTGGTGGTGGCATCTTCCCCACCCACCACTTGTCAATGTGCATGGCGGCGGGGGGTTTGAGTCTCTTTCGGACTAGGCCAGGTGGCTTGGGGGGGTGGTAGGCCATGTGGCCTCCCCCTCATCATCATCATCATCATCAGCCTCATCGTTGTCATCATCCTCTTAAATTTCTCCTCCCTCCCTCCAACTGGCGTCATCGATAGGGAGGAAGTGAAAAAATTTCAAATAGTTTCAATTTTTTTAGGGGGTCCTATGGGACACAGATAGGGGCGGATTTATTACAGAATAATACCTTCTGGTTGGACACCACATCCAACCAGGACAGAATACATTGTAAAAATATATTTCTCTTAAAGTAACTATTGAGAAGAAATTTATTTAAAAAATGAATTTGTACTAGGAGATAATCAAATAAGTTGTTTTTATATGTCAACCCTAAAGTGGTTGGTAATTAGGTAATTAAAAATACTCTATCAAGGGAAGTGTGAGGATGGATCCCCAATAGGTCCATACCTATGGTTGGGTGGACTTGGTAAGCCGAGAGCTTTTCTCAAAAGGAAAAATTTTCATTCATAAATAGGTATGTATGACCACTAGATAATATCAGGAACCCAACTTGCTTCATTTTAGGGGGCCAGAATGGGGTTTTGCCCCATAGGCAAAAAGGTCGAGGTGCCACACTCCCCTTTGTCTCCCATTCTCTTTGAACCAAGTGCAATGCAAGTCTACTTCAGTTCAAGTAATTCAATACGAAGTGGAAACTCAAATTACTGACACTAACCAACCGTTAGTAGGTGATTTGACCCATAATAAGGACCCAAAACTGAAGTCAATCCTCGTGTGGATGGCCAGAACTTCCACTATGAGGTAGACTCGAGTGAGCCTAGATAGCAAACTTTGAGGTATTTCATGGAATCCCAAATGGCATTTTCTAGGATATCTCTTGATGGGCTACTAAGAACGTGTCGGCGAGGAAGCGGCTCGGGTGGGCATGTTACAACCACCAATACTTGGACTCTCAAGCCTTGAAATGCAACTACAAAAGCTTCCCACAACCTGACAACCTCTTGGAAGGAGGCTCTGATACCATGTTAAGAAACATGGTAGACCATAGGATAGGAGATTAAGGAGGGAAGAAGAAGAATGGAAATGAGACCATAATGAAATTGAGAAAAACTTGATTGATTCATAGTTGAGCAAGTACATCTCTTTATAGGCTTTCATTTGGGCTCCACACTACTCTTAGCTTATGGGATTTGGTTACACATTCCTTTAGCACTTGTGCCCTCTAGAGCCACATACATTTTAGCATGAGCCTCACAAAGCTGTCATATTTTAATCTTTGATGTGCCAAAAGGCCACAACATGGTTAGTGACACAACATGGAGGCCCCACTAGAATGATGCACTAATCACATTACAAATTAGATTTCAATCTAACCAACAAATGGCGAGAAGCTTGAAAGTCTCTATAGCCTAAAGCAAGGAGATAAAGTAGTACAAGATTACATGGCCAACTTCACAATCCTAAAAAGTAGAATTGATCCAAACAACCAAACATGAGATAAAATGCTAAACACCCTTTATGTCCAACGCTTCAATGAGCCAATTTGGAAAGTTATTGCATTTGACTATTTGTTTGGCAATAGTATAGATCCCTTTTATAAAAAACATCTTAGATTAATATAATTTCTATCCAAAGAAAAATCCAAAAAAGGAAAAAAATCCACAAAGTGAGCCCAAAAAAAGTAAGATGATGATACTAGTGTTTTAAACTCTAACTTGGATTTGGAGGTGCAAACTAGTAGTGAGGAAGATGGCTCTGAGGATGAGGAGTGAAAGCCCACCAAGTCTAAGAAGAAGGAGAAGGGCAAGAAACCCTTGGAAGGCACTTGGAAAAACAAGGTCAAGAGTATATGGTGTACAAGTTGAATAATGCAGCTAGAATCAACAATGGTGTAATAATTGTAATATGGCCACTCACGACATAGACTTCTGCCGGTACAATTGTAGATATGAGATGGTCCACTTAGGAGGATGGCAAGGTATTGTAAGCATCCCCTTTTGGCCAATGGAATCTCATGTTATCTAATTAGGCTCAAATACCCACATTAGCTTACACAATTAGGAGTATCAACAACGTGGCAATGGCCATGGCATATGTGGTAGAGAAGGAAGAGAATGATGAATTTTTGGCTATTTTCTAAACACTTTTCTTCTATATGTAGGAAGGGCAATGAGATCGGAGTATCTAGAAGCCCATCAAGCATATGATACCTAGAGAAATCAAGGGCAAGGTGAAATATCCATACCCAAAGCCAATTCAGTGAAAATCAAGGAGCTATCAAAGGTGGATATAGATGTGGTAACTTGGTCCTGAAGAACTTACAAGAAAGAAGCATTGAAACCCACAAGTACTTCATGGGAGAAGTAGGAGAAAGTCCCATACCAAGTGGTAGGATGGACAACAAGTGAATTGACCATGATGAAATATATACCATCGTGTGAATGTTCAAGCTAAAAGATGGTCTAGAAATTCATGCATGGGGAAGAGTCCTCTACAACAAAATGATGGTTGGGATGAAAAAACCTCGAATGGAATGAATGGAAGCCACACTTTGATGAACTCTTTGTGGTAGTTTAGCTAGTAGAGAAAGGCATAGGCCCCACTAGTTTAGGGATTACAACTAGGTATGAAGATAAATCCACACCCAAGTTCAAGATGGAATTAGCAAATCCAAAGAATGGCCATGGGCTTGAAGATTGTGAAGTCTAAGCCGCATCAAGAGAATGTCCAGGAAGTGCTAACCTTGTAGCAAGGTAAAAACAAGTTGTGAAGGAGAATCTACAAACTATTGGTGTTACCAAAGTTTCATCCCCAAAGGTAGGAACCCCATACATTGCGAGGATTAAATTTTAGTTTAAACATTTGAAAGTCTATCCAGGAATAGCACTAGATCACCATCTAAATGTTCATCTTGGAATTGACATGTTAAACACCCAGAGTGTTATCTTGGTAAACAAAATATTAATACACTAGAAGATTATCCCGATAAGGAGTAGGAAAAGAATTTAGAAGATCATCCCAAATAGAAGCATGATAAGACCTCCAAAGCTAATCCCAAAGGCAATCAATACTAGAAGACTGATTTTGATCCCACAAAAGTAGAAGGGAACATGCCAAGAGTTGCAACTATTCCGGATGCATCCAAAGAATCAACAAGATGGGGACTAGTTAATATCACTATTCCATGAGGAGATCTTTTAAATGTTGTACTAGCTTTCAAGGATCACCTAGTGAAGCTTATCTAGCCATATCAACCAATGTTACCAAAGCTCCAAGTAGTGGCTATGATTGCGATTGCTCTGAAGGAGACAGTTTGAAGGATCCAACAGGAGGTAGTACCACTAGGCCCATTATCTAATCCAACAATTCTAGTACTCCCTATTTGATGCAAGGACAAAATCATCCAAAACAACTTGCTCGATAGCAGATCTGATGTCAACATTATCATCTCAATAAACTGTAAGGAATTCGGATTGATGGACTAAGAACCATCCCAATTTTTGGTAATAATGACAAATTACCAATGGGTAATGGCATTATTTGTTTTGTGCTTTTGGAAATTGCTACTATTTTCTAAGACTTGGTTTCTTTAGTTGTTTTGAATATGGAGCATGTAGGTGAGGATTACTACCTCTTCTTGGAAAGGCATTGGCTCCGCCAAGCAATAGTCACTCACAATTGGGATTGAGAAAAACTCCCTATTTGTTGGAACCAACACAAAGTTACTATGTTTTTGTAAAATATTCCCCTTCTCTCACCATAATACCAACCATCGAGCTATGGCAAAAACAATCAACATGGTGGAAGGATTGAGTGATAATGAGAAATAAGAGTTTCTAAAGGCCAATGTAGATCTATAGCCATGATGCCTAATTAATGTTTTGCAAATTAGTGAGGAATATGCACAGCTGCAGTGTATTTGTGCCCAAAAAACTCCAAGAGAAAGAGGATGTAGGAGCTTTTGCTCAACCGCCAAGACCCACGGGCCACTTATTGCTTCAAGCGTTCCAATCCAAGCACTAATGGCTACCTCTCATAGCCGACGCGCTACCTATCCATGAGTGTAGTGAGCTTACCTCCATGCCGATTGAGTTACCTCCTCTCTCGCGCACTCTCGTAGCTCCACGATCCAAGTGCAAGCTTCAAGAAAGCTCGATCCTTAAGCTCCATGCTCCAAGCTCCATTGCCATGAGCAAGAGAAGAGAAGAGAAGAGAAGAGAAGAGAAGAGAAGAGAAGAGAAGAGAAGAGAAGAGAAGAAGAGAGGAGAAGATGGAGAGCTTCTCCTCCCCAGTCCCTCACCCTCACACACTCACTCCCTCACACTCTCACACTCCCTCTCTCAAGCACAAGCTCAAGTAAGCAAGAAGAAGAAGAAGAAGTAGAAGAAGAAGAAGAGAGCCACTTTTGGCCACACACAAGAATGAGCTTCTCATTCACTTTTCAACTTTATATACAAAACCCTAAATCCCTTTTGTGTGGTCATCCCCTTATCTCCTTTTTTACATGGCCGGCCGTGGCCTAGGCCCTTTTTCCCATTGTCCTTCTATCTTTCTAGCTTCCTTCCTACTGCCCATCTACCTTTACAAATTGCACGGGTGAGAGCCCAGTGCTCTTTAAATTAAATCATGATGCACTTGCACTCTTTTACAAAAGTATTGACATGCGCTTTTTCTTGTGCGCCTTTTTCCTTTATTTAGGACTTGTGTGCACTTCTTGTGCTTCCATATTTTCTTTGGCGTGCCTTTGTCTTTCGTTTCACTTTTGCATTGGTCTTTGTCTTTTGCTTCAGATTTTCTAGATTTTCCACCTTGTTTGTCTGAGGTTAACATAGGATGATGGCCATACTCCAAGTATTTTTAGAATCTAGAAGTTAGAATCAAAATAAGAAAACGAAGACATTGAAGACATTTACAGATGTTGAGATAACAAAAGTATTGAGATAAGACATATAGAAAGTCAGGAGAATAAAAGAAGATGCGTTATAGTGTTTCTCAATCTAGAGGATGCTAAATTAGTGCTCACCTTGAGCCAAGATTTTGGGAGCATTTCGTCAATTTACTAAAAGAATTCAAGGATGTGTTTGCTTTGAATTACTTAGAAATGAAAGGATTGAATCCAAGATTCTACGAGCATTGGATTTCTTTGAAGCTAGATGTTATTCTAGTTTGGATGTGCAGAGATACCGGATGAATCCACACATAGCCAAATAAGTGAATGAGGAATTGGACCAACTACTCTGAGTTGGCTTCATAGCCCCAATAGATCAAGCCGACTGGATCTCACCAATTGTCATTGTCCCCAAGAAGAACAAGAAGCTAAGGATTTGTGTTTATTATAGGAAGCTCAATGCCACCACCATTCTAGATCCGTTCCCTATTCCCTACCTAGATAATATTCTAGATAGAGTGCATGGTCATGAAATGTATTCTTTTCTAAATGGATTCAGTGGTGGCTACAACCAAGTGCAACTTGCCTCAAAGGATCAATCCAAAAAACTTTCATTACATGGGGTGTTTATGTGTGTACTATAATGTGGTTTAGTCTAAAGAATGCTTTGACTTCTTTTCAAAGGGACATATAGGAGATATTTGGCCCCTATCTGACTAATTTCATGAGAGTTTTTTTAGTAACTTCAATGTTTTTGGGACAATAATGCTCCACTTGATGCACCTTTGGTTATGTCTCACAACATGCCAAGAGGTAAGTTTGAGTTTGAATCCTTTAAAGTGTGTATTTGCTATTCAAGGAGGTGTTTTACTTTGCCACATTTTTCCAAAGAGAGCATTGCTCTCAACCCCATTAAGATTGTGGCCATCATGCAAGCCCTAGTGCCGAATTCACCATCTAGATTTTTCTAAATCTTAGGAAAAATTTGGTGAAATGGGCATTACCTACGACTCTTGGCACATTTAGTCGTTCCCTTCAATGAGTTGGCACATGTGACAAAATCTGTTTTTCAATGGAGTGACAATGTAGAAATAGCATCCTAACACCTTAGATTGTTATTGTCTTGAACTCCAATAGTGATTCCCCTAGATTGGCAAACACCATTTCATGTCTTTATTGATGTTTTTGGCTTAGCAATGTTCTCATGCAGGAAGACTCCAATGGGTTGTTGTGCTTAGTCTTGTGAAATATGCGGGATCTAGAGCATGGTTAGCAGATGCGGAAGCTATGGAGGTTGAAAGAGGAAAAAGAAACTCATGAAGACATTGACTCTGACTAGGACAAATTGTTACACAAGTGAATTAGGCTCCAAGATTGAGACTTAGACTCATAAACACAATCTTGTGTATTGACAGTGACATGACACTTTACTGGAAGAAAAGAGTACTATCATTGCATTAGAAAAAGAGTGCAAGTACAATGCATTATAGGATTTGAGTGGTGGTACTTTCTCCTACTGTGCATATGGGATTTTGGTCTTGAGCCCTCACCGCTCCTCACAAAGGGATTGAAGTAGGTGTGATTACAAATATCTTAACACCCCTCCTCAATCACAACCAAAAGTACAATGTGTGTAGAGGCTTTAGTGAAAGCAACACTTGCAAAGTGTGGGCACACCATAAACATGGCAAAACACTGGAGGCTATCGCAAAAAAGGCTAAGTGTGGGTACCACAAACATGATGGACATCCAAAGGCTGTAACAGGGACCTCACAAAGTCTACAGAGGTTATAGTACAAGGATAACTGAGGAGTTTACAAGTTTATGTCTGAGGCATTAGGGCTAGGAAATATAGAGCTAAAAAAGTCTGACTCAATAGGAGGACTGATGAGGTTTGTCCTTCTCCTGATGGTCTTCTTTTTCTTCTTCCTTTTCTCCATTTTCTTCTTCTTCTTTGATTGCAACTAGATAGGCCTTTTGGGGCCTCTTTCTGGCATGGCAAAACTTCTCGATGTGTCCGATCCTTCTGCAGAAATCACAGAAGAGCTGATCCTTCTTGCCTTTGTACATGTTGCCAACATATAATGCATTCTCATCTCGTACTTGGTTCTTCCTTAGTTTTTAGCTTCTTCTCCTCTTCTAACAGTGATGCTTGGATATCAACAAGTTCAAGGTTTGGCATATTAATTAGAGTTGTTGATACATTATTATATTCAAGAGGAAAACTCTTAAGTAGAACATTGATGCAAAGCTCAGTTGAGCATGGCCCTACTCTCCTTTCACTTCTCTCGACTCCTTTCCATATCTACTCAGCTCAATTTGAGTACTGTACCCTATCTCCAACTTCATTTGCATTCCTACCTTCAAAGAAGCTTCCATGGCAGCCATAGACAGCAGTACCCTGTCACCTTGAAGCTTTCATATCTCTCTCCACAGGCCAAATCTCTCTGAACTTCCTTCTAGAGAAGTGTTTCTTTTCCAAAGCTCCTCCTTGGCACCTCAACCATTGAGATTGGGCAACTATAGCTTTAACATTGCCTCTTTTCAGAGTTGCTGCTATAATTGTGTCTGCGGGGACAGCACCTACCTACCTCTATTGGAGCAGCCATATCTCTTCAAGCTTTCTTCTCGACAGTTGTTCTTCATGTCAAGGCACACTTCTTGCACAAAAATCAAGGATATTGATGCACACCATGCCCAACATTTGCATTTTTCCAAATCCAGGCACAATTTTGACAGAGACCACTTTGAAGGCTTAGATCTCTCAACTCGGGAAAAATGAGTACAAACCCTCTTAGGGGGGGTTAGACCCATTAGTGAGGATCCTCCACCTCAAAGGGTTTGAGCAGATTCAACTTGTGGAGCTCGTGGGAGCTCATTTACTAGTCGCTCGTCCTTGTTTTTACAGGGCAGCCATAGCCACTTACCTTCAAGCTCATTTTTCCTTCATTTTCTCTCTCTTACCACTTAAACCAAGCCAAGGCCACTCTAATCTGAAGTTTTTAGCAAATATTCAACCATCAAATCAGCAAGGAGGGAAATATATGAAGATTTTTTGAAGATCATCAAGTCTAACTCAAGCAACAAACATCAAATTTCAAACTAGTATCTTTTGATACTTCACTGCCATTGCTTGTGTCTTTTGACACATACAAAGATCAACTCATTGCTGGTTATTCTCAGTCATTTGAAGCTGATTTCCATCATGGGAATGACCAAAATCAAGTCTTTTATGAAGATGCTTCGCATGAAGAGTAACATTACTCTTGTTGCTCAATTCAACTACATGGAAGACTTGTTTATTCCGCTTACAGGGATGGATGGATTTACTTGTTTTGAAGAGCAATTTATAAATTTATGTGAAGATTTTGAAGACATTTTTGCTACCTCAAAGGCTCTAATACCATGTGAAATACGTGGGATCTAGAGCATGCCAGATGCGGAAGCTATGGAGGTTGAAAGAGGAAAAAGAAACTCATGAAGACATTGACTCTGACTAGGACAAATTGTTACACAAGTGAATTAGGTTCCAAGATTGAGACTTGGACTCATAAACACAATCTTGTATATGGACAGTGACATGACACTTTACTGGAAAGAAAAGAGTACTATCATTGCATTAGAGAAAGAGTGCAAGTACAATGCTTTATAGGATTTGAGTGGTGGTACTTTCTCCTATTGTGCATATGGGATTTTGGTCTTGAGCCCTCACTACTCCTCACAAAGGGACTTAAGTAGGTGTGATTGCAAATATCTCAACAAGTCTTCTATACAAGCCAGAGATCATCCAATGTAGAGAAAGAACTACTCCATCTCTAAAAGAGAGCGCCTTGGTGTGATTTATTCTATAAATAAATTTTGGAATTATTTTCTCGGGCATACTTTTATTTTCCATGTGGATCACTCAACCTTGGTTTATTTGGTTAAGCAACAAAATATGATAGGAAGATTAGCACGGTGGATTCTGTTGCTACAATAATTTGAGCAAGAAGTGGTATTATATTGACCAAGAGCTCAACCAAGCCATGATAGCTAAGCTCAAATTAATTGGCAAAGCTCAAATCTGGTGGAAGCAATGGTTCCGAGATCAAGGTGTCCCTAAAAATACCATTATTTGGGGTTTGTTGAAAGAAGCTATAAGAGGAAGATATTTACCTTTAGCTTATCGCACCCAGAAGATGAATAATTTTTTTAACTTGAAGCAAATGGGTTTGACCCTAGAGGCATATTACTCCAAGTTTGTTTCACTTCTTGAATATACACCCTCCATGGATACTTCTAAAAAAGTCTCCAATTTTTGAAATGGGCTAAATTCTCCTATGAACACTCTTTTGGAATAAATGCACCCAATAGACATCCAAGATTCTTTGATTCGAGCTACTCCTAATGTACGGGAAGTACAATCAAAGCCTAAAAATAATAAGTTTTGGAGCTACAATAACCAAAACAAACGAGGATTCAAAGGTTAAGCAAAAAGAACCCAAGGCCAATTTCACCAAGGTTATAAGAAAAAGGAAAAATCCAATGTAGTTGGAAATTTCGTTTCTACCCAGGGAAACAAGGATAGTCTTGGGTGCTTTCATTGTAATGAGCTAGGACATTTTAGGAGACATTTCGTGGAAACCATTGCCAAGGCCAATTTTGAGGTCAAGGCAGAGCTGCCCAAGGCCGTGGTCAAGTAGGTATGACAAGAGGAAGAACGTCAAGTATTACCCTTAAAGAGATTGATAAGAAGGAAGACCCTACTATGGAAGAAGATATTGAAAAGCAACTGTTCATGCTGCATTCCACAAGAAGGGTCCAAATTGTCAATATTCGATAATACAGACACTGGCTAGTCACCGAGGTAAATCATTTAAAGTTTTGATTGATTGTGCTAAGAAGTTAGGAATATGTGCAGTAAATGCATCAAAACTGCTTGTAGAATTAGCAAATGGAAAGTAATTACTTTCTATACAACAAATTGCAAGGTAGAGTTTAACCTAGGAGGAAACCTTTCAAGTATGAGATTAAGAGTAATGAGCTTAGGAGCTTATGAATATTTACTAGGAATGGATTGGTTGATTCCCAATGATGCTTATATCCATTGTGGAAAAGGTCAAGTCACATCTCAGGCAACTATACAAGGTGAAACAAGGAAACCAAAAGCTCAATTAGAAAAATCTTCTCAAATTGTGAAAGGCTTGAAGAAACGATTACCAATTTACTTGATCAAGCTTAACAAGGTGAATTAAGATGATTAGATAGAAGAAAAACCATCTTGGTTAAAAGAATATGTCGACATATTTCCTGAAGAGCTAACTGATTTACTTTCGGAAAGAGAAGTCAATTATGAGATTAAAGTTGTTCTAGGAGCCACTCTAGTGGCAAAAAGACCTTACAAAATATATATTCATGAAGCCATCAAACTAAAAGGGAAACTCAAAAAACTACTAGAACAAGGGTATATTTGGCCAAGTAGTTCACCATGGGGAGCCCCAGTATTATTCTAAAAGAAGAAAGATGGGACTCTTCGTCTTTGTATTGAATATCAAGGGCTAAATCGGGTAACAGTGAAAAATAAGTATCCGATCCTGAGGATAGATGAGCTTCTTGATTGTCTACAAGGAGCAAGGATATTTTCTAAGATTGATCTTCAATAATGATATTATTAGATCAAAATCAAGGATGAAGATATTCCTAAAACCGCCTTCAACACAAGATACAGTCATTTTGAATTCATCGTGATGTCATTTGGGTTGACAAATGACCCAGCTACCTTCAACATGTTAATATAAGACATTTGCAGGCCTCATCTCGATGATTTTATTCTTTTATTCTTTGATGATGTCCTAAGTTATTCTAAGGAGGAAGAAGAACATGAACCACATCTTCACATTGTCTTGGAGACGATGAGAACACATAAATTGTATGCCAAGAAGAAGAAGTGTGCCTTCTTCAAAATGATAATTGAGTACTTGGGATTCATAGTGTCTACCAAAGGTATATCAATAGATCTTCCCAAGGTCAAAGATGTTCAAGATTGGCCACCCCCAACCACTATCAAGGAAGTGAGAAGTTTTCTAGGTCTAACAGGACGGTATATGATAATCATCAAAAACTATGCTCAAACTGCAACACCTCTTACATACCTACTCAAAAAGCAAGTTGTCATTATCTGGATGCTAATTGAGCAATCTAGCTTTGAAGAACTAAAGATAGCTACTCCTATCTTAAGTCTACTTGACTTAAGCAAGGAATTTGAAGTTGTCACAGATGCTAGCTCTCTTGCATTGGGATGCATACTAATGGAGGAAGGTCATCCTGTAGCTTACTCTTCGAGGAAATTAAAATCCCATGAAAAGAGATATGCTACTTAGGACCTAGAGTTGCTACTTGTGATTCATGCTCTCAAATTATGGAGATATTACTTGCTTGGAAATAAATTTTCCTTAGTCACAGATCATAAAAGTTTGAATTGGATTTTTACTCAGCTATGAGGTAACGACGGTGGATCAAAATTCTGTAGGAGTACGACTTTGAAATTAAGTTCAGACCTAGTAAAGAAAATGTTGTAGTAGATGCCCTTAGTCATAAAGCCTTCCTTAATGCTCTTACTGTCATTGAAGAACCATGTAGGATAGAAACTCTGGTTACAATGGTATCAATGCCAACTAATCCTATCATCGAGTTGACTAAGGATAAAGCAAATAAGGACCCATACTATCAACAATTATTTTGGAAAGTTCAGAATAAGGAACAAAATCCCAAATTCAAGACTAAGTATTAAGATTTCTCCACAGATGAGGATGAAGGACTTGTTTATTTCAGAATGAGACTATGCATTCCTTCAAGTCAGACTCTCAAGAGAATGATAATTTGGGAAGCACATGACTTCTTTTTTAGGACACCCAGGTTATGAAAAAACTCTTAATGTTGTTAGGAAAAGATAATACTGGCAAAGACTCAAGAGTGATGTACTTAAGTATGTCACTAAATGTTTAAACTACCAAAGGGTAAAATCTAAACGTGTCAAGTTACCAGGAAAACTCCAGCCACTGGACATTCCCCAAATGAAATGGGATTTTATTAGCATATGAACTTTGTAGTTGGTTTACCTTTTGTGTAAGGAGAATATAACTCAAAAATGGTAATAGTAGACATGCTAACAAAGGTCGCTCATCTTATTCCAGCAAAAACCAATTACAAAGCTTTAGATATTGCAAGAATTTTTGTAAAAGAGATTTTTAGGTTACATGGGTTACCTAAAAGGATCATCAGTGGATCGTGATTCTGTTTTCACATCACATTTTTGGAAGAGTTTATTTGAAGCCATTGGGACCTAACTTTGTTTCAACATTGCTTATCATCCACAAACTAATGGACAGATAGAATGAATTAATCAAGTGATTAAGGATATTTTGCATGTATATTGTAGCAAGGAACCTAAAAGGTAGATTTAGTATCTACCCTTAGTGGAATTTGCTTATAATTCCTCCTATCATTGAAGTATTTAGATGACTCCATTTCATGAACTATATGGTCAAGATTGCCGTATGCCACTTAATTTTTTCGATCCTATTCTAACAGTAGAAGCTTCGAGAAAAATTTAAGAAAAAATGAATGATCAAACCAAGATTATCAGACAAGATATTCAAGCTGCCAAGGACTGACAAAATGTGTATGTTGATTTGAAAAGGCAAGAACGAATCTTCAAAGAAGAAGACCAGTGTCCATCCAAAGAAGGGTTCTTTGTCTTTAGGAAAATTTAAGAAGCTAAGTCTAAGATATTGTGGACCCTTTAAGGTTCTCAAGTTCTTAGGACCAAGCGCTCACAAGATACAACTCCCTAAGAATATTAAAATCCATAATGTATTTCATGTTAGCTTATTAAAAGCATACGTAGCTAGCCCTAACCTTATCCTTGATGATCAACAAGTTGTAATACCTAACCAAGGAGTCCTTGAGGTACAACCTGATAGAATAATTTGTCAAGAATCGTGTGATGGGGGGATGTGCTTGAGCTGTTGCGTTAAACACACACTGTATACACAAGAGGAAGCTCACTCAAGAACATGTCAAGAAGAGAGATGGAGGCCAAAACGTTTTCTTGCTGGTTTCTTCTTCTTCTTCCACACACTATACAATGTACACAAAGTATAGATAAGATGCAACATAAAGGAAAGTGGCCTTCTAAGTCAAACAGTGCATAACCGACTATACTAATCGACTAGCATTATATCTTTGCCAGCTATAGGTAGGTGTAACAAACTAAATATAATAAGTGATAAGTCAGTGGCCATGTGACTATCATAATGACCACCAACGTGCTAAGTGTAGACGTGCGGAGTCATCTAGCCAGGTGGTCCATCATCAATGTTTGCACATGTTGAGCTTGCCATCTCAACACTCCCCCTCAAGCTCAATTCTATCTCTGCAACTCCAAGTAGGCTTCGGAACTTTCAAAGCTTCTTTGCACCCAATGCCTTTGTGAAAATATTAGCTATTTGATCCTGTGTGCTAATATATACCAAGTCAAGCTCTCCTGCAAGTACCTTCTCTCTCACAAAGTGATACTGCACCTTAATGTGTTTTGTCCTAGCATGGAACACTAGATTCCTAGCTAGTTGTATGCTGCTCATGTTGTCACAATGAATGACAACTGGACCATCTCCCTGCACGTCCAAATCACCTAATAACTTTTATAGCCATACCACCTCACATGCTGCCATAGTAGCACCTCTATACTTAGCCTTTGTACTCGATAAAGCAACTGTAGGTTGCTTTTTGCTACTCCATGTAACTGCTGCACTACCAAGGGAAAACATGAGTCCACTTGTAGATCTTCTGTCTGACATGCTACCAGCCCAATCTGCATCCATGTATCCAAAGACATGTACGTCCTTACCTACCTCATAAAAAAGTCCATAATGTAAAGTGGACTTCACATACCTCAATATACGTCTAACTGCATCCAAATGAGGCTTTCTAGACATCTGCATAAACTGACTGACAAGGCCAAGAACATAGCTCAAGTCTGTCCTTTGATAGTCATGTAAATTGGACTCCCCACTATCCTCCTGAACATAGTAGGGTCTTCTATCTCATCCCCAACGTCAACACTCAACTTCACATTTTGCTCCAATGGTACTGAAAGAGGCTTACATGTTGTCATACCATACTTGGATAACATATCCAAGCCATACTGCCTTTGGGACAACCATATACCATCATCACATGTGATCACCTCAATACCAAGAAAGTATCTCACCTCACCCAAACCTTTCATCTCAAACTTCTTCTTCAAGAAGTCCTTAACTTTAGCAATCCCATTGTCACTGTCACTTGTAATAATCAAGTCATCCACATAGATGACTATGATGACCAAACTTGCATCTCCCTTTCTCGCATAAAGTGAGTGTTCAACATCAGAAATACATAATCCAATATTGACAATATACTCTCCAATCTTGTCAGACCATGCTCTAATTGCTTGCTTCAGCCGTAGAGTGCCTTCTTTAACATGCACATACATGTGGGATGCTCTAAATCCTCATAACCTATTGGCTACTCCATATACACTTCTTCTTGCAATTCACTATGCAAGAAGGCATTCTTAACATCCATTTTCTGCAAACTCCAACCTTTGGCTACTACTAAGGCAATCACACACCTAATAGTTGCCATCCTAGCAACTAGATTGAATGTCTCTTCATAATCTATGCCATATGTTTGAGCATAGCCTTTTGCAACCAGCCTAGCCTTATACCTGCTAACTGAACCGTCTGCATTATGCTTGACTTTGTAAACCCACTTACAACCAATATCTTTCTTACCCTTAGGTAAGGGTACCAAATCCCAAGTCTTATTGGCTTCTAATGCAGCCATCTCCTCATCCATTGCTACATCTGAATGAGCATGACCAACAGCATCCTCAAAACAAGTGGCCTCAATATCCTCAACTAGTTTCACCATATAAGCATAATGGTGAGCTACATAACCTTCAAAACCAAATCTTTTAATAGGGTATCTGACGTTGCTAGATCTACGTGCCATCGGACCACTCAATGGAGCCTTTACATTACTATGAGCTCTCTGTACATCTGGTGTCCTGACTGAAGGAATTCCAAGCTCATCATCCAAACTCTACGACCCACTACAATCTCCATAAAATCCCAAATGACTGGTAGATGCATCATTACCATCCAGCACTTTCTTCTTTCCTTTGTCCTTCCCTGCAACACTTATAGATCCACCTAAAGATGTGGGGCTACTCCTTAGTCTCCCAGACCAAGGGCTCACTATATAGGTATAGTACCAGATGATGTTTCTAGTCTACTAAGACTCCGTAATTCTTGTTTATCTTTCTACATATAGGTTTCCTGATTATTATCATCATCCAAAACATCACCATCAGGTGTATACCAACTTCCCATCTCATCAAAGATAACATCCCTGCTCACTCTGAACGCACTTGTGATAGGGTTATAACAGCAATACCCTTTCTGCTATAAAGAGTATCATCTCATCAAAGATAACATCCCTGCTCACTCTGAACGCACTTGTGATAGGGTTATAACAGCAATACCCTTTCTGCTATAAAGAGTATCTAATAAAAACACATTTTTCTTCCTTTGGATCAAGCTTCTTTCGTAGCTCATCTAGCACATGAACGTATGCAACACAACGAAATGCCTTCAAATGTGATACATCAGGCTTCTTGCCAGTAAAGCATTCTTCAAGAGTCATCCCATGAACTGCAGCTGTGGGAGTTCTATTCATAATGTAGACAGCAGTATGGACAGCCTCAAACCAAAATTGTTTGGACATATTCTTTTCAGCCATTAATGCCTGTGCAACTTTTGCAATATCCCATTTTTTTCTTTCTACAACACCATTTTTGCTATGGGGTATACCTACAAGTAAATTGCCTCTTTATCCCATGAGTCCTCAAGAAGCCACTGAACTCATTAGAGAGGTACTCTCCCCCTCCATCTGATCTCAAAGCACTTCACTTTTAGGTTAGTTTATGTTTCAACAGCTGCCTTAAAAGATTTGAAGTGCTCAAACATATCACTCTTTCCCTTCGACAAAGTATTTGCTGCCACCAAGAGATATATTCTATGTAGGCCCCCAAACATCTGTATGTACTACATCAAGTATATTTTTACTCACTTCTCTATCATGCGAGAAGGGTTGTCTCGCCTGCTTACCAAATTGGCATGCTTCAAAGACTTTATGCAATTCTGCAACTCTAAAAGAAGGTAACCCTATAACCAATCCTCTGGACTGCATTAATTTCAATATTTTCACATTTGCATATCCAATACGTTTATGCCATATTTCAATACCTGCAACTACTTTTCCTTTAGCATACATAGCAGCATCCATTGCAGGGATTCCAACATCTAAAGTGGACATTCAGCCAACTCTACTTCCTTTTGCGACCAACCTGCACTTATCATTAAAGTCTTCTACAAAATAACCTTTTGCATTGAATCGGACCTACAACCCCTGCTCTACCATTTGGCCAACAGACACTAGATTCTTTGTAATTGATGGCACATGTAATACATCTATTAGTCTCTTTGTTTGGCCATCATACAAGGATAAGGAAACCTTTCCAATGTGTGAAATTGGGTGGCATGAATCATCACCCGTCTACACATAACCTGGGTTTTGTAAGTCCTGCATCTCTTTAAACCATTCAACATGACTATTCATATGATTAAATGCACTTGAATTGACATACCATACATTATCATGTGTCTCTTTTCCTGTAACTACATTCATCATATGATGCATAGAATGGCAATGGTACCCTTTGGATTGGTAAATGGATCTTTCCATAGGCAAAGCCTATATAAGAAGTGGATCAAGCAAAATAAGCCGTCTTTTATAAGTGGTTCTTGTTGCACCCATCCACACTTGTCAAGAAAGGATGATGATGATTCTCCTTGTCAACAAGTACCAGTCCCAAGGCCACAATAGAATTCCGAGAGCCCCTATTATGTAACATTCATGGATGCATCCTCTGAAGAGGAGTCCTCAAGCTCTAAGGTAATTAACATTCAAACCAAAACCGAGACAGCGCTGATCCCATTTCAACATTTCAAGGAGCAACCTAAGTCCTTACTGAAAGAAGACGTTGGGTCTCGTGGGACATCAGAAGAGGACACCACCCCCTTGAAGGAATCAGATCTGTACCCAGAAGCATTCCACGGGACCTTCATCCGTGAAGTAGAAGGTGAAAGGCAATTAACCTTTGTGGATGCAAATGGCACTGAACGCCACTTGAAGGTGGGCAGTAGCCTACCAGAAGAGGAGTTGTCAACTTTGTACAACTTGTTGAAAGAGAATTTGGACATGTTTGCATGGTCCTACAAAGACCTAAAGGGGATTGATCCCACAATATGTCACCATCATATTGACTTGGAGCCTAATGCCAAGCCAGTACGGCAATGACAGAGGCGAATGAACCCGAATTATTCCACATTGGTGAAAGTAGAGCTGCTGAAGCTTTTGGAAGCGGATTTCATCTATCCAGTGGCCAACAGTGAATGGGTTTCACCCATCATGGTTGTACCCAAGAAGAATGGCAAGCTTCGTATATGTGTGGATTTCCACAAGTTGAATTCCAAGACGAAGAAGAATCACTTTCCTATCCCTTTTACAAACCAGCTGTTGGACACAGTGGCAGGCCATGAGCTGTATTCCCTCTTGGATGGATTCAATGGATACAACCAAGTGCAGATAGCAGAAGAAGATCAGTCCAAAACAACCTTCACCACAGAATGGGGGACCTACGCTTACCGAGTGATGCCGTTTGGGCTCTGAAATGCCCCTACTACCTTCCAGTGAGTCATGATGGCCGCATTCCAAAATCATATGCATGACTTTATTGAGGTATATTTGGATGACTTCTGTGTCTATAATTTGATCCGTGAACACTGGGGACATTTGGAACAATGCTTTGACCGATGCCGAGAGTATGGGATTTTCCTCAACCCCGACAAATGCATATTTGGAGTCTCTTTTGGAGTTCTGTTGGGCCACATTGTCTCTGCACAAGGGATATCAATAGACCCTGCAAAGATCGAGAAGATCGCAGCTCTGACAGCACCCACCAACCTCAAACAGTTGAGGGGATTCCTAGGCCATGTGGGTTACTACAGAAGGTTCATAGCCCATTTTGCAACAAAGGAAACCCCCTTGCACAAGATTCTGAGGAAAGATGCAGAGTTTATTTGGACGGAAGAATGTGACAAAGCCTTCAACACTCTGAAGCAGTGTCAGATTGAGGCACCCATCCTGCAACCTCCTGATTGGATGAAGGAGTTTCATGTACACATTGATGCATCAATTGAAGGCTTAGGTGCGGTCCTATGCCAGAAGGGATCCTCGAAGCTGGAGCAGCTCGTTTATTATACAAGCCGAAAAGTCATTGATAGAGAGCGGAACTATACAGTGACCGAGATGGAGTGCTTGGCAATGGTGTTTGCCCTAGAGAAGTTTCGCCACTACCTACTGTCTACCCACTTTAAATTTTATGTGGATCATGAGGCCCTGTCCTTCCTGATGAACAAAGCAGACGTGAAAGGACGAATGATGAGATGGCTTCTTCTATTCCAAGAGTTCGACTTTGAGGTAATTACCAAACCTGGTCGTTCCCATGTACTGGCTAATCATCTGTCGCATATCCCGCAGACTGTAGACAAGGAATATGATAATCCAGACCTCCCGAATGCTTCTCTATTCCTGGTAGAAACTGTAACCCCCTGGTATGCAGACATTGCCAATCTGCTGGCAACCCAATAGTACCCTCCTGGCATCTCAAGTCGGGAAAGGAAGAAGCTTATGTTAGAATCGGCCCCCTACACCCTGTTAGTAGGCGGTGCACTGTACAAGAAAGGCAAAGATGAAGTGCTCAGAAGATGTGTTGCAGGAGATGAGATTGGGATTGTTTTGAAGGCTTTCCATGACTGCCATTGGAGGCCACTTTGCAGGAGAAGCTACAGCTAGGAAGGCTCTGCTAGCAGGTTATTGGTGGCCGACCATTCATAAGGATGCCTATGACTATTGCAAGTGATGTGATGCCTGTCAGAGGATGGGGAAACCCACTAAGACCAGCGCTATGCCACTGCAACCTATCCTTCCTTTGAAGCCGTTCGAGAAGTGGGGCATCGACTTCGTCGGCCCAATTGATCCTCCCACCAGAAGGAAGCAGAATAGATACATCCTGGTATGTACGGATTATGTCACAAAGTGGTGTGAAGCTAAAGCTCTAAAGCGGGACGATGGTAATAGCATAGCCCTGTTCATGTACGAGAATATTATCACTTGTTTTGGCAGTCCCCTAGAGCTGGTAAGTGATAGAGGCACTCATTTCATTAATAAAGTCATGGAAGAGTTGATAGAGCTGTATAAGATCCGCCATCGCAAGTCCACTCCTTACTACCCTAGAGCCAACAGCCAAGTTGAAGTCACCAATCGCATCCTCTGCTCGATCCTGACAAGAACGATTGCTGCACATCGCCGTGATTGGGATGATCGACTTACAGAGGCTCTCTAGGCGTACAGAACCTCCCATAAAGCAGCAACAGGACAGACACCCTTCCAACTAGTGTATGGTACAAAAGTTGTTTTCCCTATTGAACTGGAATTGCCCTCTTTGCGAGTGGCTATCAAAGAGCGTTTGGGGGACGATGATTCATTGCAATGTTGTCTCCTGCACTTGGAATGTTTGGACGAAACTCGCAGGATGGCTCTACAATGCATGGAAGCCACTCAAGCTTGACATAAGGCCTATCATGACAGCTTCATCAAGCACAAGGAGTTCAAAGAAGGTGATTTTGTCCTAGCCTATGATTCACAATTTGGCAAGTTTCCTGGCAAGCTTCAACAGTGGTGGATGGGCCCATATAAGGTACTTGATGTCAACCCTAATGGCTCTGTCCAAGTGTAGACCGTTGATGCCTCTAATGATCCCTTTCTGATTAATGGCTATCGCCTAAAGAAGTACTTCCCTCCTTGGGGATCTTGCCAATCACAGTCACCTGATCCTTTCCCCCGTTGGCATGGCACTATAACTCTTATGATGCTACTTCTGATAGCCGTTCTTCAGCCACTCCTGATGAGGTGGACGCAACCCTTTGTCCCCTTAGCCCAACCTCCCGCTCCTGATCTCTTATCATCTATTTTCCACCAGCAGCAGTGGCGCGGATGGTTTTGACAAATGGTATTTCTACCATTCCTTTGTTTAATTCAAAAAAGAAAAAAAAATACATATCGGTCATGGGAGAAAAGGACTTCGGTCCCTGTCATACCGACCCATTCTTCGAGAAAAGGTGGAGACACCCTCGGGAATAGGAGAAAAAACAAAACAGGAAAAAAAAACTGTTATGGGAGAAAATGAAGAAATTCCTTGTCATAGCAAGCCTCGTTCCAAGAAAAGGTGGTCAACACCCTTGGGCAGGAAGCTAGCTGTGGAAAAGGTGCAACACCCAACAGTCTAGAAAGTGGATTCATCAGTTGACATCCTCAGGATCCAGTTCCAAAGCTGCCTCCCTTGGTATGCTGTGTCCTGTGCCTTTCTGCAGAGCGTTTGACAGTCCTCTAGCAGACGCCATGTTCCTATCTAACACAACGTTCAATCTTATGGCTACCTCCCTGGGTACGCCTCTTCAACAACTGACGATGTGGTCTTCATCAACAAACAATCGAGTGATGCAAGCTTTCATTCTAACCGGATGGGGAAGTGAGTATGGGTTGCCCTCTATATCTTTCAAACGAGTGTGAGACAGAGGGTGGGGTAAGTGACCAGTCTTTTCCCTTCAAATCAAATGAGAGGTGAGATGTGTGAATAGAGTGTTGCACGCACGGGATGGGCCTCTCAATGCACAAAGCACGATCTATTCCTATGCACTGCACCATAAGGTCCCTGGCCTTCCTTCTTGCACTGTATGCCAACGCAGGGTGGGATGCACAGTTGCACCATCAAATGCGCATAAGGCATACAACCTTTGCACAAGTGATTGTGAGGATTATATCAACGGGTTTCAGGACATGGCTACCCTCTGTATCTTTCAACAGTGCATGAGACAAAGGGTGGGCTGAGTGTGACTGGAGTTTCTTCAATCAATTACCGAGAGGTGAGGATTGAGGGACGTTACGACCTTTGGCGCAAGGTATGTTCTCTTTTCCCTATGCACCCAGGGGGTGGATCTCTGCTGTCATCACACGACACGTCACCCTATTCTGTACACTGCACTGTAAGGCTCCCTGGCCTTTCCTTCCTCCTTGCACCTATACCAGCCGGGTTGGACGCACTAATGTACCATCAACTGTGCACCCTGGCGTACTTCTCTACACCATCCCCTTTGTCAATTGCTAAACTGGGTGTGCAATATGGGTTTCAATCATTATTCATCGAGTGATGTCCGTAATGGGGTGAGTGAGTGTTCTCTCATCCCATTTGAGTGTTGTAAGCTGAGTGACTATCCTTCGTCAACGACACCGACCCGACGAGATTAATCCATTAGCTACCTCCCTGGGTACTGTTACATGGTCCCTGCCATGCTAGATGCATCTGTTGCAGAGCGAGCTCGGGTACCTCCTACCGCCGCCTGAGACACAGCACGTGACATCGACAATCGACTTCAACTATCTGCCACACGGGCCAAGTTTTCCTAACCCTATCTCCTAATTGCACGTGTATGTTAAGGTGTTAAGTGTGGGGACGTCAGCGTCCAGTCAGTTGTCGAATCGTCAGTTGTCGTGATGCATTTCCCTTGCCGTTAATGTTTTAAGTGTGGGGATGCGTCCTTGCACGTCTATGTGGCATACCGCCCTGCATATGCCTTACTTTGATCATGCATGTACATCATGACTTTCTTTTACCCTTCTAGGGTCCATTTCCCACCCACCCATCCCTTGGGGCTATTTTTCCTTCATTTCTCTTTCTTCCTTATTTTGATGTGTTTCCATGTGCACGCACCCTACGTTCACCGAACTTCCAATCCAAACTTACAGCCTTGTTCATCCCTTTGAACTGTCCAATTTTCCTTTTTACCTACCCTTGTTCCGATGCACGATTTTTGAGTTATTAAAATTTGGAAGTATTTTGCATAAATTGGACCGTTTTCCATGTGAACGCGTCTTTCTTGCTTCGGAACCGTGCTCTGATGTGATAGCCCTTTCCTCCCCTTCCTCCCTGACATTTTTCCTTTTTACTCTGTGTCATTCCGATGCACGGTTTGTCCAATATTAATTTTGTGGTTTCTCAGGATCTTTTCGTGCATCTTTTTGACATTTTTCCATGTGAAGCTGCCTTATTTGCACTGAAATTCTTGTTTGACTTGACAGCCGTGTCCATCGCGCCTTTCCCTATATTTTTCCTTTTTTCTTGCCCCTATTTCGACTTCTGAATTTTCAATTATTAATTTTTAAAAGTGTTCTCGAGTATCTTTTTGGTGTTTTTTGCATGAGAACGCCTTCGAACCCTATCGGAACTGCATTTTAACGTGACAAGCCTATGCAACCCCTTCCCCCACACATTTGTCATTTTTGTTGCCCCCTGTTTCGGTGAACCAATCTTCTGTTATTAATTTCCGACCATCTTTGCATGTGTCTTTTTTCTGTTTTTTCATGTGAACGCATCCTCTCACGGTCGCAAGTGTGTTTTGACATGATAGGGTTGTCGGGCGCATTCTTTTGCACATTTTTCCTTCTTTCTGCCCTGCATTCCGGGGAGCAGATTTCCCGAAATTAATCTGCGTATGTGTTTTTGAGGTTGTTTTTCATGTTTTTTGCATGTGCACTCCCTTTATTCCTCCCGGAACCCCCGTTGACCTTTTCCCTTATCTTCCCCCTATCGTCTGGTACATTTTTTGTTTTTACACCATTTTGTTTCGACGATCGGATTGTGAGATATTAATTTTTCTTTATTTTGACGTGTTTCACATGCCTCATCTCGCGCGTGAACGCACGCATTTTTGATTTTACGCGTCTTACCACGCTCGGTCGCGTAAGCGCCCTCCGTGCCGACGTCTCGGTGCCGTTTCGATCCCACCATTGCAAATTTTTTTACCTCGCCCCGCGCACACGCACGGGACGAGGACACACATTTCTTTTTATTGATTTATTTATTAATTTATTTATTCATTTATTTCTTAATTTCTTTATTAATTTATTTATTAAACCCCCCCTTCCGCGTCCGTTCCAACTCCTTCCCCCTTCCCTCCTCTCTCTCCTTCTCTCTATCTCTCTCTTCTTTTTGTTTTTTCTTTTCTCTCTCCTCCCCCTCCCTCTCTCTCCCCGTAACTTCTCCCTCCACCCTCCTCCTCTGCTCCCTCTCTTCCACCATCTCTCCCCTCCATTCCCTCCTCCTCTCCTTCCTCCCCCCTTCTTCTCCTTATCCTCCTTCCTCCTCCCTCCACCTTCTTCCTCCCCCCTCTCCATCTCCTCTTCCTCCCCATCATCCCCTCCCCTCGGCGGATTTTCTTCCCTCCACCCTCTTCTCCTAGACGTCGCCCTCCCCCCTCGACGCCTACTCCCAGCCCTGGCCCTGGTGCTGCCCTAGGCACTCGTCTTCCTCTGCCCGCTTGTCGTTGACATGTCCTAGCGCCGCCGCCTGTCCAGATTTGCCGCCCGCGTTGGCGCCTCCCTTTGCCGCCCACGCTGGTCCTCCGCCCGCTGCCCTGGTGCGCCTGGCCCTGGCGCTGCCCGTCCGCCTTGGCCTAGAGTTGGCTGCTTGCGCCGCCTGCCTGCGGCATTGCTGCCTGCCCTGCCCTCTGCCATACACCTGCACCGTTTGCTCCTCCTGCTGGGCCGTCCGCCTCCCACTTCACCATCCTTCCCTCCTCACCATTCCCACACACACCCCATTCACCCCTTAGCCCCCCATTCCCACCACCCTCACAACCTCCTACCCCCCCCCCCCCCCCCCCCCCCCCCCAGTCACACACCCCCCCCCATTACCACCCATTCCCACCACCCCCCCACTTCACACACCCCCCAATTCCCCATTTTCCACCCTCCATTAAACCCCCATTCACACCCATCCATAACCCCCATCCACAAACACACCCCCAAACCCCCTTTCATACACATATTCCCACCCAATTCCACATTTCCACCACTCCCCCATTTCCACATCACCACCCCTCCTACCCCCCCATTTATACCCAGACCCCTACCCAACTCCCCATTCCCACCATCCCCCCCCCCCCCCCCCCCTAACACCCATTCCCACCCCTCGGTTCCTCCCACCACACCCTAACCCCTTCCTAAGCCCACCCCTCCCTACCCTAGCTCTTGTTCACCCCCTCCCGCAGCGAACAAATCAAACCCGCCTCCACTTCCTGGTTTTCACAACGCAACCCGTGCTGCGGTTTTTCTTATCGTGTCTCTTCACGGCTGTTCGCGTGCGTGTACGCGGGAGCGTGTCTTTGTGCAACTGTTCACGCACGGGACGCGCGTTTGGACTTGTTCGTGAGGTGGTGCGTGCTGGTTCGTTCACGCGCAGTTGTTCACGTGTGTTCGGGTATTCCTTTTTGAAATCCCGCAAATCATTTTTTTAATCACAAAATCCATTAAACACATTTAAATTTTGAAAAAATCATAATTTTTTTTAAAAAAATCTGAAAATTTACCAAAATTTCTTGAAACCTTTTCCCACAATTTTATACTTTTTCTGCCTGTAAAATCCTATTAAAAAATTCCTAAAAATTCCAAAATTTTTGAATTTTTTTAATTAATGGAAATTGATTTTAAAAATCCAAAAAAATAGAAAATAATCAAAAAAATTTTCAAAAATCCCATTTATCTTTTTTTCTATTTTGGATATTTTCTTGGAATAAAAATATTCACATAATGTTGGGAATTTATTTCTTTTTGGAAACATCTCATGACAATGTATCTATTATAAATCAAATTTTTTGAAACTCCCCAACATCAAATAAACATTTCCATCACATTGAAACAATATGTGTTTCCATCCTCGTAGTGGAAAAATTTGGGTTCTTGGTTCTTTTTTTTTTTTAAAACACACAAAACAAAACACAAACAACCAAACAATACCACAAACTAAAAACATAAACACCCTACAAATCAACATATCCACATAAATCCAAGACATCCATTATTCTTCTTTTCTTTTGGTCATCCGTTTCATTGTTCTTTGTTGTGGTCATGGTGTTAGCTCGTTTTTGTTTTTCTATCTAACAGGACGACTCTTGGTAGTCGACTGTTTGACCTTTTCTGGATTTTTGTGGACTGGACATTCCACTTTTGGAGGTTGTGATTTCAGACTTCGTAGGCAAACCCACACATTACCAGGTTTTCTTTTTGTTTTCCTAGTTGTGTGTATGGTTTTTTTAACCATAGTCTGAATGGCACCTCTTTCTACGCCTCCAATTGTGGTCCAGCATGTTCCTCTTGTAGTCCATGACTATTCTCTTCTGTTAGAGGCAGATTGTATTCGACGAGCTGGCCTTCGCTCATTTGTGGCTCTCACTTTCCCACCTGTGGATGAGAAGCTATGTTATTCTTTCCTCACTTCTTACAAAAACCAGTCTGGCCTGGCTTACAATCGGACATTCTGTTTATCAGTAGCCAATATCAGTGAAGCATTATGTTTGCCCTTATCTGCTTCCTTTGTGCCCAGTGGTAACCAGCTGACGGCTGAGGAGATAGTCACACTGATGAAGAAGGAAACTTCCACCCCCTTGCTCCTTAACCAGCTCATTAATAGCTCAGGGTGTCTGTTGCCCACCTTTCTTCTCCAATCTGGAAGCAGTCATGCCAGTTCTTATAGGACCGGTTCATGTCAGGAAAGAATGCATCCAAATACCTATCGAAAGAATTATTCACAGCTTCTGTGAAGATTCTAGAGGGAGCTAAATTCAACTGGGCAAGTTTCCTGTTATCTAAGATGGATCAGCATTTTCAACGTGTCAGGAAAGGTTAAAATAGTACTGTTTCTTATGGTGCCTTCCTATAGAGGATCCTTACTTTTGCACCTCCTCCTGGTGGTGTTCCAGTGCCAGATCTAGCTCCTTTACCAGTGCAGCCTACAATATCAATTTCTTCTCCTAGGCCCATGCAGCTTAATTCAGAAGATGAGAAGTCGCCTGTTATTTTTTCTAGAAAGAAATGCCTTCGCACAAAGGGACATTCCAATCCTTTTGCCCAAGATCCACTGGTGCAAACATCCACTCCTGATGTGTTTGGTTGTGCCCTTCCTTCATTCCTTTCCTGTACCAATCTATTTGCCGCTCAAAAGGAAGGAAAACTAGATTCACAGATCCCTTCATCATTACAAACCATTTTAGCTGGACCCATGCTTCCACATATGGTTTCCAATGTTCAGTCTACTCTGGAAACTTCCCTTACTTCCTGTCTTCAAACACTGTACAACAGTGTTTACACTTCCATGCAAGACAAGGTGGATTCCCTCACTAGTCAATTGAGTAAGGCATTGGAGGATCTGTCTTCAGAAAGGGCTACCCTTAGTGATATCCACAACCAGATGACTACTGCCACAGCCTTAATGGATTCACAGAAGGTCACTATTCAGGAGCTAGAAGCTAAGGTTGTTAAACTAGAGGAGAAGAATGCATCTTTGATGCTTGAGAAGAATTCTGCCCTTGCAGAGATGGTCACTTTGGCTAGTAAGCTTGCTACCAGTGAGGGTCAGTTTCAACAATCTCAGGACATTGTAGAGTCCCAACAAAAACTCATTGAAGAACTTAATCAAAAGGTGGATGTTCTTTCTGTTTCCCCTCCTGCTCCTGTATCTTCTGTGGTGTCATCCCAAGAGGAGCTTAATCAGTTGCAACATAAGGCTAAGCTCTGTGATGGGTTCTCAACTAAGGTTGATCGCCTTCAGCAGCGGATGGATTGTGTGCAGAATGATTTTGTCCATTATACTGAATTGGTGTCACCTCCTCCGTCCTTTTGGGTGAAATATCATCAACAGAGGTTTGCCTTATATATCTCTTTGAGCAATGTGGATTTAGAGCCTCTAGAGGATGGATGGTCCCCAATCTCTGGCCTGCGGATCTCTTACGAGCTGTTTTTGATAGATTTGTGGATGACTTGATTTTCCATGAGGTCCAGTTACTCTCTTTCATGTATCTTACAGGCTATTTACAGATCCCTGATGAGGAAGATTTAAACGTTTATGTGGGAGATGTCATCTTACAGGTAGTGATGTATGTACATTCAGTTGAGCTTTTGTTAGTAAAGATTTTACGAACTTATCATGAGCAAACGTCTTGGTGCAAGGGATATACTTGGCATACACCTTTGGAGGATGTTGCTTTGGAACCTTGCCGCCTCAAAAGTGTCTTTCATAAATCAGATATCTAGCCTCTTCGATCTTAGTTGTTGAGCTTCATTGCTGATAACCCATTATTTACTGAGTCTTTCTTTCAAGATTTAAATTTTCGATGTTCTATTTATCCTTTATCCTGCTGATCTTTTATCATATTCCCTAATGTCTTATTGTTTCCCATTATATGTTTCTCTTCTTTCGTCTAGTCCTGATAATATTTCTCTCTTATCATTTACCCCTTCAGGATTTCCTCACATTCCAGTGTTCACTACATGTCCTTTCATTGCTGATCCTACAGTATCTCCTACTCCTTCTGAAATTCCACCTACTGTTCCTCCTGTTCCTTCAGTTTTTCCAACAGAATCCCTTCATACATTTTTGATGTATTCTCCATCTTTTCCACCTTCTTTATCACTTCAATTACCCTCTTTTTATGACCTGTCCTATCCTCCATTACAATGCTCTCCTTTCATTCCATTACCCTCTCAGACAGATTATATTAACCTTCCTGCCCAAACAGTGCTGGATACCCCAAGGTATGATGGTGACATCCTTCATAGAAGACAGTGGACATTACATGATTCAGTGACAGGTCCAGTGTTTAATTGGCCTCTCATTCCAGGGTCTTGGGATACTTCTGCAGCGTGTTCTAATTCTTACCTCCATTTTGCTAGGGTACATGGTACTTCTGGAGATACCACAGTTCGTCTTGCTGCTCATTTTTGTTGGTATCTTGCGTTCATGCATCATCAGCTACATTTGAATACTCGCAAGGGTATCCCCCAGATGCTGATTAATCCAAATGAGGATGTAGTAGTTGCTCAAATGGATCTCTTATATTATTTTGCATAGGTTTTCCCTACCAGATTCATCATTTTATTGGAAAGGATGTGTTGCCTACAATTCCTCCAAAATGTACCTCAGTACTTTGTGGATGAAAAAAAAGCCTTGGGCCGTCTTAAAATTAGTTTGTAGTTTAAGAAGAAATACCTTCATCCTACTTAGTAGGAGGGTTTTCTTGATTGTATCCATTTTCTTCTTTTTAATGGAAATTTCTTCTTTCTCTTCAACATTTTTGAAGAGTTGCGCCATTCAGATTATATTTGTGTATGGGTATTTTTTCTATTGTATATTGTTGTTTTTCTTGGTGGATGAGGAGCTGATGAAGATGGAGCTGTGAAGATTGATGATGTTGCTTATTAGCTGGATGAAGTTGCAGTTGAAGATTTGGAAGCTAAAACATATTATATAGGTTTTATGAAGCTGATGTTGGGGTCGTGATTGTAGCTGGTACATTGTGCTAATTGAAGATTTTTTAGCAAAGAGATTAGAGCTTTTATTCATTTTTTCCTGAGGTCGTGAGGACGCTTCCTTTCTAAGTGTGGGGATATGTTGAGTGTGAAATATGTTGGTTTTTGGGCTGATTTTTTGTTGTTTTTGATGATAACTACATGATGCTGCATGAAGATTTGTTGTGCCTGGTGTTCTTTTCTTCATTGCGATCATATAAAACCTAATAAAAAATCTTGTTGATGATGACAAGATAGATTTTCTTGCAGTAGAAACCCTATTTCCTTGGTGTCTCTCTTGGGGCTTCACCCAAGCCTAGCAAAAAAATTTATCCATGCTCTCGATGCCCTAGAGGCCCTACTAGTAAATTTTTGCACAAATCCAATGTATATATCTTTAGCACACTCCATGCATAGTGAGTCTAACACTAAACTTGTGTGATGCAGGACATTGTCTATATAGATGAATTTTCATCTAGACAAGGCGGCTGATCTAGTAGCCAAGGAAGGGTGCAAGACTCGGCATTGAAGGAGTATATTGGCCAACTTGTGAGCGACATTATTATATTCCATAAGACATGCTCTATGGCTTTTACTGAGAACTTCTTGAAGTTGAGGGCACTAACGAAGGTTGGGCCCTTCAAGACCATCCCAATGAACTTTAGCTTGGAGAAAGTAGTGTTGCTTTGATAGTCGAAGCTCCTCTACTTATTCTCTAGTACTAGATCTGGGCAACTTTTTTCCATATTGGCTTGTGGCATGGTTGTTGGCGTTGAAGACCCCAATGTTACTAGGCATGAACTACTAAGGAAAAATGTGTTTCTGCCTATGATCAAGAATAGCTCTGTCCATGGGGAGTGTAGCTCAAAGAAGCCTAGGAGAGAGTAGATGTACTTAGTGCCAAATGATATCTCATCACCAATGTAATGTAATTTTTAATCTTCTCTTGAAGTAATGAAAACTGATATTTGTTGGATTTGTGTGCAATGTAGTTTGTCATACGTGTTGTTTATTATTGTTTTTTTAAAAATGAGATATTTATTTATCGAATTTATACGCAACATGATTCGTACCCTAAATTTAATACGTAGTACCATATCGAGTTCGTGCGCAACATGTATTCGTTCGGACGCATGTAATGATAACTCAAAGACATAAATAACAAGTGAATTAAAAAAATAAGATGCGTCAAAAATTTTATATTCATATTCATAATATTTTACATGGGATCCATTACAACCAGGGTTTTACAAAATCTCTTTGGAAGCTACATTCCGTATATGTTTTGGTAGTACACCCCTATCGTTGTTGATCTTCGCAAGGACTATCCTTGCATCACCAAAATAACTTCACTATCCGCAAATCCCTATCGGTGATGGTGACTCTCCTTGCATGTACTGCTGCATAGACCAAGTCTCCGAATAAGTCAATGAGGTAAGCTTCAGCAACTTCCTATAGTGCAAGGGGGCTTGCGCAGTCTAATGATCAGGTTGTTGCAAGCGTGATCCATCTTGGAAGTGCCTCATGCTATTCTTAATGAGTATGTCGCTCATAATCTCACGCACTAGCTTTTGGAATGGAGCCTTTGGTATCAAGTGGTGTGTGGTCTTTTGGTAATTGCAGATCTCATGAAGAACCACTATCCCTGGCTTCCATCGACTCTTGTGATGCTAGCATAGTAGTGATGGTGGTGGAGCTGGGGGAGGTGGCCTATGCACAAGATTTCTAGGGGGTGTCTCTTAGCCACTTGCTTGGTGCGTGTCATGTCTTCTAGGAGAGAAAACTCAAAACTCAAAAGTGAAATGTATAAAATGAGGTGAAACTTTAAACTTATAGCAAAATTTTTTAAAAACCCTTAAACCTGACTTAATATATCCAGGATTTAAATAAATATGACCAGTGATCTGATTGATGTGAAATTTTACATGTGGACTCCTTCAGGATACATCAACTACCAAAAAAAAAATTTGGCCTCATTAGAAGTCTCTAAGACACATGTTCGAAGGCTGGCATCTAGGGCCTTGAATCCCCATATTCAGGGCCTTAGACGCAAGTGACACATGTCCGAAGGTTGGCATCTGGGGCCCTGAATCCCTAGATTCAAGGCCTTAGAGCGAGCCTCCAGACATGTATAGAGAGTTCTGATGGGGTCAATTTTTTAATATCCATGAGTTTTTATGATGCATGATGTGTGGGTGAAGTTTCACTAGATTTTGATTTATAAAATTGATGATTCAATCATTTTTTGAAAATGCATTAACTGGATTATACTTCACTGATAACAGAAAATCTCACTACCACACCCAGTGTACGCAACTGCATATTTAATGTGTTGTCAACCAAACTATGTGAAACATTAAAAACTTAAAATTTCATAAAAAATAAGTCATGGGTCGAATGGAATATCGCATATCAGATATAGTGTTACCAAACTGCTAAATATAGTAAAGATATAGTGCATCAGTCCATGTACAATTGATCAGTAATGTGTGTGTGATCGCACATTGGATTTATCCTCAACAAAACTACTTTCAAAATTAGAAACTTGGAAATACACAAAATACAAATCATGGAAAAATAGAATATCAAATATCAAATTTGGCATTACAAAACCATGAAATACAGGATAGATAGTGCATTGCACCAAGTACAACTAGAGCTAGGCAAAATTTAGCTCCATTCTGTAGGCCACTGCTATCAAATACTTGAAGGTCTACTATAACGATAAACCAAAACTAAGCTTCTTACAATCTAGAACCAAACCTGAGCTAAAAACATACATTCCTTGCCTAGTTCCTTGAAAAGAACTTTTGATGATGCCCTAACTGCAAATCTTGTAGTATTTCTTGCACCAACCTAGAGAATGGTGCCTTAAGTTGGCACTCTTCTAGAATTTCCTTATCTCATGTAGCACAGTTGTGCCTAGTCTCCATCTTCACTTCTTATGTGTTAGAGGATGTGTATTACCAGCTGGAGCAATAGTGGGAGGTGGAGCAACTGGAGCATGTGGACCACCATTTTTGGACAATGGCGAATCATCATTATTGACAACACTAGGGCCACCATTGTCGGCCTCCAAGGGATCTTTGTCACTCACAGTATGCTCACTAGGTTTGGAAGAGTGTTAAGCTCTTGCTCTTTGGAACGTGCCATGGTTGTGATGATGAAGCATAGAAAGGTGGAGGATAGAGTGAAGAGTAATGGGAAAAAATGAAAGGAGAGAATTGACTTAAGTACGAAACTTTTAAACTTAATGTGGTGTAAATGAACTTTAAAATTATCATTTCATTTCATTTCTCCACCTCATCCATGCCTCTCTCTATCTCCTACCACCCCCCTCATGCCCCTCTCTATCTAGGCCAGTGAATGTTCCAAGGTTTGGAATTTTCATATCTTTGTCTTAGGATTTCAAAATTGACTTTTCATAGTTTAAAAACATGGTTCAAAATTGAATTTGAAAAACATAGTGACAAACCTTTGAAAATTTAAACAAAATTTGCAAGAATCTCATGCTAAAGATAGGAGTATTGATGTGTCATATCCTGGGTACCTATGCTCTCTCATAAATGCATCAAAAGTATTATCTTTATCTAGGTCTCCATTTCTTGCCATCTCTCTCTTGGGTTACCAACCATTCTATGTGGCGTTGTCTAGCTGTATTGTTTTCATATCTTGCTTTTCTCACTTCATATATTGCCCTACTTATAAAATCTGCTTGAGAGGTTTTGTACATCTTTTCTTTTTTCTCGTATTGTATCTCTAATCTCCTATAGCACCATTGTAATAATTGCCTCATAGATTTGGAATCATTGATGCCACCTCCATGATTAGTTACCTAAAGCACAGCAAGCTTGCCAATGAGATCGTTCCATGCCTTGAGTTGACCATACTGCCAAACTTCCTTGATTTGCAAAGTATGGACCATGTGCTTCAAGTATATGCTGCACAAGAAGAGAGATTAGAAACACAAAATAATTCGAAATGATGATATTTTTTTGTAATGGTGACAATACTAACCATGTAGTGTGCTATACTATTTGTAGTACATGCCTCCACCATGGACTTATGAACTTTAGCAGCTGTCTCTTTAAATGTATTGGCATCACCATCCCTAAACCTCAACTTTTATAAGAGAGCTGCTAATCTATCTAGGTGTATCCACACTTCTACCTTTGCAATCCTTGTTTGTCCCCCATTGCTCCAATCTGGAACAGCAAGGTGCACTTTTTCCATGCTGCATACTTCTCTGGTTGTTTTACAAGTATATTGCCTTCCTCATCTTGAGGTGGAGATATAAAATTCCTAGCCTTGGGTCCACCAAAGCATGGTTTACTAGGGATATTTCCACTCTTTCCCAATTTATTCTCATCCTTTTTTATTTCCACTTGGCCCTCGTGCAATCCAACTTCAGAGAGGACCTGTTCTACCTTCTTGCATGTAGCATCAGCTTCTGACACATGATGCATCTTGTATGCAAAGCATATATATTCATATACTAGCTTCTCAATTATTCTAACCAAACAATGCAATGTGCAAAAGTGAACCCTTGTTAGTGGTATTTCCAAAATAGGGCGCCGGTTTGGATCCACTAGAACTAGCATTCCATTTTTCATGACTTTTTGATCATGTGTTGGAGCACCTTGTTATCTGGACTTGGCAAACCATTCTTTCTTCCATCTTTCCCTTTCTTTCTAGTTTGCATGCAATATATGCACGGAAATTTTGGATTCGCTACATTTGATAAACCAAACATACACTTCAATGTTTTTAAATCACATGCAATATGCCATTCAACTTGATAGTCCCCAAGCTTCTCGATGTGTAAAATTGCTCCATTATTTTTCTATTGAATAACATTGGGTATATTAGTGAGGTTTAAAAAAACTTTTAAGTAATTCATGGCCCTCCTTTGGTACTTCAAATGCTACAAGCCACCATATTTCACTCTTCGACAACTATACACTGAAGTATAAAGGATGGTTTTCATCGATGTTGGAATCCAATGCTCGATTCATAAGTGTTATACTCACATGTTTAAGTTTTTTTCCCTTAATAATCTCACTCTCATCAAGTTTGAGGAACAATTGCCTCTACATTCCTCCATAAACATATTATAGAACTTAACCATAGCAAGCTGAACCCTACATATATCCAATATTAAGTTGTTGGATGCATTCAATACAAATGCAACTTCTTTGGAACCATACTTCAATATGTGTGTATTTTCCAGATGTTTTGGCTCACCAATTAGTTCTAAAACTTTCTCATTTTGTTATTTTCATCACGTGAAATGGTTTTGGCAGAGGCATTACTCGCTTAGTTTTGAAGACTTGCTTAATCTTACATCTAATTGTTGATAGAGCATACTTTATGACTCAGAACTCATTCCCACCTTGTCACATAAGCTGTGAGTATCTTGTAGCAATAAACAAGTTGCTCACATCCCTAAGATGTTCACATGTAACACCATCTACAATGTCCCTGAATTCACGATTTTCCAATGCATTTTTTACCATATCCTTACTTAGCACTTTGGCAATAGTATCATTCTCTACATGAGGGATCATATTTCTCATTGTAGCAGATTGAGCATATGTCCGTCTATGATATTGTCCACTTCCTTTGGTTAATTGGTTAATTGGTTTGATTAATCGGATGAGTCGACGTGCTTCTTTGGTTTTTAAAGTGGGCCCAATCTCCAAAGTTTTTGTGGGCTTCCTCTTTATGTTTCGATTCTCCTTCTCCAAGTCCATAACTTTAGACTGTAACTCCATATTTTGCACGTATGTAGTATGCATAGCATCTTCAATGATAAACATTGCTTGTTGTAGGCTCTCGTTCTCACTATCCTTCTCAGCCAATAATCTATCATTTTCCATCAAAGACTGCATATTCCATTATAATCTTGTCTACATATTTGTCAAGGCTTGATGAATCCCTGCTAATCCTTGTGTGACAAGTTTGCATGTGTATCTATACAATCCTTCATTGCCTTCACAAACAAACTTTACAAATGAGGTAAACCCTTCAAATTGTGGTGGCCTTTGAGTGATTGGATTGGGTGGATAAATGCACCCATCAACCCAAAGGTCCACATTTTTTCCCCTTCATTTCTTTCTTGTTGCATCATGTATATTATTGCATCATCCCTTTCTACAGTTCTTTTGAATATTGGTGCATATTCATCCTCCAATTAAAAGTGACTCATCTCTCTTTCTCTTGGTACGTCCTGCATCTTCATCCTGTAAAGAAAAATATATGTCAATTTTAACTTAGATTAACATTTAAATCACACAATTACACCCATTTAATTCACTATATGTGTGTTCTTTTTAACCCAATTGGATATTGTCTCTTTCTCTTGATTTCAGTCATGATAGACCCTAATCAACCCCTAATCTGCGTGTAGTCTTAGCTTTTAATTTACCTCTAATCAGCATCCAATCTTATCTTCTATTCTATTCAAAATACTCTCTCTCTCTCTCTCTCTCTCTCTCTCTCTCTCTCTCTCTCTCTCTCTCTCTCTCTCCCCCTCAAAAAGAATTGATCAAAGATATTTAAACACATTTATACAGAAGCTTGGCTAGTGGAGAACAATAACATCATCTTATCTTCTACCCTAATTTACTCTCTATCACTCTATCACTTATTTTCTTAGTTCTCACACAGTCCTCTCTCTTTCCCCTCCCTATCTCCGTATATATATATGCATATGTATATGCATATGTATATGTATACATATACATATACATATACATATATATATATATATATATATATATATATATATATATATATATATATATATACACACACACACACACACACACACACATATATATATGAATTGACACCTAAGGATTAAACAACAACTATGAAGAATAATAATATCATAGAGATTAAAAAAATAAAAATACCTCCATTATCACTTGATTGCTTGTATTATAGAGTGTTGAAGAGGAAGACATCTTGTAGCATAATATTGAAGAGGGAGATTGCTTGTAGTAGGGTAGAGAGTGTTGTAGATAGAGATTATTTGATTTTAGCAAATGCTATCAAAACCACTCCCGTGATTGCTTCTAGTAGGGTAGAGAGTACTGTAGATAGTAATGAGTGTTGCTTCAGAAGAATTCGTATGCAAGAAACCATATTTTGGAGGGAAGGAGAAGAGTACACAAAATTTCAAATAAAAATAGAGCTTTGAGAGGGAATGAAGAAATGCCCAAAAATAGATATATACTTGTCCAAAAATGATAAAATTTTACAAGGAAACTCTCGAGTCAAAAAGGTGTATTTGGGTAAAAAATAATCTTAAAATATGATGTGTACGTCATTTTAGATCATTTTTTAACTTCCGCCCTTTTAAGAATCAAGAATGAGAATGATTCTAATATATTTTCATGTTGAAAAGTCATGAGGGCATTAAATAGTTGTATATTAATGATTGGCTCCGTTTTTAGAGAAAATAGAATTGTATTTTTTAGTTATGAGAATTTTGAGAAAAAGTAGCCTTATCCTACAGTTTGAGAATAAAATAATAGCTGAAATCTATTGAAAATACAAATACGAGATTTGCTTGATTGTAGAAGATCTCTTATTTTAATATTATTTTGGAATCTCTTTTTAGAGAGAGAGAGGTGAGAGAAACCCCTTAAGGGGAAAAAAAGGGAGTCCATATTTCTCCTAATGAAAAATCAACAAAAGAAAACAAGTCAATTCAGTCCTCAATAAGGGATAATGTTGTGATCATCAAATTTTTCATGCACTTTACCCTTGCCTTTTCTTTATGCTTGTTATCATCCATCTTGTGGAACTATTTTCAACTATGACCCACTGTGCTTTCCACAATAATGGCCTGCGAGAGAGGACTTATCATCAAGATACTTATTGCGAGACTGTCTGGGAGATTGAGATTTCTATGAGTCTCTACCATAGCAGTCATTACTACTCTTACCATAATGTCTACCCTAAACAACCAATGGATGAAAAGTACTAAAGACATCCATATTCTTTATATTTATCTTCTTTGTGAGTAAAGCATCCTCAACATCTTGGAGTTTCAAGCCATCCTTAGGAATATTAGCATACATGGCTATAGAAAAATGTCCCATGACTCTAAAAGTGTCACAAGCAAGAACAAGGGAGGTAGATCATCTTTGAACTCAATGCCCTACCAAGTCAACTAGTTGAAATTTGAATGAAACTCACTCAAATGCGAGGATACACTAGTCCTTTCCTTCATGTAAAGGTCCATAAGCTATTTCAACCAATACATTTGTGATGCAGGACTTTACTTGTCATAAAGATTGCATATCTTTTCCCATAACTACCAAGCATTATCCTTAGGTGCAACAACATTGAAGTAAACTTGTCTAAACAATGATAGTATAAGGTTGGATTTACGTAGCTCATCCAACTTATCCCAATCATGATGGTCTATACCTTCGAACTCTACACTCTTGGTTTTCAATGGCCTAATCTGCTTCTTTTGAACCAATACATGCCATATCTATGTCTTCCAATAGGTGAAATTTGTGCCATCAAGCTTCTCAATTTTGAAAATATCACTACCATTCAAAGAATCGGCCATAATATACCAATGCAAAATCCAAGAGAATGGGCTGCTATAAATGTCTGCAAATCAATCCCTAAAACTTAGTCAAAACAAGGGTAAAACTAGATGGAATATTGAAGTATAGAGCTATCCACCAATTGTAACCAAATTACAATGTCTACTTTCCAAGTCAATGCTACAATGCTAAAATAAAGACAATAGTATATGTCAATCCAACTATGGGCAAATAGACAAGAAAGAAAGCTCTCAATGTTATAGATTTCCAAGTAGCAAAACCAAGATACAAAGAATACAACTAGCAATGACTAAGCATCAACCATCGGTACCAAAGACTCTCATAAACTCAAAGTATCAGTAAACCAGACATCCCATAAGCATACACATCACTAACAAATTGCTGACAGAGGTAAGTGGCATTTCCCAAAGCATACAAAATTAAATCAATCTATAAGTGGGAGTAACTACATCCAATAAAATACAAAAGACCATATACATGAACCAAGAGTCCCACTATCTCAAAGAACCAACCTTTGCCAAGTAAGTACTAGCATCTCCCAAAGAGAGAGACACCATTTTCAATCGTCACAATGTGTCACTACCCTTTCCTTATTCAATAAACATTGAATGAATACATAATAAAGTGACAAGTATGGGCGCCCATCGTCTACAATGTACAAGTGTGAGATCATGATGTGTAGTAAATATACGACAACATAAGTTCATGCACATTTATTCCCAAAAAAAAATCAAATTCGTATTTTTATCTTAGAAAGATATTGTGCTTTAGTGTTTAGCTAGATTAATGAAACTTCTATTGATTTGGTGGTGACAAAATCTTTTCTTTAAAGTGCTTCAAATCTATCCTTTTTTCAAATGGCTAGCTTGTAAGATTGTTCTATATAGAATGGCTAATCAAACAATCATGAGCATAACTTGGGTTATAACAAAGTCAATTACCATATACTAGCCAATGCACAAAAATTGATAATATGTGGTTTTGTTGGAGAATTAGTGTAAATATCATTGCACAGCAACTAGAATGAGATAAAGCAATGTCAACTAAACAACTCTTATTATTTACACAAGTTATTCAATTTGGATCTCAAAAGCATATGAAAACTATGAGTGTTGTGAAAAAAAAGGTCCAATATTCCACAACTAACGATTTTTATCATAACTAACATAATCGTTATATATGTAGGTAACAATTAAGAAGGTTATATTTATTTCACACTTTTGAGATAAAATTATGCCAAAATTAGTATAAGATTTATTCATTATTTCAAAGTAGATGAAATATTTATATTTGAAATAATCATAGAATAACTAAAATTGTGGCTTTTAGATACTAATGTGCTTTAATTTGATATGGTCTATGTTTGATTTGTTTTCAGAAGAGCTTATTTTTTTACTGGTCGAACCCTTGCTTTCTTTAGACTTGTCTCTTATTTGTACACAAGTAATGTAGCCTTTGAGTATACATGTAATTATGTCTTTAATATCATTTCATTTACTTTTTTGCTACATCTATTCTCACCACCAACATTAAAGTATAATGGACCAAGGTCAAAATCAATGGTAAGGACCAATGACACTTGCATGTACAACAAACGGTTCATGGATCCATTTGATTATTTGTGCCTTGCTTGTTTGATGAGCTTTAAGAATGTGCAAAGTCATTTTATCATGGAGAAAGCATTGTTGGGCTTCAATTTTGGTTTCTTTCTCAATGTGTATGGTTGGCAATACCTTCAAGGAGTAAAGCACACTCTTGAGGTATATTATATCTAGGGAGAAAACTCCTCCATGAAATTCCTCAAGGTTTCAACGATCAATGAAGTTGAAGCTGCTCCCATGGAAAGTTTAAATAGATGCTCATTAGTTTTCTTAAGTGAGAAAGTATGATAAAATCACATTTCTTGTATTTGATATATCATATGAAATAAGCTATGTTGGATTTTAAATTGAGAATATCTGGAATGTTATGAACTTATGAGGTTGACATTTCTAGAGGAAAAGCTCTAAGAAAAGTGTTAGAATCTAATTATGAAAATGCCAAAAGTATTTTTTTGAGGTATTTTACACATTGTAAGAAATTTACAATGTATTATCTTTGCCTTGTCTCAAATTGATAAAAGTAACTATATGAATTGTGTTCAGCATGGTTCACAATTGTGTTCTATTTAAGTTAACTGCTCGTGTGTGATTTTAAGATCAAGCTTTCTATCTAGACACTAGTGGCACTTGAGCTTTCACTTGTATAATTCTACAAACTTTGATTCTTCCTATAAGTTAGATATTCAACATTGTGGATAGATGGTTGTCCTTTATGGTAAAAGGACATTCAAAAGTTGAAAGGCCAAGATAGAGACTGAGCTAAAAATATCACACATCTAAATTTACAACATTGAAGTATAAAAGTTGTTTATATAACAACCTTCCACCATGACATTCCAATGTTGGAACTTCAACTTTGTTATAAAAGTATTTGAACTACCAATCACACTTATAGAATTTGCAAAATGAGGAAGCAAAAAAGAGCAATTTGATATGCATATGAAAATACGTGCTTCAATATGTTGGTTAACATCTTCAAAAGAGTTTGAATAAAAGTATATGTATACTCTTTGAGGTTAAGAGACATTTACTCTATACATTAGAACAACCAATTGAAGATGTTGATTTTATATATATATATATATATATAGCAAAATAATTTGCTTGAACTTAAGAGATTGATATATTTAACTAGCTTAAACTTTGAGAATAATTATATATTTGATTTGATGAATTGTCCCACATGAGATGTGTATCTTGGAGCAACTCTCGCAATGTGGGTTCATAGTTCTAAACATCAAAACATTGACTTCAACTTGATAAGAAGTGCAAGGAACTAGAGTTTTCAAGATTAAGACACACTTGATATATACATTGGAACCATGGCCCAAAAATATTGATTTAAAATGTGGCTTCATATCTCCAACAAGTGATTTAGGCATTGCGACATTGACTTATGCATCCAAGAGAGTGATTTGGGCTTTGAGACACTATGATTCATTTGTTGTATAATTTGGAATGATTTCTTGAAATGTAAAAGTGTAAGTCAATGTTTCAAAAGGTGTGAAAAGTAAATATCACCTCATATGAAATTAATAACAAACTTTAATCTTTAAGACATGTTTGTTGATCAAGAGTAAATGTGGAGAGGAGGAGGGGAGAAAGAATAATCATCTAATAAGAAGGGAATGGATGAGTGATTTTGGAGAGCGAGGTGGTTGTATAGATCATACTCAGCTAAATAATCATGGAGGCCAAGCTCATAGGGTTGGTTTGTGTGGTAATGGTGCTTCGATGATAGTGCCTTGCCAAAACCAAATAGGCTCACACGCTTGCAAAACGCTAGTGACAACAAAACTGCCTGCATCAATATTCATGAAAAATGTTACAATGTGCAAGTTTTCTCAACCTTTGTGCCATATTTAAATTCAATGACCCTAGACTTAGACATTTTATAGCATCGCAATAAATATGAGGGAACCAATACATTTAGCATTTAAAAGTATCACAATGAATTTTAGGAAACCAATACATATGCTTCCAACCATTATGATTTGTAAGTAACTTCCTAAATGTGTGTCAAATACAAGCACACTCACTTTACGAATTTAAATTTAACAACCTCATGGAGTGCATTTGAAGGAAAACAACACAAAAATATTGCAATCTTCACCATTTGAAAGTTTTGTCCTAGATTGTTGACAACGAAAACCCTTCACTCTTGATGAATTGAGAATTCTTTCCTAGAATTTAATGGAAATTATACATAATCATCCTTATTTGAGAACATTTAAAAGGAAAACATTGTGGGCAACCAAACCAAAAACCTTGCACTTTGAAAATTTGCTAATTTTCTTCTAAATTTTATAGATGTCTTGCCGTATAACTAAAATGACTCACTAGCACCTTCAACCTCATTAACTTGCAACTTTTATTTAGAACTTCATATTTATTTATTTAATATTTAACCACAAACAACAACCCTTAATTTTGAACTTTTAAAACCTCAATTTTCAATTAATACTAGCCTGCATGCCCGAAGAGTAGTGGAACAAAGGGCCTTCGTGGGCAGTTGCCCAATCCTCAAGTCTACCACCACCGTCCACAAATCTCTTCAATGAATAGTACTTCACCATTCGTGTAGCCAAGGCATCCAAACTTGGATTTGTGGTGAGTATTGGGGATGATGATAGCCTTGAGCATGCCTCTATATCTAAGATGTGTGCCACTTGGCACACATATGCCACCACGGGCACATCATGACCATAGGCTTGGTTGCATGTGCATCGATTCCTGCCCAAGCATGCTCGTAGCACATTGCTATTCATGAAGGAAATGGTTGTCTTGTTGCCCACCTGTGTTCCACATTCAAATTTCCAAGTGAGATTGTAGTCCATAAGATTGAAAACATACAAATTGTATCATCACCATCCCGAAATTCACTATTATTACTAGTGTTGTTTTTGGTAGTAACAATTATTTTATAGAATTATCATTAGATCTTCACAATGCTACCTTCTTCATGAATAAACGCTAAGCATGTCTAGGGTAGGGTGACAAATTGTGTGACTTTATATGCTATTATACATGACCACACACAACAATGTTTTACGATTTAGAGTATATGATGAAAAAAATCCATAATATATTGGCCTAAATTGTTAATTTGATATTTATTATGATTCTAAAGAATTACCTATTTTTTACTTCTTGAAGTTTTAGAGGTCCAAAGGGAATTCTCTAGGTTTGCCAACTTTGAAGGGACTAAGGTGTAAGCCTAGTAGTAAAATGATTTACTTATTTGTTTTGATGAGGTTTTGATACAATCATGATGTTTCACATAGACCTTTTTCAACATTAAATAATGAAGTTTTAGAGGCCCATTTGATATTTTCCATGTTTGCTAGCTTCTAAGAGACTAATGTGAATGCCTAGAAAGAACTATCAAATACTAGAATTGAAAGAAAAGGTAAAAGCCTAGGAACAATTAGGTTGCCACTAAATTTTATGTGCTCCTTTGACATTTTGGAAGGGTGGCTTACTACCACATCATTTTCTTCCATACTCATCAAACTTAGGACCTTGGTGTGGTGACTTAGCACAAAATGTGACAACTAGTTGTACACATTATGGATAGAGTGGTAAATCGGTGGGTTACACTCACTCCCAAATCTCATGTTTCAAAGATTTGATTCAAACACTCTCAGTTATCTTCTTGTGATAAGTAAAAAACCATTAATATCCTTCACCAATTATAGATCTATATTGATCCAACATATTAAATGAAGAACTAGATTAGGCCAAAGTCATAAGTCGAATCTCAAATCCACCTGGAAAAACAAAAGAACTAACACAATTATCATTGCTAACATCAAATATAGGATGATCAAAGGAAAAAAAACTTTGATGGAGGGAATGAATGTACGTGAGAAGTCTGTTGGGCACTGATTCTCTTTCCCATTAAGTAGCACCAACTATTACTCATTGGTTTGCCTCACTTGAAAAGGGAAATGGACTAAACCTTTTATATGATTTGGACTTATAAATAGAGCCTCTTTTTGGCACATGTCTACAAAGTTTCTTGCTCATCCCTAAAGGAAACTGTGAATAGTGATTGAAAAAAAAAACCTTCAATAACAACATGCTAAGGTAGAGATGGGAGTATTAGAAAGAGATCAAGTGGTGGGAAACCTATGTTGCTTTGGGAAAAACCTATTGTATGCCTGCCCAATGGCAAGAATACCTATGCCACTTAGCACTCTCTTGTTTTGCATGCAGCTAAACAAGAGAAAGGAAAGGTTTTCCTTTTTTTATGAGGGGGTTGCTTTATGGCCCAAAAGCAAATAATGGCAAAATGAAAGCAGAGTCATATGCATACCATGCCAGAGCTAAGAAGGTCAACATTGAAGCTATTTTTCATGCCTTGGTGTTGAAATTTCCACAATATGGCTAAAGCCAAATGCTTTACTAGAAGTATAATAAAACTGTATTCAAATTTATTTTACATATTTTCCAATTGAAACTATTTGATCTAGATTTTGAATTTGAAATTGTTGGCGCCTACTTTTCTTTTGTGGGGAAAGTTCCTATTGAGGAAGAGTTCTCAAAGTGGTTCAGCAACACATACTATGTGCACTATGACTTTTGATATTATAGGTTTATTGAAAGTATTTTATAGTTAATGGTGGCATCATCTATGAAGAGAGATTAGATTTTTTTCATGTTAATTTGGGTTAAAAGGGAACTTTGTTAATGTTTGCCTATGGTCTTTGTTAATGTTTGCCTATGGTCCATAGGCTTCTACCAAATCGATGTAGTAGAATCAAAATGCCTTGCATAGATCTCATTCTCTAGACTTCATGTAGTGTTCAGACTAGATGATAAAGCTCTTGAGAGTGCTATGGGAAAGGTACTCTATGTTCTGTCTATGTCTACCAACTCTAAAGGTGAACGTAGGTTGTGTATCTTATGGGTTAGATGAGTGGAATTGCCAAAAGTTCTAGACATTGAAGATGCTAGGGGTTTGGAGGTGGTATGTGGCATCCAATTCTCCTCTTTTTTGGATGCCTACTATCTTTACCATGAGTTAGGGCACTTTGCAAGCCAACATCCCAAGAAGACAATGAAGAAAATGGCAAGAAGTTTCTTGATTCATAAGTCAAGGAGGTTCTTGAGAGTAGTGCACATGTTGGCCCTAAGCCTCTATTGATGCCTCTTGTTATATTGGGAATGCATTGGAGTAGCTCTACAAGATATCCCCCTAATGGGCACCCCAAAGACCAATTTGGACAAGACACTAGATATTTAGAAATCAACCAAGCCATAAGTCACTTATAGAGGACCTCCTAAAGAAAAGAATAGCATAGAAGTCCACAAAGGAAATGTTGGTTTGGGTTCCATCAAGCAAGGTTATAAAATGAACAAGGGGAAAGATAAAGCTTATCCTAAACATCAATTAAAATGTTTGCAAGAAATAGGGAGGTGTTCACAGACCTTTATGCACCCTTGGTAATCTTCCTATTGAGATGCGATCACAATCCTTGCATGATCAAATTTTTAAAAAATTACCTTAATGTCATAGAACATTAAAGATATGTGCTCTAGAAAAGAGAAAAATGGGTGAATAAGAAGGATAGGTAGATGAAATACTTAGTGGAGTGATTAGAAAAGTGAAACCCTCAGTGTCAACACTGTAAGAGGCCAATTTAGGAAGCTCAGGGGATCTTTCCTTGCCCAATGGGCATGCTACCTTGTTGAGGCCTTAAAAAAAATATGACACTAGCGCAATAGCAGAGAACTCCATGTCCCCAAAATCGATGCTCAATGATGGGGAAGGTAGTAATGTAGATGTTTCCAAATTTGATGGTCAATTATAGGGAAGGTAGTGATGTACATGCTTGAATCAATGTACAGGGCTAAGAGGTAGATTTCATTTCCATTTATGCTCCAATGATCTCAATTAGGAGAAAGTAGTGGATGACAAAAGATCAAAAGCAAGAATACAATGCTAATCATTAACTAGAACATGATAGAATAGTAGCCCCTCCTGTCTTTAACCTCAAGTTGCATGATCAATATCAAAAAGGATGCAAGGGGTATACCATGGATTGGAGTAATAGCTAGTTGATGTTGCTAGGGTGGCCAAAAGGGAAAGGGTGACACAGTTCATGTGGCACAATTGACATGTAGATCAAATATGGTAGGCAGCTCAATGTGCAGAAGGGCAGTGAATCCACATGGATTTAAGATACGAGGTAGTGGACGCACCTGCATATTTTGATCATTCTATGATTATGATTATCTTTAGGATTTATTATGTGAGGAGAATCATGTAAGACATCTAGTATTTAAGATAAACACCTCCTTTCTTAAGAAACATTGTTTCCCCCCAATGCTATTAAAAAAGCTTGGAATAGTGTGGCATGGATGTTGATAATTCTTTGTATAAGTGGGGAGTGCACATTGATGTTGTTACTATCGCTACATAGAATTATGGGAATCATAAAGCTTTCACATAGAGGAGGCAATATGATTCACTTTCAATATGTTGAACCGATCTCCTTTATACTCTTCTTCTCACTCTTGGAAAAGGCATTCTACTTTGTCTAATTCAAGACATTGAAGGCTAGGTTAAGGCTTGGAGGAGCATCAAATTGTAGGTGCTAAGACTCAATTAAGAGCTTGATTAAGAGCCAAGTTGAATGTAGATTTTGGAGCTCTTAATTAGTCTTTTTTGAGCTCTCCAAAGGTGAAACAACATAAAGAAACTCTAATTATCATTGAGGATGCAAAAGGTAATATATGGGCTAATGATGAAGCTCTTATAGAAGCCTTTCAAAACCCACTATAGGCTATCATAGAGAGTAAGCATCAATGTGTGCTGATAATTGTAAACAAAGAGCCCTCTAGTTTCTTAAGCATGCTTGTTTTAAACTTAGAGGGTTCACTATATGTATATCCTCTATATCACATGCGTTCAAGGCCTATTTATAAATATCCTTATTTGTGAAATTTTCCTGAACAAAACACAACTCTTTTCTATTCAATCTATAAATAATCCCTTTATATTACACCCTTCTATATGTAAAAAATGGTATTTCAAAAATACCTTATTTTGAACCCCTGTGATGCACATATATATTCATAAGTGGCCTCCTCGAGGTTTTAAAGATTGAAAAAGATATGGATCTTATGTTGGAAAGACAATTATCTGTCTTAGAAAACACCTTGACAAGTTGTGTATGGTTTACTAATAAGGATGGCAATGGCAATGGCTTCCTTAGCAAAGTCCTATGGAGCAACCTTTTCTAACCATTATGTACCACTTATCGACGAAGAGCCTAAGCTCTCTCACTCATTTTTATAAAAAGGGGATTTGAACAAGGATTCATGTCCGAGATGCAACGTCAGTGGAGTTCAAGCTCAAACCCTAAGTCTATAGTTTATTTTGGCAATAGATTAAGTGCTCTATGTGCAAAGGGTTATTTGCCATACTAAAGTTGGTTGGCCTTCTTCTAATACAATTTAGGATAGAAGCATTACAAAAAAATAATCTCACTGTAAATTTAAGTCTCTTGCCTTCATAAAAGAGGAGCAAGATCTTGAAGGCACTCATGCAAGTTGGATGAGAAGTCTTAAGAGAGTTGGAAACAAAAGGAACATAGAGGTTTCTTAAAGGCCTAGAAGAAGAGATTAAAGCATGCTTGGGTGGAGAATCTTTCATGGGATAAATGTTTTGCTCTGCCAAGTGATCATTGATAAATTGCCCACCAACTAACTACCCTACAAGTTTAGAGATATTTCTCTAAAGTTTCTATTTTGCTAGAGAGAGAATGAAGTTTGCAACATGTTTTATGGAGTAATTATAAGGAAGTGAGGATGCTAAAATATCAAACTATGATAGTCATGAAAGGAGCAGTGCTTCATTATATAGTTCCATGGAAATATGCCCCATTAGAAGATGATAGTAACTTCAATGATGAATCATAAGAAAATGGTACATACTTAGATCATTAACCATTTGTAGAATTTGGATTGGGAGAACAATATACTTTTTTGTAGAACCTTTATGTAGAGCTTCCATAGTCCAATTCTATAGAGAGTGTGGTGAAGGAAGCTAATGCTATGATGGGTAGACTAGCTAATAGTTATCCAACTTTTAAAATGACAGCTAAGCTATTTAGCAAAGATGGTTGACCCTCTTGAGGGTTAATCTACATATTTATCTTTTGGAAACCCAAGATTTATTTACTATCTTAATTTTAAAATAACAAGAAGCTACCCTATCTACTCAACCTTAAGTCCATAGGTGCTAATAGTGGACTCCTACATGGAGGCAAGGTTATTCATTTTGCTTATCTTGATGTAATAAAATTGCAACAGAAAAAGGAGATAAAACTATAGGGTAGTTAGAGACTAATCTTCTTAGTAGCCAACCTTTTGCGCAAGTGCTAATAAATGTACTAAGATTTATCATTTGCATAATGTAATGAACTTGCTCGTACTATATTAGAATCACAAATGTCTATGGGCATCCATCTAGTGAAAAAATTGCTATCTATTAGAACCTCAAAAGTATACAAAGGTATATGGGCATGACTACCATCTAGTAATGTGAATTTTATTAAGATTAAAAAGCATGCCCTTGTGAATTTCACCCACCTTTCTCACATGTACCCTATTGTTCCTTAGGAAGGAGTAAGAGTGGAAACTTTTTTAAAAAAATAAATGTGAAAAATCTATGAACTAATAAGAACTAGCATACAAAATCTATGAACTAATAAGAACTAGCATACTCTAATGAAGTCATTCAAAAATGCAAAGCCTCATTTTCCATGTTAACATGTGAGTGTATAAAAGAGTGGTGTGACTATGAAGTCAAATACACTACACCCTCATTGATTCTATATGCATATCTAACAACCACCTCTTATGTGACTAACAATCTATCAGACTATCTACAAAGAAATGCTTAAGCATCTTGAAGATTAAGAATTAAAAAATAAGCAACAACATATTAATTTCAATGACATACATATGGATAGATGGGAACTAAAAAAAATTGTTCTTTTTGAGCTCCTCATATATGTGAACATTTATGTTTATGTATGATTCAATAGGCACCATAAAACACATTCCTTTGCAAGGTAGTTATAGCATCCCTATTTGACATAGTAGGCCTTAACAAAACTCCAAGTTGGGGGAGTCCATGTTGTAGATCAACATCATTATTGCTCTAGTGTCATAGAAAGTTGGTGAGCCTATGGTTAAAGGTCAATTATGTTCTTATGTATGTTATAAAGAGACTACCATATTACTTCGGCCTTGAGATGCAAAGTGAGTTGCTTAGATTTGGGCCCCTTTTCCTATGCATTCTAGAGGTTTAGCAAAATTAGCATCCAAACATCAATTCAAAGATAGTTTCTCTTGCTTGTGTCCATATGACACCAGATATATCAAAAACATATCTTCTATAGCGGGATGGTTGGTACAGGAAGCCTTGGGGGGTTCACTATATGTATATCCTCTATATCATGTATGTTCAAGGCCTCTTTAAAAGCACCCTTACATGCAATTTTTCTTGAATAAAACACAACCATCTTCTATTCAATTTGTAAATAATCCCTTTATATGGCACGCTTTTGTATGTAAAAATATATAAAAATGGTATTTACAAAATCCTTTATGTGGAATCCATATGATACACATATATATCTATGAGTGACCCCTTGAGAGAAAGCCTTTCTCATCAAGGTACTGTAGCTTAAGGTTGAGGTATGTACTTGTCATCAAGGCACAAGAGAATTCATCTTTACATACTCTTTACAGTTTAAATTTGGATTGAAAAGACTTTCAAAGATTCCATTAAATGTTTTCTCTATAGTTTTGTGGTACATTTTAGGAACAACATGGTTTGGATTCCTTCTGAGTAGTAGGAGTTTACCTTCCCTGGGGAGGGGGTGGGGTCACTAAAAAATATGTAAGTCTATTAAGCGGATTTAAAAGAAAGGATTTTTAAATTCTCTTCTTTTAAATATTTGTTATATACATAAAGGTGTCGCTAAGGAGGTATTCATAGATTGAATAGAAGAAGGATCTGCCTTATTCATGAAAACTTCATAGGCGTAGATAAGGGGTTTTTCTAATAGGCATTCAATGCACATGATAGGGACGGTTTACATAAAGTGAACCCCTCAAGGAGTTTACCAAACAATTCTATGCTACCTCCCATAAAACATGTGGTTTAGTCTACTTCATACTTAGAAAAGTCGTTTATTAAGTTTGGGTTGGTTCACAAGCTAAGTATGACTAGATTCTATGTTGCTCTATTGTTTTAAACAAAACGTAGTTCATTGGCTTCCATGCTAGTTGGAATCTCACTTGAAGATGTCACCCTATCAAGATTTCTTGTGGGTTTCAATCCCTAGCTAAATCTTAGATAATGACACATGTTGTTTGAGGTAGAGGCTACATCTAGCTTATGGGACAATGCAATTGATGTGTCCCCTTATCATTTATAATGAAGGGGAAAGAGAATGATACATTTTGTGGAAATTTAAAGTAAAGACACAATAAGTCTTAGAATTGCATGATAACTAGGATTTTTAAATTATATGTGATGTTGTGTTCTAACCATTCCTTGATGCATGTTGTGCATGCAACAAGAATGTTGACTTTTTGAGGCATTGTTCTTAAGGAAAGGAGAGAAAAAAAAGGATGAAGTTTAGAGTGTCATATCTCAACCCAAATTACCTTAAATGTAAAGTTGGATGAGCTCACTATGATGGGTGGAAATACAAAAAGGGCACATCATGCTTTTGCAAGATAAGGTTAATATCCCAAAAGGGGTTGCTTTGGTGTTACTAACAAAGAAAAAATTCATCTTATGGAAGGTGTGAGATTCATGCTTGCATCTCTACATGGTGAGTTCGAAGAAAAAAACCATGCATTTATATTTAAAGTCTCTCTTATGAATTTGGTTATAAAGAATCAAAGTTTCACAAAAAATGTATGCATGTTGGAATCTTTGGTTACTAAAACATAAGTGTTTGTCAATCAAATAGTTGAAGAACTAAACATGATGACATTGCATTTCAAGAGGTTGCATTGCAAGAGGTCAAGTGTGGGTTGGATTCATGTGATCCTTACATGTAGGGCTTGATACATTTGTGGATACCCCTTGTAGTGTAGCTTGGGTGGTCTACGCAAAAAGTAACCTCATTTCTTTTATTTTGGCTAAAGTGTCCCAACTAAAGCAATTTGGTTTTGTCCACAAGAAATAGATACATGAGGCCATTCTTAACTTAATATTATTCGTTGGTCATTTATGATCATGCAAAACAAGACATGGGGAGTAGGGATTTCCTTCTTCCTACCCTTCAAAGAATGGGCTTTGGACAAGCGTTTTGCCACATTGTTGATGCTCTACTCATCACCAATGCTTTAGCCAAGGTGTGCCTAAGTGGCTATGTTCAAGCGTCCTTTGGCTTGAGACAATCAATTCGGATGTCCTATAACATCTTTATTGTTTGACAAGGTCAATTAGGTCAAGATACCTATTAGAGAGGCAAATGTATAAAAGGATTTCTAGAGACAACATTCTCTATAAAGTACAAGGTGAAGCTAAACCATACACAATGTGATAGATCCTTGGAAAAGAGTTTACAACTAATTAGGGTTAACTTGCATGATTGTATTTTTGGGCAACAAGTTCTAATTGTAGATACGTGTAGGATGTTTTGCTAGTGAATACTAGAAATTTAGTTGGTTTTGAATCTCCTTTATATTTTCGAGGAACCTTGTTGAGGCCGTGTTGACCACTTTAAGAAATAGTTCCCAACTTCCCAAAATCTCCTTGTTTGAGCTTGGACTCAAATTTCAGCATGATTGCCTTCGAAAGGATGCATGTTTTTCCTAGTAACTCATATTTCACCTTGTGGCTTGTAGCAAAAGACAAGACATGTGAAGAATGCTGTAGATAAATGCAGATCTTAGTGGCATGTCACCTTGTTTTGAATGACTTCATCTTGCTTAATATGAGTAAAACTAAGAGGACTCATGTCAAACCCAATTGCAAAGGATATATCAATAGTAAGAATTATCTACAACATCAGCAATGATGAATGATAGGAAATCATAAATCTTATCCCTTCAAAAAGTGAAAGAATTGTAGCTATATTAGACTTTTAAAAGGCTATTGTGGGTTGTCTTAAAAGATGCCAGCTTTCTATTTTAGGCCTTAAAGATGAATTCTTGTTAGAACCAACAAGTGATCCATTGGAGAAAGTGGGCAAGAGCACATTGGCATTTTTTCTTCACAAAGTTAGGATAGCTTGCAAGCTGAACAAATAATGGAGCTTGATTATGCTAGGACCCTCTTCATCAATGACCCTACTAAGGAGGATTATCAATCAAGTATTTGAGTGGGCAAGAGCCTAAACATACAATGTAAACATGGGTGTATGCACCTAGAATACTTGAGCCCACAACCTCAAGGCCAAGAGCTATCCATGGGCTGGTCATACAAGCAAGACTTGAACCCACAAACCTCGTGATGATGATGAGCCCAAGTGCTAACCGCTAGGCGATCATCTTTGGGACACAACCAATAAGGTTGCAATATTTCCAAGCTCAAAGAGCAAATTCCGACAGAATCATCGTGAGGGATGTGAAATGTCTTGTAAGACAAGGCATGCCTGAGTGGTGTCTCACCTTGATGTTTTTAAGGATTACTATGAAACTAAGAAAATTCATTAACTACAATCAATGGAATGCAGGGAGGACGAGATAACAACAGTACCTGTGGCTCGAACCCTGACGTCCTGGCGTTGTTGAGGCGCATCACCATCTCATGGCTATCAATGAGGCCGCCATAGCTACGGTTGAGCAGGATGCCACTGTTCCCCACAACGGCGCAGCTCTCATATAATTTCCCTGATTGGTCATTGTCCCCATTATTGCTGCTGTAAAACTGGTCTACGGGAGCTTTCACAGCCGTCAGAACAGAGCTCATGACTCCCGCAACATGATGATGATGATGTGATCTCGGCCTGCTGTACTCTTGCAAGCTATTCCGGAATCGCCTCCATACCTGTACTACAGTATCATAATCCTGATCAAGATTAATTCTGTCATCAACCATGTCGGAATGTGATGATGATCTCGTCCGTGATTTCGTCATGAAGGATATCAGACTGCGCATCGTCGGCGTCCATACATTGATACCGGCCCTCGCCAGCTGTGCCGCCACCCTTTGCCTCGTCTCTGATTCGGACTCACGGCCGCCCCAGCTGCTGATGATCATCCCTAGCACCCGACTCCATAGCCTGCCTATGAAGCTGCTAGTGTGCGCATCAATAGCATATTCAGTCCCGGTGAAGCACTCGAGCAGCAGCGTTGCCTGCTTTGCCATCTCCTCTGTCCCCTCATCGATCTCTGCCATCCGTATGAGCGTCTGGTTAAATGCGCTGATATGCAGATATTGATCATGATCATCTGCGCCGCCATCGCTGATACTCGATACTACGTCCAGTGGCCGGCTATGGTTGATTATTTCCTCCTCCTGCAGGCGGCCGTCGGCGAGAAATTGGCGACGTGCTTGCAGCTGGAAGACGCTGGGACGGACGACAGAGGAGGATGACGCTGCGGACGGATATAGCAGCTGTGTGCCGGCAGCTATGGCGGATGAGCTGCAGCTGGTGTAATGATAGCTGCAAGGGGCGAGAGAGACGAGGGAGATTAAGATGAGCGAGAGGGAGAGGAAGAGTAGGCAGAAGAGAGCGAGAGGGCGTGTGCTGCAGCCGCACAAGAGGGAGACAAGATGAACAGTTGAATGTCTCAAACGGGTAGTCACCACCATAGTTGGAGGGCTCCTCCTCTCTTGTAGATACCTGAGTTGGGATTCAAAGAGTCTCTCTGCATATGATGCATTATGTTCAGCCGCTTTTTAATATGCACTCGTAATGGAAACTCTTGTTGAAACTATGAGAGCCTTTCTAACAGAGCTTTTCAAGGTTGTGGAGAGAATATGAGCGTGTGACTGTGCAGTGTGATGTGTGCAGGTAGCCTGTAGGATGTTAAACTGAGATTAAAATGATCACTGAAAGGTCTTACACGTTATAAAAAGCCTTGATGTAAGCCCTTGGAGTTAGGGTAAGCATGATCATTGAAAGATCTTACACGTTAGAAGACATGATTGTGCTTAGTGGTACCATCTATCTAAAGATGGCTACTAGTTTGCCATTCAAGTGTGTACTCGAGGCGCTTGGGTGCTTTCTGCCCACTTCTCTCCCCCTTTCCATCATATGCCTTGGATGCTAAGTAGAATGATGTTGGGTGGAAACTTTTTGGCTTTCTGCTCTACAACTCTATTCAATCTTGTTTACATTTCCTGATTATTTCAGAGCCCCGAAGGCTAAAATTTACTTCCCTTCTCCCACATGCAAAGGGAAACCGAGTCAAAAAGAGGAGAGTCGTCAGCGGTCACATTTCCTACAAGGGAGAGAGTCCAATCATTCACCTAACGAGAGGCAAGCGGCAGTTGAGAAGGAAGTCTTGCTTGAAGCTTGACCGACCCACAAAAACAAAGTCCCACAAGGAAGAAGGGGGTTCAATGTCAATAACGATTCAACCACATAATTTCTTTTAAAAATGCAACCATGAATAGTGCGCAATTTTCTTGCAAAACGTTTACCGGAACGTGCATACAAGGGAGTTCTTGGCTTATCTATCCCATCTGCTACATTCTCCATCAGCCCATCAGAGATACCCATTACCCGTTATCCAAGGAAGAGCGAGCATCGAAATATTAATCGATTTATCCAAGGAAGAGCGAGCATCAAAATATTAAAAGATTGATGGACGATTGCTCCGGTTCTTACTCTACATCATTGAATATATTAGCAGGGAGAAGACAACATGTGGGAACCAAAAGAAGCCGCTGAGCAGTCGATCTGCTGTCTCGGGTGTGCGCGCTAATAATAAGAGGGTTGTTGACAACGCCCTTCCCCGGTGTCGCCTCCCTACTCTTGTAGGCGACAACCCCGCGCCCCTCGCTCTTCTTCTTCGACCCTTCCCCGGTGCCGCCTTCCCCCCCCCCCCCCCGTCACGTAGGCTACACTCCCCGCGCTTCTTCTTTGAAGAAATAAATTAATGAAGCCGGCCCTGGATGATGCCCACATGGGTTTACAATTACACATAATACAAAAAGAAAGCTGCCCCGAATGAAGCCCCGCCTAGTCAAAACCTTTCTGCACACATGGGTTTTTATCCCCCCCGCGGCCCCCACCTTTGACAACCTGGATCCACGTTTTCAAGACCATGGCATCGGTCGTATCAAAAGGCCCTACATCTCGTCTCCTCCCAGGTTATACCTGCGCACACATTCAAGTTTTGTAGCGTTTTCCGATACATCGCAATGCTCGGTCCTAGATCAGAGCCCATGCTTGGCACTCACTACCTTAGAGCTCCATGGCCGGATAGGTTGGTTAACTTGGCTGGCAAATGCGAGTGGCATTGGCATTGGCATATGTATTATGTAAGTGTGTTAACACGTGCAGTAGAATAAGGCCCCATGCAAGTCAAGTCCACCTGAGCAGGTGACACTTATCACCAGAAGTTTTTGCAGCCACGTGCTGGTCCATACAAGAGTGGACTCTGTGGAACATTGAACGAGGCAAAGAGAGAGAATATCACAATTGTGAAATGAATAGCAAATCTTTCATCCACATACATGGACTTTGACAAGTGATGTGAGTACCCTTGTTTTTTAGGGGGCTCTATCGCTTCCCAAGGGTCCCATAGATCATGGAGTTTGTCTTCTAAATGCCTTCCAAGTTCCATGCACAACATTACTTTTACTACGTGGACTCATGCAAGTTGAATCAATCAGTTTTGGTCCTTCCTTTTACAACTCCATGATGTTGGTCCATATAGGAGTGGCCTCTATGGAACATTGAATAAGGGAAAGAGAGAAACTATCACAATTGTGAAATGAATGGCAAATCTTTCATCCACATAGATGGACTTTGCCAAGCGATTTAAGTACCCTTGCTTTTTAGGGTGCTTTATTCACTCCGAGGAGTCCCATAGATCATGGAGTTTGTCTTCTGAATACCTTCCATGCGTTCTACTATGTGCACTCACACTAGTTGAATCAACTGGGATTGATCCATGCTTTTATAGCTCCATGAGTTTTACTAACTTAACTTGCTAAACAATTAGTGTTGTATCCAAATGTGCAACTTCACCTATGCATATACGGATGTGCAAATACACACATCCACACGTATATTCAAGCATGCATGTGTACAAATGCATGCATGTGCACATGGCACACACATTGCATAATCTCTTCTTTTGTAGCTTTCCATGCTTTATCATTCTCAATAAAATCTTTGATTTTGACATATCATGGGACTTCATGAAATGAATTTCTACTTTATAATATTTGGCCTTCTTGCTAAAAAATAAAACAAGGTTATGGCCAATATCAACACCTTTGGGCTTTAGAAAAGATAATAGTAAAGTTATAACAATCATTATAAGGAATAGGGAGTTGAGTGGGAAAATAGATGCGCTTTGTGAACTAGAAAATCAGTTATGGGCATGTCTATGTGCGCATCTATATTCATGTCTAAACACTACTATTGAATAGTTGGATTTCAATGGCATCTTTCGACATTTCAGCTCAACATCAAAATAAGTTTCACAATAGCTAAAGAAAAACTTCTTAAGAACACCTACAAAAAAAAAAGGTAAAAGGTCAATAGAGACTTCAAAATTTGGAATTTGAAATTGATGTCTCTGACACTTTTTTCCATATTTTTTAAATGTTATTATCAATGTCTTTTTTGTTGGTTCTTTCAATTCCATCAGAAAAAATGATCCAAAGATCGACTCACTTTCCTCACTTTTTCTCTATGTACTCCCACCTCCTCTATGCATGCATGACAATGCACGTCCCATTAGGGCACATGCATAGGTACATCTATCCTTCTCTTGCATGTTTGTCTATGTAGGATATGGGCACATGTGTTAGAGGGATATGGATGTGCTTGCATGCATGTATGGAGACATGATGGCATGTTGATTTTAGGGTTTGTTGGTCATATTTGCAAGCCTCTCAACCAAAATTTGCGACGTCACAATCCTTTCCCACCTACAATATACATACATTTATAGTCACATGCATATTTGTGTGGATGTGTAGACCATGGAGGATGGCATACCAAAAGGTACACCTCGACCCTCCACCACTGATCCCACACCCAACCTATCATTCCAATGATCACACACATCTCCCTTGGACAATTTCAAGGTTTTCATATCATAGATGAGTTATGAACATGTATACATGGTGGGGAAAATGTGGGGCAATGTAGGCATATCCAAAATAGCTTTACAAGTCACTAGCCAAAAAAATGAGCACCCATGAAAACACCCATGAGAATACCTCCCTTATGTCACTCTTCCAATCAGCATATCAGAGACAAGGCTTCATTGGTGGTCATGGTGATGTTGTAGAACTAGTGCCATGGGTATCACAATCCCTCTAAAAGTGAGTCCTACTCTTTAGAGCATGGAGGCAACTCCACACTCCCAATCTAGTTGTTGAATCTCCATCATCCTACCCTAGGGATTTCTATCATAAATATATGTATGTACCACGTGGGTTCAACATAAGGGATTTTTAAAATGCCATTTGTATACATTTTTTACAGATACAAAAGGGTCCCATAGAAAGGGGTTACTTACAAATTGAATAGAAAAGGGTTAAGATTTATTAAGGAAAAATTCAACAATAAGGAAACTTATAAATAAGCATTGAACACACATTATATAGAGGGTATATATGTAGTGAATTCCCCGAGCATCCAACAAGCCCCAATCAAGAGGCTACATAGTGGAAAACGGCAATGTCAGCATGAATGAAGTAGGGGAGGCCATTGTTAGGGAGCTCTTTGATAGTGTCTTTCAAAACAACTTCATGGCCATATACCCTTGCCTCACCAAAGAGAAGAGTGAGACGATTTTTGAGGAGATAAAGAGCTACTTGTACTGTGGAAGCATGAGGAGGTTCCCTACACATGGATTTAGAAACACATGGTAGATGTCTTAAAGCATTGGTGGAACAATGCTACATGTACAGTTAAGGAGAACTCTCCAAAACCATAGTACATGTTGTAAGAGGATTGGGAGGAGGAGAAAATAAAGCCACTACTAAGAGGGTGTATAATGATTGTAGGTTTCATCAAATAAGCAACATGTTTTGCATCATTGCTTGTGTCATTATGGTATGTTGCTTATATGTATTGAGCATTACTTAAGCACTTCAAAATATTGAATTGAAGAATTTTAATTAAGATAGATCAATGTCTCACTTACATGACAATGTCGTTTATGTGGCACTTTCAACAAAAGAAATATATTGAGACAAACATTGCATTTATTCTGCTCTTTCTTGCACATCTCACCCCCCTCTCTCTCTCTCTCTCTCTCTCTCTCTCTCTCTCTCTCTCTCTCTCTCTCTCTCTCTCTCTCTCTCTCTCTCTCTCTCTCTCTCTCTCTCTCTCTCTCTCTCTCTCTCTCTCTCTCTCTCTCTCTCTCTCTCTCTCTCTCTCTCTCAATTGACTTGTATGTGCTTGTTGAGATAGGTTTGCAAGCTCAAAAGGTCAACATGGATATCTCTCTTTGTCTCCTATATGTGTGGACAACTTGGTTTGGTGAATCAAGAGCTTGGGAGATCAAGAGTTTCTTTGTACAAATGTCTCAAGTGCCTTTCAAATCTCTTTATTTTCCTATTAGGAGAGTCTATGGCATGTTAGATTACATAGGGTAAAATAATTGTTTTGTTTTGAAGAAAAGTAAACTTGAATCTTGTTTGAAAGGTTTATATTTAATTTAGAAATCATAAAATAGTTTATCAACCATAATATAGACTAGTATTCTAAGTGCATACAATTATTTTGTTTTTAAAATAAATTAAATTAAATACTAACTAAAAGTAAAATATTAAATTTAGAAATTATAGAGTTGTTTACCAATCATAATCTATATTGATGTTTTAAGTACATGTGATAGATTTTTCAGAGGAGCCAACTTATTATGTAAAAATCCTACCTCAAAAATCAAGTAAAAAGCGTGCAATAGATTTTTGAAAAAAAGGAGGCACCTTATATCATTTTAATATGGTTGGGTTTGCAATGCTTGCCTCCTGAAGATTGAAAGGTGAGAAGGATCCAAGCTTGCTTGGAAGTGAGCTATGGCGGAGAGCAAGAGCAAGAAGAGAGAGAGACACAAATGGGAACTCCAACAGTCACAGTGTGTGACCAAGCCTTCCTTTATTCAAACTAACACTAAAAGAATAAAGAATAAAGTGATGGTGACGAGTGCCCGCCACTTGTACTGTGTAGTGGCAAGTACTGTCAGTGTAGTAATACACGGGCGGCTAGGCAGAGGCACCTTTACCCCCAACAACCTCCCACTTAAAGGCGAATCTACCCCAATGAGGAGTAAAAAGAAAAAGAAAAGATGGTACAATGTACACATGTACAATAGGATGAGAAAAAATGTCATCTCATCCAACGCCCATCAATCTCGTGAGGAAGGCAAAGTGCTCAGTAGTGAGGCTTTTCTGAGCAGATTTGCACGATTTTCATTTTCAACAGATTTGTCCTCCACGACCCCACATATGATGTGATATCTCACCTCAATGTGTTTCATCTTCACATGGAAAACCGGATTCTTTGCTAGCTAAATAGCACTCATAGAATCCGAATGCAACGTAGGTATAGTATAAATCCCAAGGTCATGAACCAAACGGCCCAACCATATGGCCTCCTTGCAAGCCTAAGTGACTGCAACATACTTGGCCTTAGGTCAGAGAGGCGTACACTTCTGAACCTTGGACATCCAAGAAACATCACCTTTAGCATAGGTGAAGACATAGCCGGAAGTGGATTTCCTCTATCTGCATGTCTTGCATAATTAGAGTTTGTGTAGCCCACAACTCCTATATCCTGGCTAACATAACAAATACACATATCTATTGTGCCCTTCAGGTATCTCATGATACCCTTTATGGCATCCCAATGCTTTTTGCTAGGTGTAGCCATATAGCATGCTACAACACCAACTGCAAAGGCAATATCTGGACGAGTGGCTATCATGGCATACATCAAACTATCCACGGCTTATGCATAAGAGATCGTGGCGATGTTGGCTCTCTACTCATCCATCTGCGAACAATCGGCCAGTGAAACCTTCACATAAGAATATAATGTACAGCCAATAGGCTTTACGTCTTGCATGCGGAAACGCTCAAGGACTTTATGAATCTACTCCCTCTGGGAGAGGTAGAGTAGTCCCTGATGCCTATCGCTCTTAATGTGCATATCAAGAATGTGAGAGGCCTATCCCAAATACTTCATCTCAAAGCTCTTCTTCAGCTGAGATTTAAGAGCATCCAACTCATCATGAGCTTTCCCTGTTATTAGCATATCATCTGCATAAAGTACCAAAATAAGCAAGGAGCCATCACGGGTCTTCTTCGTGTAAAGACACGGATCCATAGCACTCCTGCTGTAGCCCTGTGACTTCATAAAGGCATCAAACTTATGATACTACTCCCTAGGTGCCTGCTTCAAGTCATAAAGACTTTTCTTCAATTTGCACACTAGGTGCTCCCTGCTAGGTTCTGCAAAGCCCTTAGGCTGCTCCATGTATATCTCATCATGCAAATCCCCATGCAAGAATGTAGTCTTGACATCCATATGATGCATGTCCAAGTCAAGCTGCACGACTAAGGCCAAAACCAAGTGTAGGGTGGTCATCTTGACCACAGGAGAAAAGACTTCATCAAAGTCAACTCCATGCTCCTGTTTAAAACCCTTAGCGACAAGTCTTGCCTTATAAGTCAGCTTGGGTTTTCCAGGTGTACTTTTCAGCTCGTACACCCATTTTCATGGCAATGTCTTCTTGCCTTGAGGCAATGCAACCAGATCCCAAGTCATATTCTTGTGCAAGGAATCTATCTCAGACTGCATAGCTCTCTCCCAGGAGTGACTGTCACCCCTACACATAGCCTCATCATAGGTGAGAGGCTCTCCTGCATCTGTAACCAAGACATAATGCATTGAGGGCTCAAATCTATCAAGTGGACGTCTATCTCTAGTAGATCATCTCACGTCAAGCTCTACGACAACAGTCCAACACCCTGGCTATGTATACCAATTGCTGCTACACAGGCTATCCAGCTGGCTATGCAAGAGCACATGGCTCCTCTTGGAATATAACCTTGCATATCTCTACCACCTTCTCAGGCTGCCTATGCATCTTGTCTTCATGGAAGACTACATCATGGTTGTGGATGACTTTCCATGCTTGCAGATCTTAGAGGCGGTAACCCATCTTGCCTGCATCCCCATAGCTAAGGAAAATGCATTTGACACTTTTAGGAGCCAACTTAGTATGATTGTCTTTGGGCACATGGTAGAATGCCTCACATCCAAAGACATGTAAATGCGCATAAGACGGAGGTTTCCCAATCCATACCTCCTCTACAAACCTGGAAATCCAAACCACTAGAAGGTGATCTATTTATGACATGCATAGCTGTACTGACTGCCTTAGTCCAAAAGCTCTATGGTAAGTTTTCATGGCTAAGCATACTACGTACACGCTCTTGGATGGTTCTATTCATCCACTCAGCCAAACCATTCTGGGATAGTTGCTCAAAAGCATGTGACACATATTCTTCCCCATTGCCACTCCTAAGGCACTTCAACCTATGCCCAATCTGGTTTTCAACAAATGCAATCTATCTTTGAAATAAAGCCAAGACATCTGACTTAAGCTTAATGGTGTAATCCTAGACTTTACGCGAAAAATCGTCAATGAATGTCACAAAATACTTTGCACCACCCATAGACTGACAAGGAATGGGCCCACAGACATCCGAATGTACCAATGCCACGGGCTCAGTCATGCGTGTCCTACCAAACTTCTTATGTGTATTCCTAGTCTGTCTGCCATAAAGACAATGCTCACGTGAATCAAAACATGCGTAGTCAAGGGGTGGTAAGTACTGCAAACCAGAAAGCATTTTCATTCCCTTCAAGGACATATGGCCCAAATGGGCATGCCAAAGAGATACATGCAGGATGGAACCCACTGACAAAACATGGTCAATAGAGGACCCATCAACTACAAGAGGATAGAGGCTGCCAGCTTTGGCATCTCTGGCAAGCACAAGTCTCCCATGGGTGATCTTCCGGGCAGAATCCCCAAATGAAACATGAAACCCAGCATCATCAAGCTGCCCTGCAGGCATAAGACTGCGTGTAAGCACATGTACATGACGTACATCCTGTAACAGAAAAGTAATGCCAGTAGAGAAATGCAGCCGTACATCCCCAATGCCAACAATAGCAAGTGACCTATTATCACCCAAGCGAACTGAAACAGAGACAGTGCGGTAGGAGGGGAACCATTCATGGCATGGTGTAACATGAAATGAAGCACCAGAATCCAAAAGCCAGCACTGCGTATACATAGAGTGAACATCAGTCAACGATGACGTAACATCACAAGAACTAGCTACAAGTATGTTCTCCCCATCGGAGTCATCAATATGCATGACATTTATCTCCTTGATTTTCACACTAGATTTCGCAGGCATAATGCTGGGATCAAAGGACTTCTCATGTACTTTGTCTTTTCCCTTCTTTTTGCACTTCTCATTGTGCAACTCATGACATTGTGGGCGTATATGACCCTTCTTCCCGCAATGATGACATGTCACATTAGCATTTCTCCCACAAGACTTGCTACATGACTTACCATGTGACTTAGACCTAGACTTCTGCGAGTCTCTACCATGGCCGTTCCCATAGTCATTCTTGCCATTACCATCTCTGCCTCTAACAGTCAAAGCATGTGACACATGAGATGCATCCAAGTTCTTACAGTTGATCTCTTCCTGTAGAAGAGCACTCTCTACATCAGGCAAGTTCAAAATAGTAGCAGGAGCATATAAGGCAGTGCAGAATACATCCCATGACTCACTTAGAGTCCCAAGCAAAAACAATGGAGTAACCTCATCATTAAAGGTAATACCCTACGAAGTCAAGTTCTGGAGAATAGCATGGAACTGGCTCAAATGAGCAGACATTGTTATATTCTCCTTCATGCGTAGGTCCATAAGCTGCTTCAACCCAATACATTTGACTTGCTGGACTTTTCTTATCATAGAGGTTCTTAATTTTATCCCAAAGCTTCCAAGCACTCAATGCTTCCTTAACCATGTTGTAATGCACATGTTCAATGAGAGACAAGACGAGGGTGGACTTGCATAACTCATCAAGCTCATCCCATTCGTCATCAGTCATAGTTTCAGGCTACTCACCTGCATCCTTAGTGGCTTTATCTGTGATTTCTGCACCAATACTTGCCAAACTTGGCTCTTCCAATAGGCATAATTCATACCATCAATCTTAATGATGTTGAAGATAGCACTGTGAGTGGAAGAAGAACCCATAATGCAGTCCAAAACAGTGCAGACAGTTCAAAAGTGCTTGTTGTTTGCTGCTGTAAACAACCAAAATACCACCAAAACCAAGGCAAAATGACCACAAACTGATAGCTAATGATGCTGCCCACCAAGTACCATCAAAAGTACATAAAATCCGGATGATTCAACATGAAACTTCCACATCAGTCCATGCATAAGTGCTTGCTGTAATAAATTATAGCCAGGTACAATGAGAGCAAATTGTAGGCAAAATCAATGCACCAAGTCAACCACTGATTGTCAAAGCATAACCAATATCAAGCGGGCATAAATCAACATATGAACGGACATCTAGCAAACACCCAAGCATGTCAAACGAATCCATCAATAAGCCGACACATTCCCTGTGTAATAGGGCAAAGTGTACACAACACTAGCAAGCCTTGGCACAAAGAGGTGTATGCTCAGGGAGTGCAAAGCCCAAATTAGCCCAAGTACATGTATGCGAACCATGGCATATCAACCATGCAACATCCAATTGAAGAAGATCCCAATCTCAGAAGACTCAAAGCTCAATAGCATAAACCACAGGCTCAATGTCTATCAAGCATCTAATGATGCTCCCACTGATACAAAAGCCATATGGATCAAGCCAAGAAGCTCAAGAAAGACATATGAGAGCACTAGTGACAAAAGATCCAAGACGAGCCATCAATAAGACATCATGAGCATATAGGCTCTGTAGCCTCCAATTAGAGCATCCATAGACATCAACTTATCCCAAATACAACTCTAGCAAGCCAAAAAATATCCCAAGTAAGTTTCGGGAATCCAAATGCAAGCCAAGACAAGGCACTAGTAGCAATCGGCTCCAAACAATGTAACTAGCATGTAGTAGTGGCATAGGCCAAGCATGTCAAGACCGGTCAGACATAGATAACATACATGCCATATGTACATCCAAGACGGAGCATCAAAAACATTCCAAAGCTGAGCTCAAGCTCAAATAAAGATCCGGAACCAAAGACAAGCTTGATGTCGTACTCCAAAGGTCAATACTTCATTGCATATCCCAAAGACATGGCCCGAAACCAATAGGCATAACCAAATATGAAGTAATAGACTTCAGCCTGCTATTGTACACCACTGGTTTACTATTCAAAACTGAGTATTTTCAGCAAGAAAATCAGTCCAAAATGATGGCATAACATGTGCCTTGCATCCCCCAAACAATCGGGCATCAATAGGTACCAAACCGGTTAAGTAGAAGTGCCCAAACAAGCATAGCATTAGATGCCAATGTTACTTCTGCATAACATGACTGTGCGACTGTTGTAAACAGTCTTGGGAATGTACAGATCAGACCCAAATCTTATGCCAATGATCAAGGAGGCTTCAACACATGTTAGAGACCATTGCCAAGTGCATTGCTAAGCCCGAAGAAGCATGACATAGTCATCATTGAGGAGTAGGTATGCTGCAGTGGTATGTTGTCCAGATCAGCCAAAAAAATGGCGCAAATTCGTTGATGTATGCTTTTTCTACTGTGCATCCATGTGGCCTCAATGGTAATTGTTAGAGGCTCCAAGAGGTGCCCAGGGAGGCACACAACAAGCCTCAAGTGCCCAAATGCAAGAGGGAGAAAGATACAAGCTCCAAGGGTTTGATTTATGGCTACTCTAATTGACTGCAACGTGAGAATTGAATAAAAGCACTGAAAGAACACTTTAATACCTTTGTAGCAATGCCCTGAGTGATTACGAAAGTGCTCGAGAAGCCGGGGAGTGATGGGAGCTTGGGAAGGTCGGCTATGGCTGTCGGGAAGGAGACCCAATGATGTAGGTATTTGAATGGAAGCTAAGAATGCCACAAACCAAGCTCGGGAAGTCAAGAAGCCTTGCTCTGATACCAGTTGAAAGGTGAGAAGGATTGAAGCTTGCTTGGAAGTGAGAAGTGAGCTATGGTGGAGAGCAAGAGCAAGAAGAGAGAGAGAGAGCTATGATTGAAGCTTGCTTGGAAGTGAGAAGTGAACTATGGTGGAGAGCAAGAGCAAGAAGAGAGAGAGACACAAATGGGAACTCCAACAGTCACAATGTGTGACCGGGCCTTCCTTTATTCAAACTGTCACTAAAAGAATAAAGAATAAAGTGATGGTGATGGGCACCCGCCACCTGCAATACTTAGTGGTGGGTACTGTCAGTGTAGTAATACACGAGCGGCTAGGCAAAGGCTCCTTTACCCCCAACAAAGATGATTTGATCTCACAATGTGTCTTGTAGTATGATGCACATTATGTTACTTGGATATCTAATACTCTAACCTTTGGGTTTGCAATGTTTGCATCTTGAAGATGATGAGATCTCACAATGTGTCTTGTAGTATGATGCACATTATGTTACTTAGATATCTAATACTCTAACCTTTGGTACTTTTAGCCCATGTGAAATAAGCTTTCCATGCACTATTTGTACCAAACTCTTGATATCTTGCTCTTTATCTCATCCAATGATGATACACACTAATTTATTTTATGCATATTTTCTTTGAATAATGATTAGTTTTTCATCATATGTTTCTTCTTGTTCTATAATGACTCAAGTACAAGAACCACAATTTGAGTTTTTTTTAAAATTGAATTTTTTGCCTCACTTTGTATGGTTTCATACTTAACATTACATTTACTATAGTAACTAGTCTTGGTGCTTTGTCCAATTAGCCTTCATTGACCACACTAATTGTACCTTATATATCTAAATAAACTTAATTGTAATCACTTTTGTGAGGGACCTCCCTAAACTCATAGGATGAATGAATACATGTCAACCACAAATTTTTTTATGATTTGCTTGTATAGAAAATAATATAAACATTACATAAGCAAATGATGGTGGTAGAAGTATAAACTACTAACATCATATGTGTATGATTAGTTTGTTATAAGAAATAAAATTTTTTAACTTGTATATGTAATTGAAAATCCTTTACCTATAGAGTTTTGTGCCAATCCAATCATGTGACTTCAAAAAAAAAAAATCTATGCATTTTTCCTTATGGTTTTAGTGAACGCCCCCTCTAACGATCCCATGCAACTTGTGGGTATACCATTAATGCAATTTTGTAGGACCCACACATCTGAATATACAACATTAAGTAAATTCTTGCTTGCATGTCTATCATGAGGAAATGCATGCTTGTGTGTTTTTCAAATTGACATACTTCACATATTTTCTACATATAAGCCACTTTGAACTTAAGTAAGCCCATCACAATTTCATGTGATTGCATATTCTTTAATTGCTACACATTTACATGCCCAATAGGATTATGCCAAATGTTTATATTAGCCACAACTCCTACACCTTCTACAAACATAATGGCCTCCATCTCAAAGGACATTTACATCCACAATGGACATCCTTACCACATGCCAAATGTTAATATCAGCTACAAATCTTGGACCTTCTACAAACATAGCAGCCACCATCTCAAGGACACTTACATCCATATTGGACATCCTTACCACATGCTTGCCTTTTGCAACCAATTTGTAGCCATTTCTGAAATCTTCTACAAAGCATCCATTCTTATTGAACTTCACTTGTAATCCATGCTCAACCATATAGAAACCTAAGTTCTTTATGATGTTAGGCACATGCAACACATCAAAAAACACTTAATTTTTCCATCATGTGTAGACAATGGAATACTCCCAAGATGAGAAATAGCATATACTGTATCCACAAAACTAGGTATTTTAGGATTTTTCATGTCTCTAAACCATTCTCCATGATACATCATATGTTTGGAGGCACTTAAATCCACATACAATACATCATCATTTATCCATTTTGTTGATGCATCCACATTCATTGCATTCATGATTGATGTGATTCGTAACAAACAACTTCTCATTAATCAAGCTGATTATTGGTAGATGCATAATTGTTATGTTGTCCTCCCATTTATATTATTTCCACCTCTTCTCTTTTCTAGACAATCATATACAATATGACCTTTTTTACCACAATCACATCATTTTGTGTTATCATAACTTGCAATTTGTCTGCCACACCTCCTATTACTCTCAATGCCTTGAGAGTAGCCTCTACCATCTATATGTGCTCCTCTAAATCATGAGCTTGCCCTTGATTTTGTCCATAATGAGAACCACCATGGTGCCTCCACCACCACCACCACAACCTCTACCTCTACTTGCATTAGAGTAGAGCACATGTTCTTGAGCCTTTTCTGAACTGTTATTGCTTGGTGACGAGGATATAGTAAGTCTCAAGTTTTTCTCTTCCAATATTAATATAGATATTAGATCTGTAAAACCAAGAATGGTATCATTTATGTTGATGGAGGTTTGCAACTGCTTGTACTCATTTCCCAAACCATCCAAACATGTTGCCACTATATCGTCATCATCATCAACATGCACTTTAATAGATCCAAGAGCTTCAACAATGCTCTTAATCTTCAATGCATAATCATTGATAAACAAGCTTCCATGCTTGAAATTTTCAACTTAAAACTTCAATTGCAACTTTTTAGCATTGATACATGTACCAAACAACTTAATCATGATATTCCATGCTTACACAAGGCTATCTGCATCCTTTATATGGCCAATCATATTGTCTAAAATACTAATGTAAAGCTAATACATAACTTTTGCAGTATTGTGGTTTCATTCCTTAAATGTCTTGGCCTGCTTAGGCATGGCATTTTCCTCTGATAACTCTAAAGCCGCAACATTATCTCCTTCAATGTTTTCCTAATAAACTTTGCCCATAAGAAAATCGTTCAATCTAAACTTCCACACATGGAAGTTATGCTTGTCGAGCTTATTGATGACGATCTAATTAAACCCTTAAACTTCCTTGTAGACTCTTGTGCTTAAGACTTAGAGATCCTTAGCTAACATGCAAACATGGGGAAAAGGAGGGGGTGGTTCAGCTCTTGCAAGATACACAACACATAGAGAATGCACATAAGATAGGAATACACACAAGATAGGAAACTAAAACCCCGGTCTTTCTTCTTCTTCTTCTCTACTATAATAATCTACCAAGAATAAAGGGAGAATACAACATATATAATCTACTTATAGATTATATATGTTGTATTCTCCCTTTATTCTTGGTAGATTATATATGTTGTATTCTCCCTTTATTCTTGGTAGATTGGTAGATTATATAAATGCAAAAATGATCATCTAGGTAGGTAAGTGTTAGCTCATGTTGAGCTTGACATCTCAACATTTACTAGATCACACCTCATCTACAACTCTACCACCAAGAGCAATGCATAGAAATCTATTAATTAAATAAACTGCAATAGTAACTGTCTTAGCCCAAAATATATGGGTAAGCCTACATGATTGAGCATACTACAAACCCTCTCTTGAATAGCCCTATTCATGTGCTCTGCAACACCATTCTAGAATGTGGTGTAAGGAGCGATCAACCATCACTTTGATCATCTCATAGAAGTACTCAAAAGCACAAGATACATACTCAACCTCCATTAATAATACCATATTAGAGAATTTGGGAATCTCCCATCACTTTCAAATAAGAAGTAAAGATTTGACCAAGTGGCTAAATCTTAATCCCATATTTGAGAGTGGAACATGGGGGATTGTTTATATAGTATTGGAAATTTTTCATCTTCAAGGGGATAAGATTTAACTATGTGTCCAAATATTAATCACATTAGGAATTCCCAAACTTTATAAAAAATTTCAAATTCTTGAATGTGTGGTTCATTAGTTTATCTTTGCCATTTTAGCCTATGCCTAGATTGGTTCTCAACCAAAGCAACAAAGAGTTGAAAAGGAGCTAAAACATTTGATTTTTTCTTCATGGAACATGCACAAACTTATGTAAAAAATCATCAATGAACATAACAAAATACTTAGCAACACCCAAAGACTAATAGGCTATGGAACCACAAACATTAAAATGAACAAGAGTAAATAGCTCACCCATGCATGTGCAATCTTATAAGTATTATGCATCAACCTTTGATATAAGTAATGATCATAAGAATCAAAACAAGAATAGTTGAGGAGTGGAAGATATTGCAAATACGTCAAAATTTTCATTCCTTTAAGTGACATGTGCCCAAGGTAGGGTCCCATAGAGATACATGAGAAGAATGAGTGACAATTATTGTATTAGTGGGTGCAAAATGGAGAACATAGATCCTTAATTAGTACTTATGAGAGGCTAGCAAATACGAAGTGAGGAGAATCAAGACAAGAAATATATGTTACCCCACTCACGTCATATTGGCAAGTATAGACTCGAGAACACAAATCCTTGGTAGTGTGGGGAGGCTAGTAGATATGGTGGAGGCACACTAAGATGATGAATACGTTTTACTGCACTCATGCCGTATTGGAGAAAATCGAGGACGCAACATCAAGCTTGCAAGAGGCTAGTCGATAATTGTGAGGAGAAGCTGGAGCACTTTGTCCCTATGATGTTTTCATGCCATATCAGAGTACTTTTTCCCTATGCCATATTCGCACCATATCGACATAGTTTTTGGAGTACCAGATGAAGCTCGAACGAAGCGACCGCAACCATGCAATAGAGGCTAACTAGGCGCTCCGCGCCTAGACTCAGTCCGGCGCTTCGCGCCGGGATGTGAAGCACAAATGTTTTAATTTGTTCACATATTCTTCCACTTAGAAATGAATCAAGTAGTCTTGCAAGTTTTAAACTTTATTTAAAAATCTAATAATTCAACACAATAACATTGATTATCTCAACCATAATAATTGAAAAACATAACTGAAGCAAAAGTGATTTTTAAATATCACTGAAAGAATTCCAACTATGACAACAGGTAAATGGAAAAGAAAGTATAAAATGTTTTCAAAAAGATAGTTGTATTGTAGAAAATCAACTATTGAAAAGAAAGCTTTCTCTTCTTAGATGAATTGTCAACCGTGGATCTAGCACAGTGAATATGTGTGGGCGAAGCTGTGACACGCCCCGCCCCAGATTGTGCTGCAACATCTAAAAACGAAAAAAAAAACTTTAGAAATAAGAATATTAAATTTATAAAGCAAAACATTAATTAATAAAAATGGTAAGTATTACCTGGGGACGTGATATGATTAGCTCTCACATTAGTAGAGCAGTCGGCGGAATTTGGATGAAACTGATGTAAAGTTACAAAACATGATAAATCTTTAAACTCCCATTTACTCCAGTCATTCGGTATGTGTCTAGTATGGGACCGAGACATGAAGTACTCAACATCTGTTTGTCTAACATAGTAGCATTGGATCCATCCAAAATATAGAATTTCTATATATAAAGGAGTGTTTCCATTAGTAAATCCATCATTGGGTAATCTTTCGATTACCCTAGCCAAAGTTCTCAGGATAATAGCATCCGTAGCAATAGTTCGCAATGCTTCTTGAAGTCTCATTTGATAAGGAGAAGCACGATAATATTCAAATACTGTTTGGGCCATCTATCAATAAAAATTAGAAAACATAAAAATATATGATTAAAAAGTAATAAATAAAATTTGATGATATTGCACCAAAAATTTAATGCAAATATAATATGATAGAAAGATCAAATAACTTTTATGGTAGAAATAATTTAAACACAATGTTCTCATATAGTAAAACAAACATACGTCTAACTTCACATAAAATCATGAATATCTATCCATACATGAGGGATATGATTAAAACATTAAAGTATTAAACCAGAGAAAATAAGTCAAACTTGCTTTTCATCGACGAAGAACTCACTACTGAAAAAGAGCATAAGAAAGTACAACACTACATTTTATAGATATGTGAACAAAGAAGAAAAAAAGGCTTTGATTGTATTAAAATAAAAACATTATGCAAATATAATATGAGAGAACAAACATTACACTTTTGAAAAAATAGAGGTTACAATACTTTCTGTAAAACTTCATTATATACAATATTGATTGTACCATTTACCATGTCCTCTTTCTCATTAATCAAGACTTTCAATCTATCCGGAGACTTTACTCTGGAGAAAGCAACATAGAGTTGACCATGAGTAAAGACTGGGGTTTTTAGATATATTCCCAAACATGATAACGTTTGGCCTTGAGATTTGTTGATTGTCATTGCAAATGCCAATCGGACTGGGAATTGCAAGCGTTTCATTGAGAAAGGAAGTTCCAGTGTAGTTGGGATGAAAGTTATCCTCGGGATAAAAACTCTGTCACCAATATTGGTCCCCATAATTATCTCTGCATCAATGACCTTGTTATTGAAAGCCTTGCATACCAGCCTAGTACCATTGCATAAACCTTTAGAAGGATTCAAGTTCCTGAGCAATATTATTGGAGCATTTACTTTGAGTAGCAAGATATGAGGAGGAATACCTCCACCGAGGTCAAGGGAATTTAGATATTCCACAGAATAGAGGAATGAGTTCTCCTCGGTTCTATCCAGAGAATCAGCACTGTAGTATTGTTTAACCTCTCCTGGCATCAGCTGCAATGCATGATTGTTTATCATTTCCACATCATTGTTTCGAGGTGCAAGAATGGCACGTCCACTAAAGAATGTTTTGTAATCAATTACACAATTCATTTCACAATAGACAAAATTTATCAAGTCTTTCATAGATCCTCCCTTCAACAACAATGCAGGTGGAATTTGCAATATATTATTAGTATGTGTCAAATCTTTTCCATCTCCAATGTCTTGCAACCATGCAACAAACTGACCCTCATCTGATGCGACCCGCATATTCTGTGTAAGTTTCAAAACATTGAAATATTGCCACAAATTGGAACAACATATAGCAGCACCGACAATATCCTCACGAGTACCCTTTGGTACAACAGGCAATATTTGCCTAAAATCTCCACCTAGTAGAATAACTTTACCACCAAATGGCATATCACACTGCATTATATCCTTTAAAGTTATGTCCAGTGCCTCAAAGGTATTACGATGCAACATAGGAGCTTCATCCCACAAAATAAGACTTGCCTCTTTTAACAGTGCTGCAAGATGTCTTTGAACAGGTATATTACATGTAGAATTATTATCTACCTGTAATGGAATTTTGAACTTTGAATGGGCAGTACGACCATGTGGCAAAAGCAATGCAGCAACACCAGAGGATGCTGTAGCTATTGCAATGCGACCTTGACTGCGAAGCTTTGCAAGCAAACATTTGTATAGGAATGTTTTTTCGGAACCGCCTCGGCCATCTAAGAAAAATGGTTTACCCAAACCACTATCAATAGCATTCATTATTGCCATAAAACAATTTCTTTGTCCATCATTCAACAAAGATTGCATTGTTAAGAATGTATTCTCTTGTTCTACTTTATCATATAGTTGTTCATCAAGGATCAAAGGATTTGTATACTCTTGCATTGTCACCTCAGGCAATCCATGATACTCTGTCAATTTGCGACCATGTTGATCTAAAAGTTTTTGAATATGCATCAATGCATGATTATTGGCCTCATCTTGCATATCGACATTTCGCCTATTTTGCAAGGAGAGTCGATGTTTTATATCCTCTGTCAGCAGACCTAAGAACTCTTCCCATAGAGCCCCAGGTCAGGCAGGCAAACAAAATACCAAGATGGATGCAAACAAATTTCTTAATTGAGCACCGGTTTGCATCGATGCAGCTTCACGCAAACACATTTGCCATTCATCATCTGTTTCCAACATTCCTTTTGCAATGCAAGCCTCCTTAAAAGTTGAATATACCACATTATCAACCGTACGCAATGCCTCAAAGGATGTGCACCCCTTGCATACAGTGAGTAGTAACCGCAAATAGTATTTTTCTCCACACGTAGGTGAAACAAAGTATATTCGACCACATGTGTTTCCTTGCTTTCTCTTTGTCCACATTTTTTTGCGTGCATTCCAAACCCAAAACATTGGAAAGTCTTGATAGAGAACTGTGTTAGCATCAGGGTGCAAATGATTGCATGTAAACCATTCTGTGAGAGTTGTTTTTTGAGAATTTTCATTTTGCACCACATCACGTATGTTATCAGAGTCACGAAAGGAAACAGTATTCTCTCCAGGTAAATGTATTTGCAATCGTTGAATATCGGGTTTCTCATCATGAAGTTTGAATTCAAATATTCGCCAACATGCTTCAGAAGCTGAAATATATCGTGCATCTAAGTACCTCTCAATCTCATCAATATTTTGTGCATCAATATTTTCTGCGGCAATATCATTGGATCCAGAACCACGCGTACTTGTAAACCGAATGGTTGCTCGATCATGGCCCTTATATACATATTTATACAAATATTTGACAGCTGCAATTGTCGAGCAAACCTCAACATTTATGTGAGCACTATACTTGGAACTCAAATAAGGATTGTAAGGCACTATCCATCGGTTATCCAAGAGGTTACCATTAGCATTATGAGTTTTTCCATCCTCTCGACGTCTGTATAAAGGATAACTAGATTTATCAACTATAGTTGTATGTATAAACTTTTTTGGATAATCCTTTATACACTTTCCGTCCACCATGCAAGCACTTTTTGGATTGAACTCACCACACGGACCATGTATGTTACATTTAGTAATAATTTGATACAAATCCGAAAACCTTTCCTTATCAGGCAGCTCAGCGCACACCAGTCTATCATAATGATGTGCTTCTAGTGGCTTAAAGCGTGGTTCTAATATCAAGAGCGTATGTGAATGAGGCAAGCCTCTCTTTTGGAATTCTATGACGGACACATATCTATCAACTTTACCAAACAACTCTTTTTTCACTATTGACTGCATCATGTCCTTATGTTTCAAATGAAAAACTCTAGCAGTTAAATCTGGTTGATCATGTGCAGTTTGACCAGGCAACAAAGCATATGTAATTTCAGACCACTTAGGATTGCATGTCATGGTGATAAATAAATCAGGTTTACCTTTGCTACGTACAATTGCCATAGCATCTTGATATAATTGGTACATGAATCTTGGTCCACCTGTAAAGCTAGATGGCAATACTATTCTCCTGCCCACACCAATCCCAGCGATATTAGTATCAACTGCATCTGAACCATTGACCATATCAGCCAATCCCCTATACATTTCAACTTGCAATGTTGCTTGATTATGACGACACCAAGCCAATCTACATTGTTCAATGCTACAATAAGCATCGACAATGTATTGTTGTAGCAAGCGACCACCCCTTAAAAGACATGCATTAGTATCATCTCGAATCTGAAGTCGAAAAGCGTAATATTGCATTTGAGTGACACAATCTTTATTTGCAAGATTATTGGCATTAATATGAGCATCAATAAATGCATATGGAACTTTAGTATGCCATCCATCCTCTCCATTTGGAAAAAGAAGAACATATAATAGTGGCATATATGCCTTGTGTAAGTTAGAAATATAAATCAAATGGCCTTGTCGTGTGCGAACTTGAATGCTACGATGATCAAGTGTATCATCATCACCTTGTCCAGGCATGATCGCAGCAACCTCACTTGCAGTGGGAACTGAATATCGTCTAGACGTGGATCGATTCTGAAAAATGGGCATTCTTATTTCTACTGATGGATTGCGTTGCAAGCTTGCACCAACTGCTATAAAGGCCTGTGCGTATGCATTGTGATCATGCATAATTTGTTGAAGCTCTTGTAGTAAGTCTGGCAAAAGCCCAGGTAAAACCCCCATGCGATTCAATAACTCATGATCGGTGTCATAAATATAAAGTTGTGCAAACTTTGGCATTTGTTGTCCATCCTCACTTGGCAATAGGGAACCCATCCGGTGATATATTGATCCATGAACTCGAAAAGTATAACCATTTCCATTTTGAGGCAAAAGCTCATCAATTTTTGCACCCATTGAAACAAAAGCCAATGCGCTATTATAAGCACGTATATTTTTTTTGAACTCTCTGCTTTGTGGATGTGTGCCATCAAGCAAATTACACAGAGGTTGTGGTGGTTGTTGTAGAGGTGGCAAAATTACTTTCCCTTCTCTACAGCAATGCTTTCCAATCGAAGTTGTACGCATTGTTTTAGTTTCATCGTGCCACAACTTAGCCATGCAATGGTGACAAACCTTGCAAAGGGTACCAATTGCATGCAAATCTGGTTTTTGGAAGAGCAAAATTGTTACTGATGGATGAATATCCAAATTAGGTGGCATGTCATGGAGAATTGAACAAAATCCACCATTTTGAGGTAGAAACATAGGAGCTTGAATATTATACTGGTCATGTAGCATCTCAGTATTTGCATCTGCATTATGGATAGCTTCATTCTCTTCTTGAATAAGGCGAGGCAATTGAACATCTAAGGACAGTAATGGTGCACCAAGCATTTGAGCATTTATATCAATTGTATTTGTTGTAGTGCGACGCAATTGTTGTAATTGTGTTCTTGCTCTTGCCCTGTGTCTACGTTCAGCTCTAGTAGCATCAAGCATTTGCCTACAATTTCTTAATCCACCATTTGGATTATTTGTGTTTCCATTTCTTTGTGGACTTGTGCTACGTACCCCCACTTCGAAGGGTAGCAATTCATGGTTATCCAACATCTCAACATCTATATTGTGGATAGTTGCATTATCCCCTTGACGAATAGGAGGTGGTTGAACTTTCAACGGCAATAATGGTGCAATTGGCATTTGGTCACTTGTAGCTTGGATGCTATTGTATCTATCTCTGTCTGTGGTAGCATGATGCAGTTGCTGCAATTTTGTTCTAACTATTGCCATGTGCATACGTTCAGCTCTCGTAACATTAAGCATTTGCCTACGCACACTCAAGCCACCATTAGGATTGTATTGTCGAGTTGCGGTAGACATCTGAACCTCAAAGGATACCAAATCATGAGCAGCAGAGCAAGATGCAGCGCGAAATTGATTGGTTTGATATAGCTGATTTGGGATGCCGGCATCCATATAGTTTCCATTTGCATGATGTTGTTCATACATATATCTTGCATGGTCACAAACATGTAATTCAGTCCTAACTCTTGCAACGTGCCTACGTTTATGTCTAGTAATTTTGAGCGTTTCTCTACGTGCACGCAATACACGATCTCTAGGCACAGAATGTGTTGGAAGTACCATTGCCGAGAAAAACCTGTTATAAAAAGAAAAATGTACTTTGATATTAGTAATTGCATACTTTTATGTCCCTTGCGTACTAAAATGTCTTCCTATCTTTTAGGGAAGACTTTAGCAAAGATTTTCCTTCAAGATAAATTTGTTCTAAACACTATTTCAATATAAAATTTGAAGATTATAACATCACATAAGCAACAATATAATCTTACATGTGGAAGAATATAAATTGAAAGATCATATTATGTCATTATCATGGGGCATACAAAAGTCCAAATGACATGAAAATTCTCAAACCCAACAATAGAATGACATATCTATTGGAGGATCCGACAAAAAGTTATTGAAATCGCCTGATATGATAAGAGCACTATGCATTGGATGATGAACTCATGTGACGATTCAAAATGTTCAACATTGCAGAGAACCTATTGAGGCAAACTTTTAAAGAAGTGACATGCACATCGAGGCAAATGCTCTCAGGTGCAAGCACGCTTGCATTCCTTTGAGCCAGTAATTCACACACTCCATCCTCTATACGATTATTGCTCTTAGCAAGCTCTCGCAACTTTTTTGCATGGTCTTCCAAAGAACACCCTGGCCAGTGCTTGCGAACCAACTCATAGATTTCTCCTATATAGCCCTTTATTTCATCTATCTCGTCTTGCAACATTATCCCATCAGGCAAGCCTCCTTCATATTTTTCTGCTAGGATTTTTTCGATTCTTTGAAGGCGATCACCAAACTTTTGACAGAAGGAGTTTGAAGCTCTTTGACATTTGTTTAAACTCTTGATTTGCTTCTCAATTGCATCTAATCGATGCAGGATCTTTAGGGATACAACAGAAGTGTTGTGTCCTTTGACACGTTTGAGGGCACGCTGTACCGACTTCCTCCTAGCCATGTCTTTGGCTTTACGCACATTCATTCGTGCATTGGGAGTACACAAAACAATGTCTGGTACATGGACATTGTTTCTTGCATTAGATGTTTCAGCATGCTCCATACTGCCATGGTTACACAAAGTATTAAGAGATCACACACACACACACACACACACACACACACACACACACACACACACACACACACACACACACACACACATCAACACAAACATAATAATGTTATCACACATTTATTATACTAAAACACATACACACATTAATTAATCAAATACTTAAAACACGTAATACTCCTTAACAATGTAATGACACACATAACACATTAATTAATAAACGCATAGACACATCAAGAAATAATATTAACACACTTTCATATCAAAAGACTTTAATGTAGCACAAATCTTTAGTTATGAAAGATGCATTTGCTATTTTAACTTTGACCTATTTAAGAAAGGTATAGAAATGGCTACCATTACACAAAAGGACTCACCTAGAAAATGAGACTTAGAGCTATACTTTATTGTTTGTAAGCTATCAAATATATAGCTTTTAGAAGGAACCTAAAGAATGTGACCTAGAGTTATGCACTGAATATGTGAGAAATCATATGTGGACTTTATAGTTGTGCTTCAAATTGTGGGACTCTTCTTTCCAAAAATATTTTATTGAGTCTACTAAACTTTGGATTCCTAAGTTCAATTTGGAAAAAGAAAGTCGTAGCACTTGATCAATATTAACCACTAAAATCATCCTTATGATGTAAAGATAAGATAGATAATTTGAAACCACGCAAGCCTTTTTAAGATGTAAAGTTTGAGTCTTGCACATGGGCCAAAATGCCTATTATTTGGAGAAAAAAAAGTCATAGCACTTGATCAATATTAATCACTAAAATCATCCTTACTATGTAAAGATAAGATAGAGAATTTGAAACCATGCAAGCATTTTTCACATGGGGGTTTGGGTCTTGCACATGGGCTAAAATGTCTATTATTTGGAAAAAAAAAGTCATAGCACTTGATCAATATGAACCACTAATATCATCCTTATGATGTAAAGATAACATAGAGAATTTGAAACCATGCAAGCATTTTTCACATGGGGGTTTGGGTCTTGCACATGGGCTAAAATGCCTATTATACATTCCATTCAACTTTAATGTAGCACAAATGTTTAGTTATCAAAGATGCATTTGCTACCATTACACAAAAGGACTCACCAAGGAGGTTGATTAAAGTATTCAAGCATTAATTACAACTTAAATGAACAAAATATTAATTAAAATATTATTAGCACATATATACATATGAAGACATACTCTTAACACAAACATAACAATGTTATCACACATTTTTTATACTAAAACACATATACACATTAATTAATCAAACACTTAAAACGCGTAATACACCTTAACAATGTAATGACAAACATAATACATTAATTAATAACACGCATAAACACATTAAGAAATAATATTAACACACTTTCATATCAAAACACTTTAATGTAGCACGAATCTTTAGTTTTGAAAGATGCATTTGCTATTTTGAACTTTGACCTATTTAAGAAAGTTATAGAAATGGCTACCATTACACAAAAGGACTCACCAAGGAGGTTGAGGTGAGTGATAGGTTGGTGCAAGGAGAAAAAGTGATCAGGTAAGCTGTACTCAAGCTTCTCTCTCTCTCTCTCTCTCTCTCTCTCTCTCTCTCTCTCTCTCTCTCTCTCTCTCTCTCTCTCTCTCTCTCTCTCTCTCTCTCTCTCTCTCTCTCTCTCTCTCTCTCTCTCTCTCTCTCTCTCTCTCTCTCTCTTTGTGGGTCCATCCCCTTAAAAAATTCTATTGTGGAGTACGGGTCTCTCCCTCTCTCTGCTGAAAACAAAGACCATCTTCAAAAAACAAAAAAAAAAGGTGTGTGTGTGTTGGAATCTACCTAACCTAACTCCTACCCTATGTGGCACTCAAATATGGAGGTTGAGATCAGTATGGATGTAACTAATCTACGAATCTACCTAACCTAACTCCTACCCTATGTGGCACTCAAATATGGAGGTTGAGCTGAGTATGGATGTAACTAATCTACGAATCTACCTAACCTAACTCCTACCCTATGTGGCACTCAAATATGGAGGTTAAGATGAGTATGGATGTAACTAATCTACGAATCTACCTAACCTAACTCCTACCCTATGTGGCACTCAAACAATGACTCCAAACCTAGAATATTTTTTTAATGTATGGATCTAGCTAACCTAACTCCAATCTTATGCGGCACTCAAACAATGCCTCTACACATAACATATTTATTTACGTTCTTTTAATATATGGCACTCAAATGATGACTCCATACCTCTATTACATTATAATGTAAGAATCTACCTAACCTAACTCCTACCCTATGTGGCACTCAAATATGGAGGTTGAGATGAGTATGGATGTAATAATCTACGAATCTACCTAACCTAACTCCTACCCTATGTGGCACTCGAACAATGACTCCAAACCTACAATTATTTTTTAATGTATGGATCTAGCTAACCTAACTCCAATCTTATGCGGCACTCAAACAATGCCTCTACACATAAAATATTTTTTTAAGGTACATTGAAAGGGAAGGTGAGTATGTATACCTACGTGTGTGTGTGTGTGTGTGTGTGTGTGTGTGTGTGTCATTGAAAGGGAAGGTGAGTATGTATACCTACGTGTGTGTGTGTGTGTTTTCTTTGTTTTCAGCAGAGAGAGGGATAGACCCCTACTCCACAATAGAATTTTTTAAGGGGGTGGAGCCACAAAGAGAGAGAGAGAGAGAGAGAGAGAGAGAGAGAGAGTGTGTGTGTGTGTGTGTGGGAATCATCCTATTGGTAGTGGCACTCAAATGATGAGGAATAGGCAGAGGATAATGAGGTACCTCTGCAGAAGCAATCGCTTGCTGAAGTCGCTCACTGAAGTTGCAGCAGTCGCTCCCAGCAATGGTGGCAGACGTGGATTATGGATACTCAGAGGAGTCGCACACGCACAATAGCAGAAGAAACTCGCGAGTTGTAGCAGCTCTTTATATAGAGTTGGCTGGGTGCGATTCGTTCGCCACGCAGGTCGAGGAGGTAGAGGCTTCGCCACGCAGGTCGAGGAGGTCGAGGCATTAAGTCGAGGAGGTCGAGGCAGACGATACTCGCGAGTCACAGGAGCTCGAGGAGACGATTCGCAGGAGGAGGCAGCAGGCGCCACGCAGGCCAAGGAGGCTTATCCACGTGTGGCAGGGGCCACGCAGGTCGAGGCGAGGATCACGCGGGCCGACACGCTGACCGACGGCACAGAAGACACGGGCGAGGGCAGCGGGTGAGTCGCGGGTGACGGAGGTGCCAACGTGTGGCACCCCCGCCGAAAGGGAAGGGGGGGTCGGGGGCTGCCACGTGGCAGCAGCCCCCGACCTCCCCTTAACATATAGTAAGGATGGTAGAAACTAGAATTAGAGTACTTGCAATGTACAAGATTTCATGCATAGGAGAGCGAGATAGAAGCAAACAAAAATGAGCCGCACTCTCTAAGATTCCACCTTATAAGATACTGCCACATGTCCAACTCTCATTCCATGGAGACCCCTAGGCTTTCCAATGGCTCTCTCCAACCTTCTAATTTGACAATCAAAATTTTTCCACATGTTGCCCACAATCTATCAATGATCAAATTTTGCCACATGGCATGTACACTTGTACAATGACCTTTTGTGCTTTTGTGCAAGGTTTTTTCAGTCATCTATGCCTTGTTATGCTTTTGTTTTCTTTCGCCTTCTCATGGACATTCTAACCATTGCCACATTATTTTTTCTTGCCTCTATAGTGCCGATATAGAGTGACTCAACCACTTCTTGGATCCTCCAATGGCTCCTCTCGCACTATATTAGCAGAGTTGCTCACATATCTAACCAACATTCAAGAAGACGAATACAAACCAACCCATAAGGTTAGTCTTAGTACAATCTCCAACTTTCGTGCTATATATACTGGGAATCTATTTGTGGGTCACCTTCTTAGGCTATCTCCATCTTTCTCTTTTTTACATCTTGAGGTTTTCATGTCCAAAGACACAAGATCCTTGCCTATTTTCTCTACCACAAGGGATTGAGACTGAAAAGGAAAGGAAGATGATCTCCATAGCATCCTAGGAATCAACTAAGGGAAAGGAAGATTTGGTCCCTAATTTTATTCTTGCCACATCTCCATGTTTCACAAGAAGTGCAAGGATGTTAAGGAGGGATCCCAGCAAGGGAAAATCCCCTTTAAGGGTTGCAAGGAGATCACAAGCCTCATCCAAATTACAAAAATAACACCCTTTGAGAGCCTTCTTGAATTTATTATTGAAAGTGGTATTGAATTATCATTTTACCCAATCATTAGCCCTGAATGGGATTTAGATCAAGTGGTAAATTATTCTAAAGACTTTTGCAAGGAGGAATATGCAAAGTTTAAACATTTAGTAGGCCCAATAGTGCAAGTGGACTCAAAAGATTTAGTTTATACACCTATTGGGAATTTACCTTCAAGAATCCACAACAAGAACTCTTAGCTTAGCATTAGTTGCTACTTCTTTGTACCTTCCTTATACCTTGCAATGGCCATGGATTCATGAAGCTTATGTCTAATGGAAGATAATCAATTTCCTATTACATTTCATGTTTTCTAGGATTTAATGTTAGTTTAATTTAGTTAGAGTGCGCCTTCTTTTCATTGGTATCAAAGCAACCAATAGGTCATTTTCAAGCCTTATATATGGTGTCAATAGTTAGGGTCGATAACAGTGGTTACAATCTTGCTTGTTGTGTTTAGTCTAGGTAGGGCAAACTTCTAACCCTAACTATAGTTGAAGATATCGGAAGAGAATCTTGGAAATGCACATTGACCTATTGTGCTCTAGAAGGAGACTTCCAAGCATAAAGTCGGTCTCCAAGAACCGCCAACTTGTAAAGAATCAAAGGGTAAGAAGGATCATAGGCATTGCTAATGGTCATATCAAGCTATCACAGCCTGCATTGAAGGATTTGTGCCTCAATATGAACAAGGAGCTTCATTCTTGAAGTTGTACTAACAGAATAATAGCACAACTTGTACTGTTTGAGAATTTGATATTGTGGAGTCATGTAGTGTGCATACTTATTGTTCAAGGCAACAGTAGTGGAGTCAATCAATGCTATTAGAGATGGAAACCTTCTCAACCTTTCAATACATGAACTTATTAGTTGTGATGGCACCAACTATGGTTGTGATGGTGGAGATATGGACTTGGCGATGGAATGGTTTGTAAACCATGAAGTAGATGTGAGGTTGATTACCTCCTCTATCAAAAGCCATGGTGTGACAACATCTTTTAAGGATAGCCTAGTGAATAACAAGGCGGTGGAAATACATGGATATGTGGATGTAAAATCGTATGATGAAGATGCCATTTTATATGCTTTTTCTGAGTAGTTTTTCATTGTAGTCATTGATGCAATAGCTTATGATTTTCAACTATATGCAAAGGGTGTTTTTGATGGGCAATGCTTTGGAAAACTAGACAATTTGGACCATGCAGTGGTAATTGTGGGATGGGGATCCACAACTGGATTAGATTATTGGATTATCAGAAATTCATGGGGAATGGATTGGGGAACAAAGGTTATGCTCATATAGCACATTGTAGAATTTGGTGTTATCTTGATACAACAAAATCTATCAATTAATCAGTAAGAGCCATGAACTTACAATAGTAGCACAATAGCGCAACCTTCATCAATGAGGTTGAACATCTATAGTCTCTATTAGTATTCATTAGTTGTCGTAGTGGGAACCTTTGAAATAGAAAAATTTATAGCTAAATGGATGGTCAAATAGATGCGACAAAATAGCTGTTGATGGGAAAATATAATAATTGAACTACCTCTGAAGAAATATAAGGTAGCAATTAAGAACTTTAGATAGATGTATAAGATAGTAGTTTGAGGACTTTAAACAAGTATTGGAGTAATCCTGTGTTGGAGGAGCTCATGTTTACCAACATGCCAAAGTGAAAGAAACTTTGGAAGTGGCTATTATTGATAGAATATGAAGAAGAGATTATCTAGAAGGGTAACAATGAGGAGTGTTTGTGTCTTTTTCCTTTGAACATTAGGAGAAATTTGGACTCAAAAATGGCCCCTTAAAATAATATGGTTTAAGATGTGGGCATTTTTTATTGTCCAATAGGAAGATTAGATGTTGACATCCATGGAGGGTGAATCTTCTCTCTCCAAATCCTGGGTTTTTGATTTCAAAAAGGGGTAGTGGGGGATTTAAAAAAGAAAGAATGTATAGTACACAAAAGTTGAGTTTCTCTCACCTTGTATTCCCTTTTTTTGGCAAGTTTTTAATTTTTCTTTTCTTTCCTCTCACAAAATTAGTTTGATCCAAAAGTTTAGTAGATCACTTTCGCTCTCTTCTCCATTCTAGTGAATTTTTCTCTATTGAAGCTCTCTAATGAGAGTAGAGTATTTAGGATTTTGAGTGTTCTACTTACCTCTCCACTTTCTTCTCCTTGCAACTCCAGAATTTGGGCAAAACACAACTGCCCATCTCTCTTTGTGTTTTCCCTTGTTAGCTATTTTTTAGTAGGGTTTGATGTCATGTCTTACTATTATTGTTATTTTATTACAAAGATTGTTTTGGACAATGGGCACAGGTGCTCATCTCTATGTGTGTGTGTGTATGTGTACATGTATGTGTTGTTTGTCTCTTCTATTTTGTTTTCAATAGACCTTGATGTTGGTTCTAATTGTTAGTTGTTTTCTTGCAAAGTTCATTTGGAGAAAGAGTTAAATGCGTTGATCTCTCTCTCTCTCTCTCTCTCTCTCTCTCTCTCTCTCTCTCTCTCTCTCTCTCTCTCTCTCTCTCTCTCTCTCTCTCTCTCTCTCTCTCTCTCTGTGTCTGGTTTTTCTTTGCTGTTATCTTTTCAATACAACATAATGTTGGTTCTAACCTTGTTGTTATCTTATTGCAAAGAGCATTTTGAGTGAGTTTGCATAAGTACTCATCTCTCTCTCCCTCCCTCTTTTTCCCTCTCTATGTTTCCTCTTTTCTACTATTTTTCAGTATATCTTCTTGAAAATACTAACTCTTGCTATTGTCCTTATGTAGAGATGAATTTGGGTGAGATCGAATAGATGCTTATTACTTTCTCTCTCCCACTCACTCGCACACACTCTCTTTGTTTATATGTATGTCTTCCCTTTTCTGCTATCTTTACAGTAGGGTTTGATGCTAGTTCTCACTTTGGGATTGACTGTTGTTACAACACAACATAATGTAAAGTAGAGACTTTGTAGATCAATTTACAAGTAAATATGTCGTATTTTCTGGTGCCAAAATTTATTCATTTGATTAGTTACTTTTATGTTTATTGGGATTGACGTTTCCTTTTGTCCATCATTTGCAATAGGTTTTGATCAACAACCATTCAATCTTATCTTCAGTAGATCAGTTTATAGATAGATTCATCCTATTTTGTGTTACTTTTGTAAAATGTAACTATCTAGATATTTTTTATTTAAAGGGATTCATCAATTGAAAATTTTAGTCATCGTTTTCTCATGTATATGATTTCAATAGGCTTTGATGATCATAAGTGTTAAATCAAAATGTTGTTACTTCAATCGATATAGTACAAATATTCTACCTTATAAGTGAATTATCTCTTTTATATTATAAAAACTCCTCAAAAATAAGTTATTTTGGTTGTTATTGAAGTGCTATGTTTTTATGATTTATAGGTATTGTGTAAGATTTAGGTGAAGCATAAAACTCTTGATCGACTATTTTGTTGTGGTGAGGGATTCCTTTATGCTAGAAGATATGGATATGTTAGAAGTTGAGGTTCAAAAGTCCTCTAATTTATTGGTCTGATATGTCCATTTGGATCACCATGCCAATTGGCTATGATCCATGAAGCTCTTGTATCATATCATCGATATAATGGTCAATGTGACGAGTCATAGAATATCTTATGTGTCAATCCAATGTACCTATTTAGATTGTATGACATGTGGATGCCATCCTTATAACAATTACTATGTAGTACCCATGTTTTCATACACTTTATTGAGTTAGATCAAAGACGAATATTCATTATAATACAATTTTTTAAATAAATTATATGGAAATTCTTGTACTACTCTTTCCATTCTATTTCATGAAAATAATATTATTTTTACAAAAGTGTAAACATCTCTTAATACTATGTTGATTTGTACAGCATATTGGTGATTGCTAGTTGGGCTTAAAATGCTTATTATTTAGGGTTTAACACATACTTCTTTACATCTATTGCCTAGGTTATAATTCCTGAGAGAAGAACGTACATTGTCTCAATAGAAGTATGTAATAGGAAAGTTGAAGAGGGGAATTAAATCACTTATATGAATCATTGCTTATCTTGGATACATATGTATTTAAGTATAAAGGGAAGCTTTCAGGGTGAAAGCATTTGCACTTACAAATATATTAAAGCAGTGAAAGGGTAAAATTTTAGCTCTTAGACAAAGGAAGGTTGATTCTCACTTTGTAATAGAGCCGTTGGTACAATATGTATTCTTGCAAAAATAAATACATATTGCACCCATTATAACCATTCAACGAAACATTTCAACCAATAAGTCTTTGCAACACATTGAGAATGAGCAATTTCATGATATCCATGTAACTAATTGTCTCATATTTAGAGAAGTATACCCTTTGGATTACTGTGAGTAGCAAAATTTCAAGAGCTTCACATGTTCTTTGTAATCAGGTGGTCCGAGCATCACCAACACAATGCAAAGTGCAGTCATACTCAAAACTAACATAGGTGGACACTGACAACCTAATCTACTTTCTGTTAGAAATGCAATCCACACTTGCTAGAGAAAACTATCTCACTATTGGTGTAGCAGTATTCTAGGCGAAATGGAGGAATATTTCCATGATTGGACAAATTAGAGGTCACCCATCACCCAATTACATGAAACTTTCTATTAAGCACACAATGGCATGAACAATACTAGGATGTATAAGGGCCCCACCCAATTTTTGACTTGGTATCAGAGCTCAGGTTATTAAGCTTTGATAGCACTAGGACCTCAACCAATGTGTGGCTTGAGGGGGGGGTGTTCAAAATGAAATCCACACTTACTAGAGAAAATTAGCTCACTATTGGTGCAATGGCAATGAGTTGAGACTAGGTTTGAATTCTAGGCCAATTGGAAAAAGATTTCCATAATTAGATAGTTAGGAGGTCATCCATTACCTTAAGGTTTTGGGGGCTAGATGGCTATCCCAATTACAAAAGAAACTTTTGGTTAAGCACATATAGGCATTGTCGAAGCGTTTCTAGTTGAAAGTCTACCATGGGGGTAAGAGAAAGTAGGCTGAAGGGAGATTCAGGGAGAGCAATTGATGAAAGCGAAGGGGTTTGAAGAAATAGAGGATGTAGAAGAATACTCATAGAGGTGAAGCCTGTCAATTTATTTTTGCATCCTGAGAAGATAAATCCCTTGTAGACTAAAAACGTGTATAAACGAATAGCTTCTTCTCTGCTACTCAAACATCCAATCTGATGCTTCCCTTGACTCCGAAAGGGAGGTAAAATACTGGGACACTTGGTCAAAATTCTCCCAGATCACTCATTCTTCTTCTCCCAGTTCGGAGTACTGTTTATGCTACCTATAAACTGTGATTGCGTGTTACACGATTTCACCAATCCTTCTTTTTGTATAAAATCCCCCAAAAATGGCTAAAAGCCACTTCTTTTTTTAAACATGTCATAATATTCTAAAAGTTATCTATAGATTTTGAATATTTACAAGAAATAATATCCAAAATATCGAAAATAGACTAAACTTGTCCAAAAATCTAGTATTTTTGAACCATCCACACTACGGACACTGACGCTAATGACTAATATGGCATTAACTCTCTAGATCAATAAGAAAGTCAAATGGCGATGCACTCTAGAGTTTTTCACACTGTGTTGGCGTAACATCACGACATCCACCCCCTCTTAACCTGCACATCCTCCGGCATGTGCCAAAGTCTTATGGATCTACAGTGTCAGAATAAGTATCCTCTACCACGTCAATGTCTTCATCTTCTACCTCTTATTCTTCCATATTCTCATATTCATGCTCAATATCCAACTCCTTCAACTCATATGCTGAAGACACCCTACGTTTAAAGAGTTTGATGCGTTTTCTAGCCACCATTGGAATCCTTAGAGCTGTCCCATCCATCTCATTTAATGCATAGCTAGCATTGTCAAAAACAAACCTTACCACATATGGACCAAATCACCACTTTGCCATCTTCCGACTGGCACTATGCTGATTTTCCAAGCTACTATATCATAAACCAACACCAGTCCCCTTCTTGTATAGCTCGTGGTGGTCAAAGTTTGTGTGGCTTGTCAAACCTCTTCTTGTTCTTGATCTCATTGTAGTCTTTAGCTTTTTCATGGCTATCTCAATGTCTTCAAGCCTTCTTTCTAACTGTCTAATGCGTAGGACTAGCAACTCTTCTCTATTCAAACCCTCTTACCATGGTAGAACACTCCAAGTAGCAATAGTCTCCTCACTAGGCATGATTGGATGTTTTCCATACATTAATTTACCCTGTAAGTGCACTATGAGTGGTCCTATCAACCCACAGAGCAAAGGGTAACATTCTTGGCTACTCTTTCATCCTGTTCTTGCATGACTTTCCTAATGCCTTAATGATAGGCTGATGACCCCTTTTACTTTTGCCATTTTCTTCAAAATTATAGGCTGAAGTTAAAGCCAGCTTGATACCCAATCATGAAAAGAAGTCGCGAGCCAAATCTGCATCCAATTCTCCCCTATTAGCAAACCACTTTACCAACACAACCATACTTGCAAAAGACTTCTTCAAATAAGAACCCACAAATTGCTTGAGTAATCTTTGTACTAAGAGCTCGACCTTCCACTTGATTTGCCAAGTCTTCTCATGCAAGCACAAGATATCTCATATTCCATAAACTTGTAGGCATAGTAACCAAATCAACTAGCCATTTGTAATTCAGATAATGGATAAGTCAGTTGCAACCCATCCGTATGCTTTATCATGGAATACATCTGACATACATTGCATGATTCCACATAATACTCCACATCTTTATACATATTTTGCCACCAATACTTCTCTTTGATCTTGGAAAATGTGCCCCAAACTCCTCAATGTCTAGTCCATAAGCTTTTATGAAACTCTTGCATCACCTATTGCTGAGAAGCCCTATCTCCCAATACACATACTGGAGCTCCTCTCTTTTTATTTGCTTTCTTCCATAAATATCCGTCTCTCAAGAAAAACCCATAAGCTTTTCTTTTAATCCTTTTGAATTCAGCTTCAGATTACTCAGCCTTCTTTGTCTCATGAGGTTGAGTCATTGGCCTATTTTTGGCCAATCATCCTTATACAACTCTTCCAAAAATTGTGTTCTTACTAAAGCATAACACCGATGATACTTTCTCTCTACTGCCCATCTCTTCTCCATGCTTGTAAGCTCTTTTCTTACTGCTAAAATCCCTATTACAACAGATGTACCTATTGTATTTGCTATTATGACAGCTATACCTGCATTAATGACAATTGTACTTACTATTTTTAGATCTGTACATGTAGTAATAGCAATTGCATACTCATTCCCTGCCTCTTCCCCTGCTCTCATAAAGCCGTTTTCAGCACTTATCACATCGTCCTCTTCATCTTCCATTAGCTCCTCTTCATCTTCAAACCTTGCTTGTGAAAGCATGTCAACCACCACGAGGTTTTCTCTACCTGCAATATACTCAGATATATTTGAACATGTCTCCCGCATCCTACTTATGGCATCAATCTTTATTGGTGAGGGCTTTTTTCCATATGGTCCACACATGTGCCCAACAACTAATACTTCCTCCACTCCAAAAACTAATTTTTCTCTTGACAAAGTGAAATGCACTTCTTCAAGACGGCTCAAAATCCTATCACAATTAACAATATGATTGGTCAAAAACCTTCTACATCCCTGCTCATTTAGTTCTTCATTTTTCTCAGGGATATCACACCCTTTTATCGGCATATCATCAAGAAAGGGTAAGTTCAATTGAGGGATATACTCCCTCAAAACTTTATGCAAAGCATTCATCATATGCGCCACAGAATTGGTTGCTCCCTGTGGAAGCATCCACATCCTAACCAGTCCAAGTGGTGTCTTCATGGTAGTGATATCCTGACTTTTTAATGCAAGCTGGAACTGATATAAATCTCCCAAAGAGTAAATTTCCTTGCTTGCAAATGCTTCTGCAAATTCATCCACTATTGGGCATGATCCAACATTCCTTATGGTGACCTTATTAACTGGTTGTAAATCCTATATAAATCTCAAAGAACCATTCTTCTTTGGAATAGTAAACCACAGATTTGTGTTGAGATATTTGCAATCACACCTACTTCAGTCCCTTTGTAAGGAATAGTGAGGGCTCAGGACCAGAATCCCATATGCAGAGAAGGAGAAAGTACCATCACTCAATTCCTATAAAGCATTGTACTTGCACTCTTTTTCTAATGCAATGATAGTACTCTTTTCTTTCCAATAAAGTGTCTTGTCACTATCAATACACAAGATTGTGTTTATGAGTCCAAGTCTCAATCTTAGAACCTAATTCACTTGTGTGACAATTTGTCTTTGTTAGGGTCAATGTCTTCATGAGTTTCTTCTCTCTTTCAACCTCCATAGCTTCCGTATCTGCCATGCTCTAGATCTCGCATATTTTAACATGGTATCAGAGCTCAATTGAGCATGGTCCGATCTCCTTTCACTCCTCTCAGCTTCTCTTCATCTTACTCCAGCTCAGGTTGAGTGCATAACCCCATTTCTCACTTGAATCTCACAATCACCTTGTGGCAGCCATTGTTGCACTTGGAGCTTTCATATCTCATCATAAAGCTCATATATTTGGAAGCTTCCTCTAGAGAATTGTGCCTTTGCTCAAGGAGAAGATTCTATCACCTGACACCTTGACATTGGCCACTTCAAAGCCCAGCATTGAAGAAATTGGTGGTCACTGCCTAGAATGCGCCTAATGCCATTTGTACAATTGCCGCAGTCAGTACAGCTCACAATGTCAATGATCACCATATGGGATTGATATCCCTTGAAGTAAGCTTCATTCTCATATAAAAAGTTTTCAAAATGATCAAGTATAGCTCTTGCAATGTCAGAAAAACCAGGCTGCCCCCAAAAACCCTAACTGTGACTCCATAGCCAAACTTCACCAAGCTCAAAAAATCTCATTATTTTCTCTCTCCTACCACACCTAGAACAACCCACTCTGACTCAGATCTAAAGGTCCCAACATTAAATCAAGAAGGGGAAGATTTGGATCTGAAAGAACTTGAAGGATTTTGTAGATTTGGAAAACTCAAGGAAGAAACATAGTGTCCATTGACACTCATTTAGTGCTCTTAGCACTTGTGTCTTTTGACACATCTCAACCAACTCTTCTGTTTCTTAAATCTGATAATTTTGAAGCTGATTTGCTACTATTTCCACAAGTTTAACAAGGGCAAAGAATCTCCAACTGCCCGTTTCAAAGGAGTCGGGTTTCATACCTGGCAGACCCACATCAAACTCATCCTGATAAAGAAGGGCCTCTAGGCCATTACCATCGGAAAAGAAAAGAAGCCTCGTGATACAGACCTTGCTATCACTTGGCAAAGGAACGATGATAAGGCCCAGGCCATTATCAAACTGGAGCTAGACAATGACAGCTATATCCACCATGTGGATAACTGTGAGACTTCACAGGATACATGGAAGAGACTTGACACCTTGTTTGGTGCACAGTTTAAATCATCAAAGTATGGTCTCTTGATTGAGTTTTTTAGGCTTGAAATGAAGTCTAGCACATCACTTGCCACACATCTAAATTACATGGAAGGACTTCTAACCCAACTTGCAGGAATCAACATTAAAATGGAAGAAGATGTTTGCATCGGTATTCTACTTAAGAGTTTGCCTCCTGAATATAATGATGTATCAACAACTTTAATCAACATGAAAAACCCTGAACTTGTTGATATCCAGGCATCACTATTAGAGGAGGAAAAGAAACTAAAAACTAAGGAAGAACCAAGCAGCTCTAGAGATGAAAATGCATTATATGTTGGCAATAGGTACAAAGGCAAGAAGGATCAACTCTTCTGTGGCTTCTGCAAAAGGACGGGACACACTAAGAAGTTCTCCCATGCCAAAAAGCGGTCCCAAAAGGCCTATCTAGTTGCAATCAAAGAAGAAGAAAATAGAGCAAATGAAGAAGAAGAAGAAGAAGAAGAAGAGCACTTGGAGAAGGACAAACCTCATCATTCCTTCTATTCAGATAGACTTTTTTGTCTTTGTATTTCCTAACCCTAATGCCTCATACATAAACTTGTAAAATCCTCAGTTGGCCATGTATTACAGCCTCTGTACACTTTGTGAGGCCCTTGCTACAGCCTCTGGATGTCCATCGTGTTTGTGGTACCCACACTTAGCCTTTTTTGCAACAGCCTCTAGAGTTTTTCCATGTTTATGGTGTGCCCACACTTTGCAGGTCCTGGGTGCTTCTGCGTGGTCCCTGCCCTATTGGACGTATGCTATGAAGACATCTTGCTACCTCTTGCAATGGACAATGACACAAGATGCGACATCGATAAATGATTTCACTTTTCGACAACATGGGCCAAGTTTTTCTAACCCTACATTTCTTGTTTACTAGTGATGGTCATTGTTATAAGATTTGAGACACACGCTCGATCTTCTTATATACTTAAAAGATATATGGTGAATATTATGTTGGCGCAAAGAGAGAACAGATGAGAGTAAAGAAAGATGCAGAGATAAAGAGAGAGAGATAGAGATATTGACAACACACTAAGGACTAGAAGATGGGCTAGTCCCCCCCCTTGTGGAGTTATATTATTGACAAGGAGCAAGCTCCTCCATTACACATGAACTAGTTCTTAACTTGTAGATCTTGGGAACAAGATCATGGTTCCTTGCACGGTATACAACTGGCTAACACTTGCATAACTTGGAAGTTGGCACCTTTTTATCCTTCTTGAGTCTCTCCTTCTCTCCTACACAATATATGTAGGGATATCCTCTTGGAGCTTGATTTCAGCAGAGCTTCCACAATACTTGCACAACTCGAGGGTTGGCGAGCTTGAACTTACACAGATCCTTGCATGGTATACAACCAGTGAGCATTTGCACAACTCGGAAGTTGGCTCCTTTGATCTTCTTGATTTCTCTTCTTCCCTCCTACACAATATGTGTAGGGCTCTCTTATTGGTGCTTGATTTCAATAGAGTTTCCACAACACTTTGTGAGACTTGAATTGCCTTCTTTCCTCCTCTTGCATGCATGCAAAGTGATGCTTCCTTCACCTCTTCCACACCCAAGGAGAGCCTCCCTTTTATAGGCTCCAAGAGCTTCTCTGCTTGGAGAGAGACTTGAGTGCCAAGATAAGAAAGGTTGATCTTCATGCAAGCTGTGGTTGTTCTAGGACCTACTCTGCAGCACCAATTTTGGAATATCTCTATGTGCGTTGCTCTAATGGAAAAACGTCCCACACAAAAGTTGTAGATCTCGCCATTTCTAATAACCTAATGGGCCATTTTTAGATATCAATTTTCTATCGCTAGATATTTTAAAAATGGATTCACCATGTCTATTTTAAGAAAATCAGCTTTTGAAACTCTATTCTTAACTTATGGTCCATGCAACTACCTTGAGCCATAGATAAGGAGAGTTCATTAGATTGCCTTGGGTCTCAACCTTAAAATTGACTTCCACACAAAATCTTGTGTCATCTTAGACCTTAGAAAGAGAAAATCACTTCTCTCCTCACTTCCAGAGGATGACATCTCTCATCTTTCTTAGTGACAGAATTACCTCTCTTGTTTTTCTTAGTGAAAGAATCACTTCTCTCCTTAATTCATTAAGAAAGAAAAGACCTTAAACCTTGATTGTAAGGGAGAGGATGACCCCAAATGAATGCAATGCTCATTACACACAAGTAAACGTTTCTAGGCGTCCCCGAATGCAGACATAAATACATACACACAATGCTAATGCACTTCCTCTTCTTAGAACTCAATCCATCTTCATTTATGTGTAATACTTTAGTTCTTGTGTACACTCTTACACTTGATAGACACTTTCTCCCCCCTTTATAACTTGTACTGTTTGTACCAAATATCCCCATCACGGTGCTCTGAACACTCTATTAAGTGATGCACTAGGAATACTGGTCTCTAAATGGTCTCATGGCCATGCTAGATCATCATCAACACTTAAAGAAAAGTGAGTCATTAATTTATTGACATAAATTTACTAAATAGAGAATGCATAATAAGCAATCAATTTAGTATCTCATGGCCATGCTAGATCATCGTCAACACTTAAAGAAAAGTGATTCATTAATTCATTGACATAAATTTACTAGCTAGAGAATATGTAATAAGCAATCAATTTAGTAACATACCTTTGGCTTCTAAACAGTTGACCTCAACTGTAGAGGGGATACATAGTCCTTAAGAATATCTGGAAAGTCTTGTAGTTCTCTCTCAATCATAAACTAAGTGTCCAATGGGGGATAATTCTTAAACTTAACTAGATACTTCCATAATACCTTACCTGACTTTAGAATATTGTCTTCATGGTATAAAAATCTTTTAGGCATAAGGAACTCTTCTATTTCTTCTATGTCAAGTAAATCTTCCTTGATTGGTTCCATTGGAGGTTCTTAAATATAGGGATGTAGCAAACTTATATGGAAAGCATTATGAATATTCCAATGACTTGGTAGATCCAAACAAAAAGTCACATCATTTATCTTATTTGTGATCTTAAAAGGGCCATAATAGCGATTAGAAAGCTTAACCACTTTACCATTTTGACCTTTCTGCTTCTTCAAGCTAGCCTTCTCAAACTTAAGAAGAACATACTGTCCCAACTTGAGATCTAACTTACAACGATGCTTATTAGCTTCGTGTTTATGTTTTTCTTGTGTCCTTTGGATAATAGCTTTTACCTGAGTGAAAACTATATCAATGTCTCTAATTAACTCATAGGCTGCAAAGATCTTATCCTTTGTAAGAAGAATGGGTGGTAAATGAGGCTTACCATAGATGATCTCAAAGGGTGCCTTACCAGTACTAGAGTGCACCGTGTTATTGTATGCAAACTCTACTAAAGGCAAATACTTTTCCCATTATTTTTTATTATCAGAGATATATGATTTCAAAAGGTCCAGAATAGTAGAATTAGCACTTTCACTCTACCCATCTATTTGAGGATGATAAGAAGATGAAAACTTTAACTGAGTCCTGAGGTTCTCAAAGAGAGCTTGCCAAAAGAGGCTGGTCATGCAGGGATCTTGATCACTTATAATGGAATTAGGCATGCCATGATACTTGAAAATATGAGTAATGAATAGGTTAGCCATATGATCAACTTTGATTGTCTTTCGCACAGGTATAAAGTGTGCTTGCTTACTGAATCTATCAATGATAGTCTAGATTGCATCATTGCCTGCTTATGTGCGAGGAAGCTCCATGATAAAGTCCATGGCTATACTTTCCCAAGGCTCATTGGGAATAGGTAATGGCTTTAGTAGATCAAGTGGTTTATGCCAATCATACTTTACTTTTATCTTACACTCGCAGACATATCTCTCAATATCAGCTCTAAGAGTGGGCCAAAAGAAAAATCTTTCCAAAGCTTGAGTAGTGGGTAGAATACCCCTATGTCCAGCATATGGAGATGCATGTGCTTCATCCACTACCTTGTGTTGCAATGGTAATGCTACACAAATTGCTATACAAATAATCATCTCGAATCAAGTAATTTGTAATCAACTTTGACCTGAGTTAAGCTAATCCCATATGGTTGAGAAGTTGGAATCAATTGCATACATTTTGGGTGAATCCATGAACTCGTTATGGTAAACAATTGTGATTGCATTCACTCAAAGTCACCGTGATGGAGCATCTGCTACCACATTCTTAGTTTCAGATGTGTGGATGATTTGAAAGTGAAACATAGATAAGAAACTTGCCCAACGCATCTATTTCTCTGAGCGCTTCTTCTGAGTGAAGAAGTATCTTAGACTTTGGTGATCTATTTTAATAACAAAATTTTCACCAAGTAAATAGTGTTTTCATACTTGAAGAGCATGTACCACCGCCATAAGCTCTTTCTCATATACTGGAGCATGTAGCTCTTCATCCTTGAGGTGTCGGCTCTCAAATGCTATTATATGATGCCCTTGGTTAAGCACAGCTCCAATGCAATCCCCAAAAGCATCACAATGAACTTAAAAAGGTTTTTGAAGATATGGAACTATGAGAACTGGTTCTTGAGTCACAAGAAACTTAATTCTTTCAAAGGCTTATAGTTGCCTTGATCCCCAGCAAAAAGGCATTCGCTTCTTAGTAAGGTCATGTAGAGGAGATGCAACATATGTAAAACCTCATATGAACCTCCTGTAGTATGAACATAGGCCCAATAAACTTCTAACTTCATGTACAGAGGTAGGTGTAGACCATTCAACAATGGCTTGAATCTTCTTAGGATCCATTCGCACCAGATTGTGAGAAACAATATGACCCAAGTAATGAATTTTCAAAAGGAAAAATTCACTCTTCTTAGCATTGACCTGAAGTCTATGCTTACGAAGCTCTTGAAAAACAATAGATAGATGTTTTCTATGCTCTTCTTCAAATCATGAAAATATTAGAATGTCATAAAAAAAGACACTTGTGAACTTTGAGTGAGGTCTGAAAATTCTGCCCATCATTGGATTGAATGTGGCAGATGCATTAGTCAAACCAAATGGCATGACTAAGAACTCATACAGTCCAAACATTGTACGAAAAGCTATCTTATGAACATCATTAGGTGCTATCCGTATCTGGTGATAGCCACTCTTGAGATCAATGCGACTGAAGATACTGGCCCCTTGCAATTTATCCAAGATATCATCTATCCTTGGGATAGGAAAACAATTCTTGATTGTGATCTTGTTCAAAGATCTATAGTCTATGCACATACGGAAAGAATTGTCTTTATTTTGAACAAGTAAGTTTGGAGAGCAGTATGGAGAAGAGCTAGGTTGAACTAACCCTTTTTCCAATAGTTCGTTTACTTGTTTTAGGATCTTCTCTTGTCGACTTGCACTTACTCGGTAAGGTAGTTGGTTAAGTGGTGAACTGCCTGGGATAAGATCAATTGTGTAATCTTCTGAGTGCTTAGGGGTTAACTCTCCTGGGAGTGAATCACCAAAATAATCTTCATATTGTTTAATAAAATCATGTCTGACTTGATCAATTAAAGAGAGGAGTTCTTTTAAAGTATGAGACTTGGTATTCTATGTTTATTAGAGGCATCAAGTGCCCTTGAATCATTAGCTTCCCTTGACTCTCTCACAAAAATCATGTACGCAAAAATAGCTTTCTTAATTTCTTTAGAAATGCTAACATGACTAACCATTGGCACATGTCAATCTCCAACATTAGCAATGCATACTATGTTCTAACCCTTGAATTGAAATGCAAGGGTCTTCTTAACAAAATCAGGAAGAGGTCTAATCTTGTAATGCCAAGGCATATCTAAGTTAACATCACAATTACCAATGGGTGCAAGTAGAAAATATTCTTGGTTGTGGTAATCCCTAATTCTAAGATTCAACTCCCCCTAGATAGGAGTAGAATTGGTTGTAAGTCCTTCAAATGCTGAACCTCAGCGAATTGATGTTTCCAATCGATCTAGTGGAATTTTTAGCCTTTCAACAGTATCTGCTAGCACAAAATTATCTATGGACCTTGGATCAAAGAGTATCATTGATTGTTGTGGGTGTCCCTCAACCCTTTAAGAGTTGTCTCTTCTTCTCATTTGAATGAGTGTTAGCTTGCACATCTAGAATATAATTTGAGGATGGCGGAGGAGGATCTTTAATCACATTTACTTTCTTCCCTTTTGAGGACAATCAGGCTTCATATGCCCTAGCTCACCACAAAGAAAACACCTTCCTTCCTCTTTGTACTTTTGTATCTCAGAGGGTGAGAGATACTTGTGCTTCTTCTTATTACCCTTTGACTTTGAATATTGGTCATGGGTAGAGGTAGGTCTTCTTCGATTAGTCCTGTCTCTTGGTTGATCATAGAGCTGCTCTTGTCTAGCTCTATAAAAACTCATCTCCAACTTTCGAGATGTACCAGGTGTGATGGCAGACTCCATCATGCGAGATAAGGTTTCATGTGGGTACACCTTCACAGTTCTGTGTAAATGAGGGAGTAGGCCAGCTTCAAACTTCCTTTTCTTCTCTTCATCGCTAATCTCCATGAAAGGAGTAACCTTGAGAAGAGTAGACCTAAACGTATCCACATAACTAGTGACCTTCTCATGCTCTTTCTGGCCTAGCCAATCCCACTTCTTCTTGACATGATTCTCAAAATTAGAAGGCAAGAATTGAGCATAAAAATTCTTCTTGAACTTTTTCCAAGTCGTAGGTTTCCTTCCCTTCAAAATGAGAGTCAACCACCAATTGCTAGCGGTCTCTTTCAAGTGCATGCCTACATGCATGAGATTGGACTTTTCTGAGAAATTACCATTAAAAAAAGCAACTTCAAGTCGCCTAACAAAGGCTAACGCCTTAGTAGGATCTCTCTTACTGGAGTAAGAGTCAAACTTTATGTCCTTATCCCCAAACTTGAAAGTCTTAGTCTTATTAAGCTTGCTCTTGTTATGGTCCCTCTTTGTCCATTTGTAGATTGCATGAGACTTAGAACCAAGAGAGTAGGAACTAGAAGATAATGAGGAGGAGGAGGAACTTAAATAATCAAGAAAGTAGTTGGTTGCTGAGGGAGATGACTTTCTCCTTATCTGCCTCACTCGAGGTGAGGTCTTTTTACTCTTCTTGACCCAAGAGTCCTTCTTTCTTCTAGGAAGCTTCTCAACAAACTGGATGCTTTAAACCTTTACAATCAATTGGTGCAATGGTGTTTCCTCTAGCATCACCATCTTTTGGAGGATCTGGTCTTGCTTCTTCCCTTTCCCTTAAGCTGCCAATCAATTGATGTACTTCGGGAATCTCCAATAAGCTATGATACTCTATCAATTGAGCCTATAATTTCTCACTTGTAGGACCTTCATCAATTGCCATCTTTACCTTCTTCTTGCAAGGATCACCTTTACTTTGAGAAAAGCAAAGAGACCTGCTCTGATACCACTGTTATAAGATCTGAGATACACGCTCAAACTTCTTATATACTTTAAAGATATATGGGGGAATATTATGCTGGCGTAGAGAGAGAACATATGAGAGTAAAGAAAGATGTAGAGAGAAAAAGAGAGAGATAGAGAGATTGACAACACACTAGGGACTACAAGATGGTCCAGTCCCCCCCTTTGTGGAGTTATATTATTGACAAGGGGCAAGAACCTCTGTTACAAATAAACCAATTCTTAACTTGTAGATCTTGGGAACAAGATCACGGTTCCTTGCACGGTATACAACCGGCTAACACTTGCATAACTTGGAAGTTGGCACCTTTTGTTCCTTCTTGAGTCTCTCCTTCTCTCCTATACAATATGTGTAGGGATCTCCTCTTGGAGCTTGATTTCAGTAGAGCTTCCACAATACTTGCACAACTCGAGGGTTGGCGAGCTTGAACTTACACATATCCTTGCATGGTATACAACCAGTGAGCATTTGCACAACTCGGAAGTTGGCTCCTTTGATCTTCTTGATTTCTCTTCTTCCCTCCTACACAATATGTGTAGGGCTCTCTTCTTGGTGCTTGATTTCAACAGAGTTTCCACAACACTTTGTGAGACTCAATTTGCCTTCTCTCCTCCTCTTGCATGCATGCAAAGTGATGCTTCCTTCACCTCTTCCACACCCAAGGAGAGCCTCCCTTTTATAGGCTCCAAGAGCTTCTCTGCTTGGAGAGAGACTTGAGTGCCAAGATAAGAAAGGTTGATCTTCATGCAAGCTGTGGTTGTTCTAGGACCTACTTTGCAGCACCAATTTTGGAATATCTCTATGTGCGTTGCTCTGATGGAAAAACGTCCCACACAAATGTTGTAGATCTCGCCATTTCTAATAACCTAATGGGCCATTTTTAAAGATCAACTTTCTATCGCTAGATATTTTAAAAATGGATTCACCATGTCTATTTTAAGAAAATCAACTTTTGAAACTCTATTCTTAACTTATGGTCCATGCAACCACCTTAAGCCATAGATAAGGAGAGTTCATTAGATTGCCTTGGGCCTCAACCTTAAGATTGACTTCCACACAAAAGCTTGTGTCATCTTAGACCTTAGAAAGAGAAAATCACTTCTCTCCTCACTTCCAGAGGATGACATCTCTCGTCTTTCTTAGTGAGAGAATTATGTCTCTCGTTTTTCTTAGTGAAAGAATCACTTCCCTTCTTAATTCATTAAGAGAGGAAAGACCTTAAACCTTGACTTGTAAGGGAGAGGATGACCCCAAATGAATGCAATGCTCATTATACACAAGTAAGCGTTCCCATGCGTCCTCAGATGCACGCATAAATAGATATATACAATGCTAATGCACTTCCTCTTCTTAGAACTCAATCCATCTTCATTTATGTGTAACTCCTTGGTTCTTGTGTACACTCTTACACTTGGCAGATACTTCCTTCCCCCTTCATAACTTGTACTATTTGTACCATATATCCCTATCATAGTACTCTGATCACTCTATTAAGTGATGCATTAGGAATATTGGTCTCTAAATGGTCTCATGGCCATGCTAGATCGTCATCAACACTTAAAGAAAAGTGAGTCATTAGTTTATTGACATAAATTTACTAAATAGAGAATGTGTAATAAGCAATCAATTTAATATCTCATGGCCATGCTAGATCAGCATCAACACTTAAAGAAAAGTGAGTCATTAATTTATTGACATAAATTTACTAAATAGAGAATGCGTAATAAGCAATCCATTTAGTAACATTCATGTTTTTAAGTGTGGGGATGCCTCTGGTTGGGTCTCATGTGGGGTCCTCAGTCCCTGTTGCTCGGTTCACCGTTCCCGAATAAGGTCTTAGGTGTTAGGATGCATCCCTGCACGTCTACGATGCATGCCCTCATGCATATCCCAATTCTGACCATGCATCTATGCCACTGTCAAACCTTACCTGATGGGGTCCCTTCCCCACCCCACATCCTCTCTCACCCTACTCCCGAGGACGTTACTTTCCCATTTCTCTTTATCCCTTGTTTTGAAGTTTTTCCAAGTGAACATACCCTCCGATCACCAAAACCCACATCCAACCTGATAGCGCTGCTTGTCCCTTTGAATGGTACACTTTTTCTTTTTTACAGTCCCCTGTTTTGATCAACGATTCAAAAGTTATTAATTTTTGAAAAATTTTACGTAAATTTGACGTGTTTCCATGTGAACATGCATTTTTTGCTTCAGAACAGCCCCTGGATGTAACAACCCTGACCTATACCTGGCACTCACCATTCTTTTCTTTTTACTATTAGTCATTCCGAGGTACGATTTGTCCGTCATTAATTTTTGTAGATTTTCGTGTCTTTTTCATGCATCTTTTCGTTCTTTTACCCATGCCAACTTGCCCTTTTCTCCTCATAACTTTCTTTTGATTTGATAGCGGTGTCCGACCCCCCTTCTTGCCCATTATTACTTTTTATTGCGCTTTATTCTGAATTACAGATTTTTCATTATTAATTTTTATATGTGTTTTTGGACTCCGTTTTATTGTTTTTCCATGTGAATGCCTCCATCTATCCCCTAGAAAATGCATTGTGGCCTAATCGCCATGTGACCCACACCGTCGTTACATTTTTCCTTTTTATTACCTTTTGTTTGAAGGTAGGGATCTTCCTTAATTAATTTCCACATCCAGTTGCGGGTGTGTTTTTCTTGTTTTTCCCATGCAAACGTGCCTTCCCATCCCCAAAGCCGCATTCCATCTTTTCTATCGTGTTTTCCCTATCCCTTCGGATATTTTTTGTGTTCATTTTGTTGTGATTCGTTCGACAAATGGTTTCTTATTAAATTTTTTGCCTCGTGTCGAATATGTTTTTCTGGGTTTTTCCACGTGAACGGATCCTATATCTATTGGACTAGCACTCCATGGGGTGATAGCCTGTCCGGCCCATCATTCCGGATATTTTTCCTTTTTTTCGCACTTCGTTTCAGCAGATGGATTTTTCACAATTAATTTTTGTCTATTTATGCATCTCGAAGTTTTGCGGATTTGTGTGCGAACCCCCTCATTTCTATCTTTCGACATGCGTGTCATGTTTGTCCTGTTATCTGGCATCCCTGCGCCTACCCGCATCCCCTCCATGTTCTCGACATGGTAATTTTTTTTTACCCCGCCTGCACATACACACGAGACGAGGGGGATGTTTCTTTTCTTTTTTTTATTCCCCCCGACCCAATCAACTACCCCTCCTGCCTTGGCTATAATTTCAGCCCCCTTCTGAGCACTTGGAGGTGTGGTGCATATACCCCTCGTAATTTCATCCACTCTCTCTTTACCAACATATATACTACCTTAGTTACATTAGCCCAATCTGATTTCAGCCTTGTTTCAAAAGAGGCATCTTCTAAACGATTAGTCAACTTCTCCTACAAGACAGGATCTGCAACCTTCAGAAACAAACCAATCTTCTGACTCTCTAATGATTGCTGCTCATCTGCATCCAATTGCACATACTGACTTTCAAATTCACGGAGCAAAGCTATAGCAGCTAGGGCTTTTCAATCCAGTCTATAAATGTCTTTTAAGTTACAAATCTTGCATCTTCCAAGAAAACTTCTTCTCTCAAATCTTTCTTAAAAGTTGCCCAATCAACATCTCTTTTATGTAACTCATCAATCCGATCATGCAATGCATGTATGGCCAAACGGGAGAAATACCAACTCCATGCATACTGCACTACCCCATGAAACAACATCTTTCTTCATACAACCGAATGAGGGCCGAAACATTTTGACCCTTAAAGTGCTTCAATTCCTATCCCATTGCCTACAATGCATTCATAGGTAAGGAAAATTATTTCTACTTCTTGCCAAGTTTGCATCTGTTGTTGTAACAACAATTGATGTCATTGTTATTGCTACAACAAAGCAATCATATGTTGTAAAGCATCACCACCACTTGAACCTACAGAATCCCCCATCTTTACACACTTGCTATCGACTTTCATGTCGGTTTCACCACTATCGGAGCGTTTGGGGTCAAAAATCTACCATGATGGTAAGAGACAGTAGGGTGAAGGGAGATTCAGGGAGAACCATTGATGAAAGAGAAGGGATTCAAAGAAATAGAAGATGTAGAAGAATACTAATAGAGGTGAAGCCTTTCAATTTATTTCTGCATCCTGAGAAAATAAATCCCTTGTAGACCAAAAACATGCATCAAACAGTAGCTTCTTCTCTAGTGCTCAGACCACTAATCAGGTAAAAACTAGGACACTTGGTCAGAATTCTCCCAAATCACTCCTTCTTCTCCTAGTTTGGACTACTGTTTTTTATGCCTATAAACTGCGATCGTGTATCGGGTGATTTTGCCAATCCTTCTTTTTGCATACAAGAAATAATATCCAAAATATCAAAAATAGGCTGAACTCGTCCAATAATCTAGTATTTTTTAACCATCCACACTACGGACATTGACACTAATAACTAATATGGCATTGAATCTCTAGATCAATAAGAAACCCAAATGATGATGCACTCTAGAGTTTTTCACACTGTGTCCGCATAGGGGCATGATAACATGAACAATAGTAGGATGGGTGACCTCCCGACAAGGGGAGGTACAAGGGCCCCCACCTAGTTTCTAACTCAATCAACATCCAAGGTGTGGAGATAAATATAGTCAAAACAATATATAGATAGCAACAATATACTCAAACAAGAACTCCCAAGTACTTATTGATATCTAAATCCAATACAATAGTTTCAACGAAGATGGGGATGGCAATATCCGAATTCACGAGGACAACACTTGAGGAATAGCATAACTTCATGGACTCAAGACAAATGTAAGAAAAAAGAGTAAGGTGGTACTACTCTAGCGATCATGAATTAGGACATATAGGGGGGATCAAATCTACTACTACCGTACTCAGGATGCTAATCAAAGAATAGGTCCAACGACCCAATAGACAAATGATGTGACCCTATAGACAAGCCAAAGGGATGAAATCCTTACTTGGGTGGATGTTTGCCTTTTCTAGCTTGCTATTGATTGCAATATTATCTTTGCCCGTGCGTCATGCCAATGTCCATAACTACTACTACACCTGTCAACTCATCAATGCGCCATTGGTCGTCTTACTTTAAATGCCACTAATTGTCACTACCCTTAACACTGGCATGCACAATGGATTTGGATCCACAAAGTTATTTGCTGATGTTGCCTTCATCCTCAATGGCAAGCACATCATCTTGCTAGATTTGGTCCAAGTGTGGCTATGGGAAAATGGGTCGCGACGGACCCAAAGGAGGGATGAGAGGAAGGAAGCAATGGGGGATGGGCTGGGGTGTGGTGGAGGCCAACGGTGGGATGTTGTTGTATTGGGTAGTTTTGGTCACAACAGAGAAAGCATGTTATATTGTAGGGGATCCTATTGTTGCCAAACATCCATATAGGTCTAGAGGGGAGGTTGCAACACATTGTGGAAGATTAGCTTAGCTATGAGATTTTTCAAGTAGATTGCCCCCAATCAGATTTTCTACTATAGCTAGTCATACTCAAATGTGATTCTAGCAAGGCTGATTTGCATGCCATCCAGTTCTTGTTTATGCATGAACTTGGCACTCAAGAGTGGATAGATGCAGTGCCAATGTTTGGAATTGGCAAGGTGGGCCTAGAGCTAGTTAACATTGGCCAACTTCATGATATCCTAATTTGAAGCAGAGGGATCTTCAGAGTGTGAATCATCAAAATTAGGATCTCCATCTCCTTGATTCATGCTTGGATCATCAAGATTTAGGGATTCTTCTCCCTAATCCAGGTGTGGTCCTTTCTTATCTTTGGCTCTTGTGGCTAGAGAGGAGCATTGTGGTGGCATTTGGATGGGGGATATGGGTCTACTAAATCTTAACCAAGATAAGGAATGCAAGCTTTCTTCATTTCTCAAGCCACTCTCTCTAGCATGTTGTTCCTTTGGAATGTGCAAATAGAGAAGGTTGGATTTTTCCTTCTAGTCTTGGTTCAGGTCTAGCACTACCTATTGTAAGACTTGGATCTTCTCCTCTACCTTGGTGTTTCACTACTCCAGCACTTGGCAATGCTCCACCATCATCTGCCACTTCAAATTTGTGGAGCATGAGCCAGCAAGAAGTCAAACAAGTCCATATCCAAAGCCTTTGGCAACACATTCTCATTATTCATGGTGGTGTCGAGCGAGCTCTTCCATGGCAAGCTACTCCCCTTTTCCTAGAGACAGGGGTGTAGGATGCTTTCTTGTTGTCCCTTGATCCCTAGGCAGTCGATTTATGAGGATTTGGAGAGTGGACAGACCAGTTTGAGATAGGGCCATAAGTTTGAACTTGGCAGCATAGACAAAGGTAGAGTGTCAGTGAGATAGGGCAGAACTAGTAGGAATACTTTTTCCTTACTGCCTGCTCTACTAGTGGACATGTGGAGCGACAGTGATTGGGTAGGAGGGATGGACTTGGTATTTTTGTTTGGCTCATTTAGTTTGTCAGGCCCAGGGGTAAGAGCTTGGAGCAGGATTCCATCATGGCGGCTTGGAGTTCTTGCTTTAGATTTTCCTAGCAATCAAGCCATTCCTTCTCATAATCCCACTGGAGTTTCTCAATGGTCTCTAGGAGCAAGGTCATGCCATCTGGGTGCTTTGCTTCCATTTCACACACATGAAGGAAAACATTGTCCTTCTCCAACTGTTGCACACTGCTCTAGATGTCATTTGCAAAGGCCAATTGCACCTATGGGCATGCCTCCAACCTTTGTTGTTTTGCTAGTGGTCACAGAGGGTGGCATCCTTTTGCTAGAGCTATTCGAAGAGGGAAATATTGGATTACTTTGTTGAGAATTATGCAATCACATCTAGTGTAGCCCCTTTGTATGGAGCAGTTGGGCTAAGGACATGCAGGCTTGCTCAATTCCATAAGCATAGTGGTGGAAAGTGCTACCTATCCTTAAGCTATAAAGCATTGTACTTGCCTATCATTTGAATGCGATGTCATAATACTTTTGTCCTTTCACTCAAGTGTCTGTGCCATTTTTTACATACACAAGATTGTCTTTATGAGTCCAAGTCTCAATCTTGGATTCACTTTTGTAATAAAAATTTGTGATGTCTATGTCTTCATGAGTCCTGTTTACATCTATCATTCGCCAAAGCCATGCTCTAGATCCATGCATTTTAACACGGTATTAGAGCCATGGTGAGCATAGCTAAGATTAGCAAACTCTTCTCTCAGCTACTCTTTGCCCTAGCTCAAGTCCAGTTGATGATTCCATTTCTCACTTCATCTACACCCTCTACCTCTTAGCAGCCATAGCTAAACTGCACCTGCCCTACTTTGAGCTCTTAGATCTCTTCAACCAAGAAAGATCTTGACAAGATTCCTTCTGTAAACTTCTCTCATTGCTCCTGGAGCTCCTCTCTGTAACCGCAGAGCTTGACATTGCTTACCACATAGCCTAGAATTGCTCATATTCAAAGTCCCTATCCGAACTGCACTGAATTCTATTTGTACTATCGATTCTCACTTCCTGTAGTGCAATGTTGTCCATGACCATAGGGCATTGCAAGCTCCATACCTAAGCTATCTCTACTAAAAAGGTTTCTCAAATGATCTATTGTACAAGCTACCCCAACCCAAAAATTAAACCCCTGTTCTAAAAACCCTAATTTTCCATTGCCAAGTACTCTTCATGCTCTTTTCCACTTCATTTTTCCCACTGTTTTCAGTCAATTAAAGCTTGCTTCACTCATATCTAAAGTTTCCAGCAAGCATAAACCTTCAAGAAGAAGATTTGGAGTAGTCCTAAATATCAAGTTACTTGCTTGAATATCAAGCAACCAACTTGCAGATCAAGCATCATAAAGCTTGACATTTAAATGCTTAAAGCTAATCTCATACTTCCTTGGTACACTCAAGCTCAACCTTCTTGCTAATATATTATCAGTTGTTTGCTACTATTCTCAACAGCAAGGAAGGGATTCAAGATCCAACATGGAAGATTCAAGATCAAGCTAGTATCTCTCGATACTATTTACCACTACCATTGCTTGTGTCTCTTGACACATTCAAAGTCAGCTTATTTTTGAGAATTTTGGTGCTGATTTGCTACTTTTCCAATCACTCTAGCATGGGTAAAGACTCTCCAACAAGTTGCTTCAAAAGGATTCAGGTTTCACATGTGGTAGACCCACATAAATCTTATCTTGATGAAGAAGGGTGTATGGGCCATCACCGATGGATAAGAGAAGAAGCCCTAATATGCTATCCTTGTAGCAATCTGGCAAAAAAATGATGACATGGCTCAAGTCATCATAAAACTTGAGTTGGATGACAGCTACATTCATCATGTGGATGCATGTGACAAAGTCCCATTACACCTAGGATAGATTGGACACATTGTTTGGTGCCCAATAAAAGTCTTCTAAACATGGAATGCTAATTGAATTCTTTAGACTAGACATGAAGCTTAATACATCCCTGGCATCTCATCTGAACTACATGGAAAGTCTTCTAGCCCAACTTATAGGAATAAATCTCAAAATGGATGAAGATATTTATATTGGTGTCTTATTAAAAAGTTTGATTCCAAATTTTGATCATGTTTCAACCACTTTAATCAACATGCCAAACCCTAAATTGGTTGACATTAAAGCCTCTTTGTTAGAAGAAGAAAAGAAGATTAAAGGAAAAGAAGAAACTGCAAAAGATGGACAATTGTTGTATATCAGTAACAAGAACAAAGGCAAAAGGGACCAGCTAATTTGTGACTTCTGCAAAAAGATTGGACATACTGAGAAGTTTAGGTGACATGCCAAAAAGAGGTCTCAAAAGGCCTATCTTGCATTGGTGAAAGAAGAAGAAGACCATGGAGCAAAAGAAAAAGAAGAAGAAGAAGAAGAAGAAAAAGAAGAAGAAGCCATCAGGAGAGGACAAGCCTCACCAGTCCTTCTATTCCTAGTTTTCTAATAGACTTTTTGAAGCCTTGTATAAGCTTGCCCTAATGCTTCTGTCATAAGCTTTGTAAACCCCTCATGTAACTTGGCACTTCAACCTCTGTACACTTTGTGAAGCCCTTGTTACAACCTTTAGATGTCCACCATGTTTTTTGTACCCACACTTAGCTTTGTTTTGCGACTGCCTCTGGATATTACCATGTTTGTGGTGTGCCCACACTTTCTAGGTGGTGACTCACTAAAGCCTCTACACACTTTGTGCATTTTTGGTTGTGATTGAGGAGGGGTGTTGTGAATTAGACAATCACACCTAGTGTAGCCCCTTTGTATGGAGCAGTTGGGCTAAGGATATGTAGGCTTGCTCAATCCCATAAGCATAGTGGTGGAAAGTGCTACCTATCCTCAAGCTATAAAGCATTGTATTTGCCTATCATTTGAATGCAATGTCATAGTACTTTTTTCCTTTCACTCAAGTGTTTGTGCCATTTTCTACATACACAAGATTTTCTTTATGAGTCCAAGTGTCAATCTTGGAACCTAACTCACTTGTGTAATAAATAGTTATCATGTTTATGTCTTCATGAGTCTTGTGTTTACATCTATCATCCACCATAGCCATGCTCTAGATCCATGCATTTTAACATTCTTGAGGAAATCTACTTGGGTGATGAGCTCTTGATGCTACTATTACTACTTGGTCAAGAATGCATTGACAAAGTTAAGGGACCATTGTGCCATTTTCTAGTTGAACTTTGGAGGAATGAGGAAAAGCAGTTGGGAAAGAGGAGTAGAAGATGGAGTGGCAGCAAAGGAGGTGCCATCTAGACTTGTGAATTTCCTAGCAAGATTTTAGAGAAGCACCAATAGGTGTTGATGATGATCTCTCAGATACCCACTTATTTGCAGCAAATAAGTAAGAGCCTGAACCACCTAATTCACAATGGACGTGATATGAGGAAATGCTGACTTTCTTGGAGACTAGAGTGCCTCCAACCCTGTAGAAGAATTGATGGAAACAATTGGCTCTCTAGAGCCATTATTTTGAGGTCATCATGGGCCAATTATATCATTGCACCCTATTTGGGGTGCTATAGAGAGTGGTTTTACCAATGGAGCAACTCATCATTCTAGAGGAAGCTCATCAAGGGATTTTTGGTAGCCATTTTGTTGTTGATGCGACCATTAATAAAATCTAGTAGATTGGATTGTGGTTTGACTGACCATGCATAGCGATGTGCATAAATGGGTCTAGCAATGCAATTTTTGCCAAAGGTTGGGTCAACCCATTACCAAAGACTACTTGCCACTTTAGCCAATCCTACCCCTTGAGCCCTTTCAAAAATGGGTCTCAACTTTGTTGGTTAGATATTACCAATGGTAGCATACACAAAAAAAAAAGTGCATCTTAACGACAATTGACCATTGTACCAAATGGGTGGAAGCATGGGCTTTTGATTCAAAGATATCTTCACTCAGTATGGTACTCCCATTGAATTGCTCAGTGATTGAGGTATTTAATTTGTTTATAAGGTCATCAAGGAAATTACTTCATTTATCCTCATTGTGCACAAGAAATCATCACCGTATTATCCGCAAGCTAATGGCTTAGCAGAATCCACCGACAAAGTCCTTTATAAAATTGCAACCAAATTGGTAGATCAAAACCAAAAAGATTGGGATATCAAACTTCTGTCATTCTAGACGTACCACACTTCCTTCATGGCCACTATCGAAATGACATCTTACAAATTGGCATTTGGCTTAGTGGTCTCATAACACCTTTGGAGTATTTAGTACCTAGTCTATGAATCATAGTAGAATGATGGCTCATCCTAGAAGAACCTCTTCTCTTTCGAATGGAAGGCCCTAACATAGCTAGAAGTCCAAGCCTAGCAAAATCATCAAGTTGATAGGCTTCCCAAGAAACAACTTTTTAGGAAGGGCCAACTCATCGTGCTCTTCAAGATCCAAATGATGGGCAAGCTCTCGTGTGTAAGTTGAAATTCTAATGGAGTGGTCCCTTTTGGGTGCATGATTCTAGTACTAACTCTTTCTACCTGACAACTTACAAGGAAAGTTGTTTCCAAAACATGTCAATGGGTTTTGGCTATGCCATTATCATGCTATGTCTTCCAATGTCCATTCCTCATCAACCCATTGGTTGCCCACCCATTTTGGACATTTTACCTAGCTTGTTTATCATTTTGGTTGCCCACCCATTGTCCATTCCTCATCAACCCATTGGTTGCCCACCCAATGCTATCATTGACCTAGCTTGACAACTTCCATTGTCTGTCTCACAAACACTGCTTGCAACAATGGACGTCGTCGAGTCTCACCTCAAGGTTGGAACCTCACAAAATCCCAGTCTTAACCCTCATCAGGAATTGATAGTGCAATGCAATGAAGACCAAGTCCTCAAAAAAGGGGACCAGACAAATCAAGACACTGCCAAGCCAGCACCAGTATATAGCTGCCCGCCAAGAAAGCCAACCCCCCAACTTGCCCAAGAAGTCTACTTCCACCACTAGCCTCTTTGCCAAACTCACCCTTCTAGCAACAACAAAACAATCTTCCATGAATTTGATCCAAATTTCTGCATCGACTTTCACATTCTTGCCTTTCTCGTCAAATTTCGGAGGTTTGACTTGCTTCAAAAGATTTATTTTTTCTTGGGCTTCGTTGGAAATTATTGTGGGTATGAAATTCTGGGAAATTTTCAACAATTCCCAAGTTAAACTTTACAAAATTTATATAGCGTTAATTTCTTTAAACAAATTATTTCTCAAATTAAAGTTATAAACAAACTCAGTATGATACTCAAATTATTTCTTTAAACGGCCATTTCAGAGGTTCCAAGGAAAAATAAGGTTCCATTATTTCTCTGATTGATAAAGTGCCAATCAATCTTTATTACAATAGATGTACAAGGTAATCAAATGGAAAAAAAATACATTATTCAGATAGCTCATAGGCTCATCTTATTTTTTTCAGAAAATAATTCCCTACTATAATCTAAGCATGACACTTTGATACATCATTTATGAAGTAACTTGGATTTTGAGAGTAGATATCTAGGAATCTATATTTTTTAGGGAATTCAGGAAATCCATCATTTTTGTAGTTGTGGCGGCTAGAGCGACCTAGGACTTTTATTGTGTTGGCTAGATCTTTGTAACTTCCTCATAGATATACAGGTTTAGTTTGACTTTTTGCCCCTAGTATAGAAGGTTGAGTTTACACTGGCTTCACAAAATAGATAGATCTTGAAAACTTTAAGATCTTCCATCCATTTTACCCTTTTGAGATTATTCTGAAGATAAGCTAGATGGCTTGTATTGATATAGCAATGTCCTTTGCTAATCATCCACCATCTTTCATGATATAGAGGCGAGGGGTTATACAACTGATCTAGTATCTGCATCATCTGATTCCTCCATGCAAGACTAGATGAATGCATAGCTGACATAAACATTTCTCAAAAGATCGTGAATCATTTCCAAGATTTTTTATTCTACAATTATTCAAAAACATAAATTAACAAAGAGAACAAAACATATCCTAGGCTATATTTACCATCCAAGAAAAAATTTTCTTAAGCTTACATCGTATTCTATTCTAATAACGAGCCCTTTGATACCAACTATGAGGTGCCCACCAGTCTGAATCCGAGGCACACCTTTTACTAGTCCACCAGTAGATTTTTCAAAATGACATCTCTCAGCGCTCGCTTGGAGTATCAGGAGGTTTGTCACTTGGGCCTTACTGAGTTTACATCACAAAACAGAAGAGTTTCAATCGAACCCACTAGGATTAAGCTAAATTTCCTGGTTCCTAAAATCAGACAAGTCTCCTAACAGCTAGCTAGTGTCAATAATTTCAAGTTCTCACTTCCTACAAGATTACTCGAGCTATAGTAGCGGACTTGCCATTGCACTTAGAGAATGGGAGACACAGGGGAGTGCAGTACATCAACCCTCCTGCCCATAAGGCAAAATCCCATTTCAGCCCCCTAAAACAATGCAAGTCGGTTCTGCTAATGGGTAGTTGGTCGTCTTCCTATTTCTATCGCTGATTTAGAAAAGCTCCCAAGGACCACCCTACTATTGAACAGACTTGTTGCACACCCATGCGCTTTCCTTTGATGACATTATCATCTTTAGTTTTTTTAATTATCTGCAGCACATTTATTGAAACATATACAACCAGCTTCCTTTCACATAATTTATTTCACGTACATGTATACAATTCAAACAACCCTTTAATAAAAAATAAATAAATTTTTTATATTAAAATTTTATTACAATTTCCATCTTTTCGATCCTGCGGAAGATATACAAAATTCCATGAGGGTATTCTGTCCAACCACCAAGATTCCTCCCTTGTAACTAGTATTAGGGTTCCAGGATCCCATCCTTGGTCACGAAGGGTCTCATCAGATTCTAGGAGTAATGTAAAATGTACGGCTAGAGTCTCCCCTAGCATCCATATTTCCTATTGCTGGAGACTATCCCTACGGATAGACCTTTTCACTATGAAGTGTAAAAATTACATGGCGCAGCGAACAGAATCAGAGCAAGAGATAGAGAGTACACAACAAATAAGAGGAGAATCAGTAAATTCTTTATCTCCAAACAACTGATACAAAGATGGCTTTGTCCACCTGTGCGCTTCCACTGTGTGAAGCTTAGATGGAGATCTAGATAGAAGATAGGTGAAGAGTTTAAGGCTAGCTAGAACAACAACTCTCGCTGGGTGAAAGATGAATGATGGATGGCTGTGAAGGGGTTTAGCTTTTATAGCCCGTGAAGGCCGTTAGGTCAGCCTAACCGACCTACCATATAAGCCTCCACTAGTCGGCCAGGGAATATTAGAATATTCCCTTTACCATCGGGCCGGGGGCGCTGCCTTCAGACCCCCGCCAGGGGGGCCACTGGCCCCCTTGGGACCCCCTAGCTAGGGGCCGCTTCCGCGGCCCCCGGACCCCAAAATAGGGACCCCTTTTAACTCCCTTACCCCGCAACTCGATGCAATGTGCCTCGAGTTGCTACCAGCTTAACCACTCCATCTAACCTAAAGATTAGACCCACAATGGTCACCTTTTTGCCATCCGATCACATAGACCTCATCTAATATACAAGTCAGGACTCAACCAATGTCCGGGCTCACATTTGGCTTCTCCTCATAATGGGGGCCTTACAACTTTGAGCACCATGGATCATTGGTGGCACCTAATGAGGGTGGGGCATTGATCATATCTAACACGAAGCCGGTCTAAGCCTCTCAAAGTGATAATCATGACCTCCTTGGAGTAGGATCTCGCAGCTAGCTTGGGGGTAGCCTAGTGCAATCTTTCCTTTTATCATGTTTGTCAATGTTTTTAAACAGAGATCTAGATTCTAGCAAACACAAACAATCCTTTCAAACAATGACAATCACACCGTTGTGCAGTTCACAACTTCACATTGCCAAGGTAGATCCTTAACCCAAGGTAACCTAACCCAAGGCAACCTTACATTCTAATGAAGATTCTTCTTCCCATAAAGAAGTGTTGAGTACAAATCTTTCAAGGTTGTTAAGCAAGACACAAATTTTCTATTTAGGGCTAACTTACCTAACATAAGTGAATTTCTTTAGTTGGTACTTAGAAAAATATTGTCACAATAATTTAACGAGATGATTTACAAGATTCTTGAAATAGACTTTCACTTTTTATGTGTTAATCAACTCCTAACCATTGTTGTGTTTGGCAATAAACATATCAAGTTATTTTACTAATCTCGAGTGCACATAGATCCTTTCCTCATTTCATGTAATAACCTATGTAACTATTTCCATCATGATTCTATGAATTATAATCTTGATTAATCTATCTACAAATCATAGGTAGCAGTTAACCATTGTGCCTATATAATATAGTCTCTAAATGAAACTGGTGTCTTGTGTAAGTGTAAATAAAAAAACTAATATTTTATGCACTTACTTTTAGAAAAAACTTATTATTTTATGTGGCAATATGAAAATAATAGCCTATTTCTGAGTTGTGAACAACCTGATTTGGTACGACATCATTGGAAATTTCGTCTTTGCTTGCGCTTGCATTCACCACACTCGATGTTCCATTTGTAGTGGCAATTTTGATAACCTTGAGCATTCTCGTATCTCTACCAATATGTGTTATTTGACCAATTGTGGTGGATTTCATGGTCTTTCCACCTCATTGCTTTGGAGCCATTGTTTGTGAGCGGGTTCGAGAGATAGAGAAGGTGGAATGAATTCAGGATGGGAGAGCGCGAGAGCAACTTGCCGAGTTGAAGATTGAAACAGGGGGAGGTTGAGTTAATTCGTGTCCTCTCTAACTTGCTCTAATTCCCTCTCTCCCAACCTCTCGGGATCTTCTTCCCTCTCTCTCTCTCTTTCTAATTCTCCCCCTCTCTAGCTTCTTCTTGCAGCCTCTTGGGGGGAGGGGGTATCCTTCTACCTCCCTCTCTTTTCCTCCCTCTTGCTCTATACTCTTGAGAAGGGCTTCTCCTCTCTTGCTTGAACCTCTCACAACTGCTCCCCATCCCTCTTATTTATAGTTAAATTAGAGAAGAAGGGTTGTGGCTAAGAAGAAGAGCTCTTTATAAAGGGGATCTTGGTAAAATTAAAAATTTGAAGCTTCCAAGATGCAATATGATGCTCAAATCGCAAATCTAATGGTTTTGTTGGCTTTGAAAGGGGGGGTAAACCTCTAGGACACTTGATCAGAAATCTTCTAGATCACTCCTTCTTCTACCCATTTTCGGAGTGTTGTTTGTTGCTTGTAATCTGCGATTGCGACGCACACGATTTTGCCAATCCTTCATTTTGCATTAAATCTCCAAAACTAGTTGAAAAAGCCACTTTCTTTTTTTACACGACACACTGTTCTAGAAGTTTCCATAGATTTTTTGAATATTTATAAGAAATAATATAAAAAATATGCTAGTTTATCCAAAAATCTAGTGTTTTTGGAGCATCCATATTATCGACACTGACACTAATGACTAATATGCTCATAACTCTCTTTCATGTGGTAACTTTTGTGACGGGTGGCTACAATCCTTGTCAATGCAGAAAAAAAAATGTCAGGTTACAATCCTCAGGCTTTTTTTGCTCGAGATTTTCTCTATTTAATGATTTTTTAGTTCTTCAAGTCCATTTTGCGATAAGCCGGGAAGATTTTAAATCAAAGTCGAGATATCACATAATCCCTTTCCATGGGTAGGTTTGGAAGTCATTAGGCCTTAAAAGAGAATATCTTCATTGATGATTTCTTTCTAAAGATAATTGGTGGATTGAGCTTTAATGGAATCTCTTTTTATTCTCCCTTATTGGGATGTCATTCAGATTTCAATGTGTTATGTGTTAGCTTGTGGGTGTGTTTGAATTGTGTTCATCTAGAGATATGGTTTGAGAAAGCTGAAAAGATTTGAAGATGCTGATTTGTGGATTTGGCTAAAGTTTTGAAGACTTGTGAAGGAATGGAAGAACCTCTTATATCCTTTACTAATTTCTTTGGTTATATTTTGAAAGCTAAGAATTGGTTTATACTTCAAGGTGTTTTCCTTTCGTCCATCTTTTTTATAGATCCTGGTTCTTTTGGAGATTGATGAGGTCAAGGTTGGATTGTGGATATTGACTGATTGATCAAAGTTTAAGATAAAAGTGTTGAGCTAATTTTTGGGCTTAGTATTCTTCCTTCTTTCAAGATCATGAGGATGCCTTGATTAAGTGTGGGGATATGTTCTGAGGGTTGAATTGATGATCAAGAGAGGAGCGGGGGTTGAGTTAACTCTCTCCCTCTCTAAATCTCTCTCTTGCAACCTCTCATGGTAACTCCCTCTCTCTCTATCTTTATCTCTCTCTAACCCTCTCTCGCATCCTCTCAAAGAATCCCTCTTTCTCATAATTTGAGTAGAGGGTATGCCTTTATATAGGCAGAAGGGAGTGCATGCCATGGGGGATTCACTAGTAGTAATAAGGAGACGTCATTTTCGTGCAAGAAATATATCAAAATACCCCTTATCTACCCCCTATTTATGGGACCTTACCTTATAAAATGTACCTTCCTTCCCTTAAATAACCCCTCTCCCTTACACTCACGTGGTACCATACCGTAAACCCTAGTGGACCCCCCGGGGTGCATGCTACCTCTCCCTTCCCTTCTCTTTCTCCTCTCTTTAAGCCACAATAGCTCCTTCACTTAGAGTGGGAGCTTCTCTTTTTTTTCCCCTTTTTTTAAAAAGTGATTGTGAGGCTGTTAATAATGATGATGCTAATGATGATGATAATGATGATGATGACGACGATGATAATGCCGATGATGATGATGATGATGATGATGACGACGACAACGACGACGACGTTGACAATGATGAGGCCCGTGGCTTGTTTGATTGGGAGGCGGCCCTCTTTTTTATGGCGCCAATTCAATTTGATACCTTTTTTTATCTTTTTATTTTTTAAAAAAACTTTAGTTCTATGTAATGTGGGTGCCCCTATCCAAGCACGTTTTAGCGGTCCATCAAGAAATGAATCTAAGTGTCGCCGCTCAGCACTCCCATGGAATGTTTCGGGGTTTGTTGCCTAGGGTTTCTCGAGTCCGCCTTGCGATGGAACGTTCGCGACAAGAACCCACTGGGATCAACCTAAAATTTGATTTCCTAGGGGCCAAGGTCTATTGACAACATTCTAGCATCAGATTTCGAACATCCTACTTTACGTAGAGATACCTAATCTGAAGCTTATCCATACCACACTTGGTTCAAAGAGAATGGAAAATGAGAGGGATGCGCCGCTCAACCTCTCTGCCCATAGGTCTTAGTCCCATTCCGGTCCCCTAAAACGGCATGAATCAGGTTTTAACCTTACAATACCTAAAGATCGAATGTCGATAAAACCATGTGAGAAGCCTCTGAGTTCTCTAGGACCACCTTGCCGTAGGACAGACCCGTCGAGGTTCCACCACCCCACTACCCCCAATAAGCATTCTTTAGTTATCTAATTAGGTCATATCATATTTATGTATGACATTTAAAATCAACTTCCTTAATTAATCCTTTAGGGAATAGGGTTCATTCGCATAATTCAGAGCACAAACACAAAAACAGAGCAAGCAATCCTTTTGACAAACAAGTTCCTTAACTTATCTTCAAGTTAATCTTTGTATCTTGCCCATACAAGAGAAATTATGTATCCCTTTTTCCTAGCAGAAGTAACTGGTCCAAATCACATGGCACCACAAATTATATCCTTTATCTAGAATAGGATCTCCCAACATGCCCAGACATTGGGGGCCATGAAGGTCTTCAACTCTATTCTAGACCTAACAAGGGGTTTGCAGAGCTCCACCTAACTTCCAATGGTTGGCCTTTTCACCACTCGACCTTTGGCCCATGAATTGAGCAGTGCCCTTCTCAGATTGATCCACGATGCGATCTTGGAGATGATCCACCTGTGCAAAATATCCTTCCTTAATTAAATCCTTTAAGATTCAAGCACACAAACAAGACATTCAGACCTAATATCATTTTCCAAGAAAACATTCCTTTATTCCCATGGCAACTTGTCATCACAGACCCTCGCCATGCATTTATCATAAATCACAAGCACTTGGAATAATCATCCAAACAGCAAACCAACAACCAGTTGAATGTAAAAGCCTTTAGGATGTTGTTCAATCAACCAAAAAAACCAATTGTATTCTTTCCAAAAAATGCAAGAATAGATGCGATAACATTTCCATCGCATATCTGCTCTCCCCCCCTTCGGATCAAAGAGCGATTCTATGTAAAATTTACTTAACACTTATATGCACAATTTTTAATATCATTATTTTTTATGATTATGCCATTCATTACCCCTAACTGATTCTTCCTTGTAATTTCTCTATCAACGAATAAGCCATATGCAACTAGGTCCAATTAACTTCCCTTGATACACGCACTTTGCAAGCTCTATCTTTCGAATATGTGAGATGAAATTTATCCTTTCCGATGACCTATACTCATGCATCATAGTATGGGGCCTAATGTATCTCATACAAGAATCAAAGCAAGCATCTATCCATTTGGAAATACATTACTTACGTTCGGTACTGCAATTGGATTGACAGTGATGCCTTTGCCCAAAGCTTCGTTGCTAGTTGTAGGATTGCCATCCACACATGGCATTCTTTGCTTGGGGGCCATCTTTCACAAGTAGATTTGAGAGATAAGAAAGGAATGGATTTTGAGATGGAAGATTTAAGAGAGGATAGAGAAGATTGGGATAGGGGGAATTGAGCTAACTCTCTCCCTTGTAGCCTCTCGGGGTAATTCCTCTGTCTCTCTCTCTCTCTCTCTCTCATTTGGCCGTTTTCTGGGAGAGGCATGGCACATCAGAGAGCAGAGCACATAGCGGGTCCCAGTTAGAGAGGGGCCCACCCAGACGACTATTACACAGTTCTTTCAGACAGACAGAGTGAGAGCTACTGTACCAGCCTCCAGCCAGACCTCCGGGCTCACACTACAGCAGGCTGAGGACCAGCGTACCCGACGCCGCACGAGGATCCGTGGGTTTCAGACCCCACAGCCACACCGACAGGAGATCCGGAGGATTCTTGATCTACATCGAGAAGCAGACTGAGATCCGACGACACTCGACACATTGGATCTCAGACCTCCAGTTTGCTCTTTCTCCACCGCCGATGTACCACATCCTGCATCCAGGAGGGATCACCTGCTATTAGCGACTTCGACGACTGCTACTACATCCCAGGATAGTATATCTCCCTGCATCTGTTACATATACACATCGCACCACTTTATCACAGCCGACAGTTGTTCCCCTATCATAGCCGACATTTGTTCCCCTTTTGTAGCCATTATCTGGAGTACCAGAGCTACATACGCACATACACATACACGACACTTATCACACTCACAGCACCATATTTTCAGTTTCCAGTTTTTAGCTTTTCATTCAGCACTTTTATTTTGGATAGCTGGACCTCATCAGTTGTATCACAGTTTGTCTCATAGGCCAGTTTTGGTCTTTAGAAGATGTTAATATAACTTTCTTTCTTTCTTTCTTTCTTTCTCTCTCTCTCTCTCTCTCTCTCTCTCAAGCTCCTTCTCACAATCTCTTGGAAGGGTATCCTTCTACCTCTCTCTTACAGCCTCTGGGGGTCTCCTTGTGCTTCCTTGTGCCTCCCCATGCCTCATATTTATAGTGAATTAGAGAAGAAGGATTGTGGGATGAGAAGAAGAGCTCTTTGTGGAGGGGATCCTGGAAAAATCAATGATCTGATGCTCAAATCATAAATCTAATGGTTCCATTGGCTCCAAAAGGGGGGTAAAGTACCAAGAAACTTGGTTAGAAAGCTTTCAAATCACTCATTCTTTCTGTCCCTATTTGAAATGTTGTTTACTGCCTACAAACTGTGATCGCAGTGCGTGCGATTTTGCAAATCCCTCTTTTTTGTATTAAATCTCCAAAAATAGCTAGAAAATAACTTTTTTTTTTCATGACATCCTGTTCTAGAAATTTTCATATCTTTTTAGGATATTTACAATAAGTAATATCTAAAATATGCTAGTTTTACCCAAAAATCTAACATTTTTGGACCATCCATACTATACACATTAACACTAGTGATTAATATGGCTCATAACTCTCGTCCACGTTATAACTTCCATGAAGGGTGGCTATGGTCCTTGCTAATTCAAAAAATATATTAGATTATGACTCTCGATTTTTTTAAAAACATATATTTTTAATTAAATAAAAATAATTAGTTATTAATGTTAGTTAGTTTTTAGTTAGTAATCTTACTAACTTATTAATTGACTAACTAACTTTTAAGCTAACCAACTAAGTTTTAATTGTGTGAAAATATTACATTCTAATCATTAGTTATAATGGTTAGTGACTTATATAAGCTATATAAGTTAAATACTAACCTTACTAACTATTGAACTTACTAACACATAAACTAAGCTTATAACTAACTTACTAACTCATAACTTACTAACTAACTAGCTTACCAACTAGCTTTACTAAATTATAAACTAACTTACCAACTCATAACTTACTAACTAACTAGCTTACTAACTAGCTTTACTAACTTATAAACTAACTTACTAACCAATGTATAAATTAACCTTATGTTTTAACAAAAAATTTATTGAAGGCATGAGAATGTTACATCCTCCTCCCCTTAGAGGAATTGAGATGTCCTCATCTCGAGAGAAACCATGGCTATTGTTGATAAAGAACTTTCTCATCTATCCATGTAGCATCTTCTTCAGGATAATCTTTCCACTTGATAAGGTATTCTCTAAGGGTTCTACTCCTCAATTTTCTCTCTCTTACATCAATTAATCTGTCAGGTTGTAGCTCAAGGGCTCCTTGTCTAGGTATTATGATTTGTTGATAATCAAGGATATGGTTAGGGTTAGCTACGTATGCTTTCAATAGGCTAACATGAAATACATTGTGCATTTTCAAATTCTCATGGAGTTGTATCCTGTAAGCGCTTGGTCCTAAGAACTTGAGAACCTTGTAGGGTCCCCAATATCTTGGACTTAGCTTCATAAATTCTCTTAAAGACAAGGAACTCTTCTTTGGATGGACATGGACGAAGACCATGTCTCCTTCTTTGAAGATTCGTTCTTGCCTTTCTAGATCAACATATGCCTTTTGTCAGTCCTTGGTAGTTTGAATATCTTATCTAATAATATTGATTTGATCATCTATTTCTTCTAACATTTTTCTCGAATCTTCTACCCTTAGGGTAGGATTGGAAAAATTAAGTGGCATACGACAACTTTTTTCTAGACCTTTGGATCCTCCTTTGTTCTAGTTATTGTAGCTCTAGAACTTATTATTTTTAGGCTTTGATTGTACTTCCCACACAATAGGAGCAGCTCAAATCAAAGCATCTTGGAGGCCTATTGGGTGTATTGATTCCATATGAGTGTTTAGAGGAGAATTTAGTCCATTGCAGAACTTGGACACTTGTTGAGCAGTATCCATGGAGGGTGCATATTTAAGAAGTGAAACAAACTTGGAGTAATATGCCTCCAGCGTCATTCCCATTTGCTTCAAATTAAAGAACTCATTCATCTGTTAGGTGTGATAAGATGGAGGTAAATATCATCCTCTTATAGCTTCTTTCAGCAAATCCCAATTAATGGTATTTTCAGGGATACCTTGATCTCATCACCACTACTTCCACCAGATTTGAGCTATTAATTTTAGCTTAGCTATCATGGATTGGTTAGCTGGGTCAGTTTTCAGCAACAGTAAAATAATCTTCCATGGATTCAATCCAAATTCGTGCATCAGCTTCTACATTCTTGCCTTTCCTATCAAATTTTGGATGTTTGACTTGCTTCAAAAGATTCCTTTTTTCTTGGGCTTCATTGGGAATTATTGTGGGCGTGAGATTTTGTGAACTTTTCAACAATTCCCAGGTTAAACTTTACAAAATTTATATAGCGTTAATATTAGAGTTTGATACTCAAATTATTTCTCGCTTAAATTGTTGAAATGACTTCAAATAAAAGTATTTTCCCATTGCTAAAGTTAAACTACAATTTCAAAGGTTCCAAGGAAAAAGTAGGGTTCCATTAATTCTTTCATTGATAAAGTATCAATCAATCTTTATTACAATGGATATACAAGGTAATCAAATGGGAAGAAATACATTATTTAGATAGCTCACATGCTCATCTTTTTTTTTTTTTTTTTAGTAAAGGATTTCCTACTACAATCTAAGCATGACACTCTGATATATCCTTTATGAAGTAACTTGGATTCTAAGAGTAGATATCTAGGAATTTGTATTTTTTAGGGAGATCGGGAAATCCATCCTTTTCATAGTTGCAGCAGCTAGAGTGACCTATGACTTTTACTCTGTCACACTGGAAGGATTTTTGTAACTTTCTCATAGATATACAATTTAGTTTGATCTTCTTGCCTCTAGTATATAGGGTTGAGTTTACACTGGCTTCATAGAATAGATAGATCTTGACAACTTTTAGATTTTCCATCCATTTCACTCTTTTCAGGTTATTTTGAATATAAGCTAGATGGCTTGCATGAATATAGCAGTATCCTTTATTAATCATCCACTGTCTTTGAGGATATAGAGGCGAGGGGTTGTACAATTGATCTAATATCTGCATCATTCGATTCCTCCAGGCAAGACTGGATGAATGCATAGTTGACATAAACATTACTTTGAAGATTAAGAATCGTTTCCAAGATTCGTTACTCTACCATAATTCAAAAACATACATTAACAAAGAGAAGAAAACATGTCCTAGGCTATATTAACAATCCAAAAAAAAAAAAAAATTTAAAGCTTACGTTGTATTCTATACTAATGTGCGATCTGATACCAACTGTGAGATGTCCGTCAAGCTTGTTCCAAGGCACACCTTTAGTAGTCCATCAATAGGTTTTCCAAATGACGTCGCCTGGCACTGCCTTGGAATATCACGAGGTTTGTCGCTTTGACCCTATTGAGTCTACATCACAACGGAAGAGTTCCGGTTGAACCCACTAGGATTTACCTAAATTCAGGGTTCCTAAAATCAATTTGGTCTCCTAGCAACCAACTAGCGTTAGTAATTTCGAGTTCCACTTCCTACAAGATTACTCAAACTAAAGCAGACTTGTCATTGTACTTGGTTCAAAGAGAATGGGAGACAAAGGGGAGTGCCATATGTCAACCCTCTTGCCCATAAGGCAAAATCCCATTCTGGTCCCCTAAAATAATGCAACTCAGTTCTATCTAGTGACTGGTCAGTCAATTTATCATTTTTCTATTTCTATCTCTGATTTATAAAATCTCCCAGCTAACTGGGACCATCTTACCATTGGATGAACCTGTTGGGGGTCACGCCCATCCGCTTTCCTTTGATAAAGGCATCATCTTTAGTTTTTTAATTGCCCACAGCACATTTATTGAAACATTGCCAGAGCACCCCCCCCCCCCCCCCAAGCATCCACATTTCCTACTAGTCGAGACTATCCATACGGACAGACCTTTCCGCTACGGAGTCGGTCTAAGCCTCTCGAAGTGATAACCATGACCCCCTTGGAGTAGGGTCTCATAGCTAGCTTGGGGTAAGCTTAGTGCTATCTTTCCTTTTATCATGTTTGTCAATGTTTTTAATCAAAGATCTAGATTCTAGCAAACACAAACAATCCTTTCAAACATATAATGATGCAATGACAATCACACAATTGTGTAGCTCACAGCTTCACATAGCCAAGGTAGACCTTAGCCTAAGGTAACCTTACAATCTAATGAGGATTCTTCTCCCCATAAAGAAGTGTTGAGTACATTTCTTTCAACTTTGTTAAGCAAGACATGAATTTTCCATTTAGGGATAACTTACCCAACATAAGCGATATCATTGTACAAACTATTTAAGAAGTATATGCAATATCATTCTAGTTCAATTTTCCAGAGTTTGTAGGTGTAATACGATAGATTGGGAGGGTCTAAGTTGTTCTTCACATTTTTAGATTCCATCCAATATCTTCTTAACATTGATCTGTCTTAAGAAATAGCGAATTTTCTTTAGTTGGTACCTAGTTTGGCATGATGACATTGGGAATTTTGTCTTTGCTTGCACTCACATTCGCCACACCCGATGTTCCATTGGTAGTGGCAACTCCAGCAACCTCGCGCACTCATATATCTCTAGCAATACCTATTCCTTGACCGGTTGTGACAATTCTCATAGTCTTTGCACCTCATTACTTTGGATCCATCATTTGCAAGTGGGCTTGAGAGATAAAGAAGAAGGGATGGAATCGAGATGGGAGAGTGTGAGAGAAGATTGCCTAGTTCATGATCGAGAGAGGGAGCGGGTTGAGTTAACTCTCTCTCTCTCTCTCTCTCTCTCTCTCTCTCTCTCTCTCTCTCTCTCTCTCTCTCTCTCTCTCTCTCTCTCTCTCTCTCTCTCTCTCTCTCTCTCTCTCTCTCTCTCTCTCGTAGCCTCTTGGGGTAACTACCTCTCTCTAACTCTCTCTCGCAGCCTCTTGGAGAATGCTTCTTTCTCATAATTTGAGTAGAGGGAATGCCTTTATATAGGTAGAAGGGAGTGAATGCTACCTCTCCCTTCCCTTCTCTTTCTCCTCTCTCTAAGCCACAACAGCTCCTTCACTTAGAGGGGGAGCTTCTCTTTTTTTTTTCTTTAAAAAAAGTGGTCGTGTGAGGTTGTTAATAATGATGGTGCTGATGATGATGATAATGGTGATGACAATGATGATGATAATTGACGATGATGATGATGATGATGTTGACGATGATGAGGCACGCATCCTGTTCGAGGCAGCTCTCTTTTAAGTAGCGTCATTTCAGTTTGATGCCTTTTTTTTTAGTTTTTCTTTTTTTTTTAAATGTTAGTTCTAATCATTAGTTATAATGGTTAGCAACTTATATAAGCTATATAAGTTAAATACTAACCTTACTAACTATTGAACTTACTAGCTAACACATAAACTAACCTTATAACTAACTTATTAACTCATAACTTATTAACTAACTAGCTTACTAACTTGCTTTACTAACTTATAAATTAACTTACTAACTAATGTATAAACTAACCTTTTAATTTAACCAAAAATTTATTGGAGGCGTGGGAATGTTACAAGAACCCTTCTATTTTTTAGACAGTTGGATGATGCGGGATATTATGTATCTTTTGGTGATTACACATGGAAGATTACCTATGGAAATCTTATCCTTGCTCAAGGTGCCAAGGCTCATAGCCTCTATCCTTTATTTGTACCTTGATTTATTGACCATGTTTTGGCTATGGCTGATATACCACATGTATCTTTATGACATCATTGCCTTGGGCACATGTCTTTAAAGAAAATGAAAATACTTACTCATTTTTTGTGGTATCTTCCACCTCTTGATGACAAATATTTTGATTCTTATGACCATTGCCTTTATGGCAGGCAAACCCATAGTTCTCCTGACATTACGTGCATAGGCAATTTTTTGACTCTTATGCATTCTTATGTATATGGTCCCATGCCTTGTTAGTCATTGGGTGGTGTGAAGTACTTTACTACATTAATTGATGAATTATTTGCATAAGGTCTAGGCATATCCTATAAGCACAAATTGGATGTCTTATCTACCTTTTAGCATTGGCTTGCTCTTGTTAAGAACTAGTTTGGGTATAGCCTAAAATGCCTAAGGTCTCACAATGGGGAGTGAGTATGTTTTTGAAGTATTTGAGTATTTTTGTGATGAGAGAGGTATTAAGCAGTCAGTTAACTTCCCTATACACCCACCCCAGAATGGTGTTACAGAGCGCATAAATAGGACCATTCATGAAAGAGTCTATAGTATGCTTAGTTAGGCAGGATAATTGCTGCATTTTTGGGATGAGGTAGTAACTATTACTATACATTTGATAAAGAATCCTTATGCACTACTATTGGTTGTCAAGTTACAAAGAGGTATGGTCTAGAAAACCTCCCTTGTACACACATCTTAGAGTCTTTGGATGTGAGGCTTTTTTACTATGTACCCAAGATTAAATGCAATAAGCTAAATCCTAAGTTAGTGAAGTGTATTTTTCTTGGTTATGGAGATGTAGGTGAGATGGGCTATTGGCTATGGGATCTATAGGCCTAGAAGGTTATTTGTAGCCATGATATTATTTTCTATGCAAAGAAAATCCACAAGTAACCTAAGCAAGCAATTGAGGTACATAGGCTGACCTTTAAGGAGGAGCCTCCTATTACCATATAGCTAGCTAGACATCTTGCAACTAATGTTCTAGCAGCCCATGTTCATGACATTGGATAGGATTTTCAAGCTCCACAGCCTATTTTGAGATGGTTTACTAGAGATCGACGTCAGCCTAAATGGTTTGTGCCCTCCAAGGACTATGTTATGATGATACATTATGATGAGTCTCTTACTTATGAGGAGGTCATGAGTAGAGGTGATAATCACTCTTGGGAGAGGGCTGTGCATTTAGAGTTTGATTCACTACAGAAAGATCATACAGGGAATTTGGTTCCTTTTCCCAATGGAAAACATGCACAACCATTCAAGTGGGTTACAAGTTGAAGAGTATGCTTGGATTCCCCATGCCATCATGTAAGGCCAGATTGGTTGCTAAGGGTTTTAAGTAGGAGCATGATATTGTCTTTGATGAAGTATTTTCTCATGTAGTCAAGATAACTACCCCACAATTAGTTTTCCCTTGGTTGTATAGTTAGATCTACACCTTTATCAAATGGATCTGAAAATGGCTTTTTTTATAGAATTTGCATGAGGATAAATATATGTGCAATAGCCTAAGGGATTTATGAAAAAGGGCAAGGAACACCTAGTGTACAAGTTAAGTGAGAGCCTCTATTTCCTTAAGCAGACACCTAAGGGAATGGTACCATAAGTTTATACTTTCATGCATTCACAAGGATATACTTATAACCATATTTATATATGAAGAAGGCCTATGATGGTAACCTTATTACCTTGATACTTTATGCTGATGATATGCTGATTGTTGGCAGAGCTCATGAAGAGTTGGATGTTTTGAAGAATCAACTTAAGAAGAGCTTTGATATGAAAGGACATGGGACACGCCTCACATATTCTTGGTATGCACATCACGTGCAATCACTCTAAGGGGCATTTTTACCTATCATAGTAGGCGTATGTACAAAAGGTACTTGAGCAATTCCATATGCAAGTTATTAAGCCTATTGGCTATCCTTTACCTTTCCATGTGAAGGTTAGTCGAGTCGCTTGCCCCTAATCAGAGTTGCCCCCAATCAGATGAGAAAAATGACAAGATGGCCAAGATCGCTTATGCATCCCTAGTGGGTAGTGTGATGTATGCCATGATAGCTACTCACCCTAACATAGCATTTGTAGTGGGATTTGTGGCATGCTATATGACTACACATGGTCAATGACATTGAAATGCCATGAAGGGTATCATAAGGTACCTAAAAGGCACTATAGATATGCACATTTACAATGGTGGTTAGGATACTATAGTCATGGGTTACATTAACTCCAACTATGTAAGACATGCAAACAATAGGAAGTCCACCTATGGGTATGTCTTCACCTTTGCTTGAGATATTGTTTCTTGGATGTCCAAGGTGTAGAAATGCACGCCTTATCTACTACTAAGGTAGAGTATATTGCAACCCACTAAAACTTGCAAGGAGGCCCTATGTTTATTAGACTGTTTGGTGGGCATATTTTGATATTACTATTACTCATATGCTACATTCAGATTCTATGACTGCTATTTGGTTGGCCAATTATCTAGTCTTCCATGCAAAGACAAAGCACATTGAGGTACACTATTAGTTCATTAGGGAGGTGGTAGAGGACAAGTCTATTGAGCTTGTCTGATTGATGAGAATCATATAGATATGCTCAGTAAAAGTCTTTCAGTGGAATATTTTTCCTTCCTTTTAGGAAGATGATAAGTGTAGTATGAGATGACATCTATTCTTCATCAGGTTATACTTTACATACATTTGTACTTTGTTCATTTTTTCTTATTCTCTCCTCACCAAATACATACTTTCCTTTAGTTGGGATGTTGCTGGGGGTAAAGGTGTCTCTACCTATGTCGCCCTATATTTACTACATACACCGCGATCCCACACATGTACACTATAGGTGACATGTGTCCATCACTATCACCATAGTTTAGTGACTATTGAATAATGAAAGGCCAGTCACACATTGTGACAATTGAAGTTCCCATATATGGTGTCTCTCTTGCTTACTCTTTTATTCCATCCACCATAGCTCTTGCTTTGCTCTTGTTTCCACTTGTGTGCTTCCAATCAGGCTCTATCTTTCAATTTCTTTATATTAAAAAATATAAAAATTAAATTTCATTAACTAAAGGAAGTTCTTTAGAATCACATGCTACAACCATTTCATGCATTATTAGTTACATGTATTTAGGCTTGTCTATTTTATTATTAGATTAGTTTTAAGTTTTAAGTTATAGTCAACAATAGCTTCATGGTAAAATTGAAAACTAAATGTAGCAAAAAAAATTGTGCAACAATCCGTTGACTACATCTTGCCTTAATTGGCTATGAAAATTAAGTGTTTTTAAGAAATTTACCAAATAAAGGTAATGGAAACGATCAAAGATTGCACAAATTTTGTCACATAATACTTGATATGATGATATTGACAAAAGCTATTATCCTTCAATTAAGAATTCATATCAAACTGCTTGCCTTGTCACTTAAATATAACTTAGAAAATAGTTGTTGCCTTGAAAGAGACATTTGCTTCCCTTTCTTCTTTAAGCAAGGTGCTCAATATTTTTTGTTTTTCATAGTTTAATTGATGAGGTTTGGGCATTATTTCTTTCAAATCAAAACCTCATTGTGAAATCTAGAACCATTATATGACAATAAATCTATTTATTAAGGTAACCAATGAAGAGCTATTAGAATATTAGATACAAAAACTATCCAAACCAATGAAAGAGGTAAGAAGATTTTTCGTTAAAAAACTCATTAATCAATCATAATAGTATCATAAAAGTGTTACACAAACATGTATATGTCCAAAGGGAAATAAATTGACATTTGTACTCAACCTCATTATGCCTAAAGTCCCCTAAAAACTAGGAATGTTTAAAACAAATGGCCAACCCCCCAAAAAAACAATGTACATAAACTAGAAGAGTAAAGGTATGGCTCTTTGACCAAATGCCCAATATCATAAGGCATTTAGGCCTTTCTAAAAAAAACCGTACACAAAATTTTCACATCATACGGCTCCATTCGAAAAAGGAAAAGCCTACAAATTAATAAAATGTCAAAACCAATCCATCTCGCATGGATGGCTTGACTATTAGAAGTTAGGATAAGTTTAGGTTGCCTTCCAAGGCTTAGAGCCTGTATGAAGCATCCAATAAAGGATCAATAACTTTCTTCTCATTAACTTAAAATTAATTAACTTAAAAAAGTGAACTAAGAAAATTACTTGCTATAGGCACTTTCATCTCAAAGAAACCAAATTAAATTGCTTGCTCCATTTTAAAAAATACACTAGAATCTAGTTTCCACAGTAGATAAGCAAATTGTTCTATACTTTCCTCATCTATCAATCTTCATTCACAATCCTTTTGACCACAATGCTAATATATGGCATAAGAAAGGCAACATAAACTTTGAAGTTTTCTCACAAGAAATTGAACTTCTTTCATACAGAACTTACTTTACAAAAGCAAACTAAAAGTATGAATTGTTCATCATTTTCAAATATTTATTGTGACAAAATAGATGCAAGTTTAAAAAATCCCCTTAAGTCCCATCCCCAATTTGCCAATAAAAATTTTAGAAAGGTTGAAAATCTAAGGTCTTCTTTCAAAACCCTCCACAAACTATTGAATATTTTGACATTAACAAGCTTCATCACATCCATAACCCATGGTTAGCCTATTTGCAAGGGCTTCACTGCTTTTACTAACTATATATACATTTTTGAAATTTTGTTTTGTGCCTAAAGATTAAAAATTTTAAGAAATACAAATAAACTAGATTGGAAAATTTGATAGTTAATAATCATAAGGATCTATAACTTTCTTCTCACTAGCTTAAAATTAATTAACTTAAAAAAGTGAACTAAGAAAATCACTTGCTATAGGCACTTTCATCTCAAAGAAACCAAATTAAATTGCATGCTCCATTTTAAAAAATACACTAGAATCTAGTTTCCACAGTAGATAAGCAAGTTGTTCTCATCTATCAATCTTCATTCACAATCCTTTTGACCACAATGCTAATATATGGCATAAGAAAGGCAACAGAAACTTTGAAGTTTTCTCACAAGAAATTGAGCTTCTTTAATACAGAACTTACTTTACAAAAGTAAACTAAATGTATGAATGGTTCATCATTTTCAAATATTTATTGTGACAAAATAGATGCAAGTTTTAAAAATCCCCTTAAGTCCCATCCCCAATTTGTCAATAAACTTTTTAGAAAGGTTGAAAAATCTAAGATCGTCTTTCAAAACCCTCCACAAACTATTGAATATTTTGACATCAACAAGCTTCATCGCATCCATAACCCATGGTTAGCCTATTTGCAAGGGCTTCACTGCTTTTACTAACTATATATACATTTTTGAAATTTTGTTTTGTGCCTGAAGATTAAAATTTTTAAGAAAGACAAATAGAGTAGATTGGAAAATTTGATAGTTAATAATCATTCAAATTGTAATGTTTTTCCCTATAGAATAGAAAAGGTCTTGGATACAATGCAATTTTATAAATAATTATGGAAGAAGCAAAGGTGTGCTAGAATTTTCTATAATGGTTTCATTACAATTTTAAGACAAAACATGTTAGCCCATATTTACATTTTTATGGAATCAAATTAAACTTGTAAGATACATTCAAATGCTCAATAATTTTCCTAATCATGGGATCACCTTTGAAATTTGTAATGGCATCTTGCTTTGACTTAAGTTATATGGAATCTCCCTATGGCCCTTATAAATGTCTATGCTTATTATTCTTGTGAATCTAGGTTTAGGCCAACTTATAGATAGTAAATGATATGTTTTAAACTTTTCTTTATTAACTTAATGAGACCTACAACACAAGGACTTGTTAATATATCTAATATAACAAATCCTAAAAAATCCCTCAAAAGATAGCCCCCAAAAAAACTTAGCATTTATTTTTCAACATAATAGCATGTGATTTCCTTTTTATTTAACTTCTTTAGGTTAAATAGCTTTTCAAGACATGATTTATCCCTTAATCATTCAAGGTAAACTTGTTAGCTTTACATATGAATCTACAAAAGGATTTGCAAAAGTTGTCCTTGGCCTTGACAACCTAAAAAGAATAGACTAGTCATTTGCATTGGAAAGGAAATCAGAATGGAAAAAAACTATTTTATTTTTATTTAATTTAGAAATGAAAAGAAACCTATAATGAATTAGGTTACAAAGACAAATGGTAATGTTGGGGGTATGGAAGAGTCATGGAGCAAAGATTTATGGTTTTGGCCTCACTAAAGTAAAATGATCCTTTACAAATAAGCAATGCCATCTATGCCTTTGCAAGATGGGCACTTTTTAGTATTTTTTGTTTTATTTATCTAGGAAGATTCCCTTTAAGAAAAAGATAGCTCTTTGCAAATTCCTTACAAAAAGTAAACTTAAATAGTCTAGATTTAGTTTGCTCGAATAGGATATCACTAGCTCTATTTGGCCTATTGTTTTTTCAAATGCATCACTAAATTCTTCATGAGAGAGAGAGAGAGAGAGAGAGAGAGAGAGAGAGAGAGAGAGAGAGAGAGAGAGAGAGAGAGAGAGAGAGAGAGAGAGAGAGAGAGATAATTGAATGGTTGATTTAAAAGTAGCCCACTGAGACCCAATTAAAGAGGCCAAGGAATTCAACCACTACCTTGGGAAGTATTTAATGCAAGGAGGTGCAAGGAATTCTCACATCTTTATGTATACAGATACACACACCTAAATCTATGTTCAGGATCCATTAGGGGAGATTTGGACTCACATTTGGAACTTTTAGTTTTAGAGAGAGAAAGCCTCTCAACCAATAAGGAAAGAGTTACCATTTAGGTAAAAATTAACATTTTTACTTTTTAAATATCTTATCTCATTCTCAAAAATTTCCAACATATAACAATTTCAGGTGTTTTTGGGGACAAATTCGTTGAGCTACAAAAACAAAGGGACTCCCAAACATTTTAATAGGCTAGATAGTGACATTTTTCTCAGTCTCATACACCCTTCTATCCTTGTTATTGTTTTTTTACAATTCTTGAATATTACATACAAATACTCTCCCTCCATTCTAGTACCTCTATCTTTTTTCTTAAAAATCTTGATGATTAAATGAAGTGTCTCTTGTCCCTAAATTTTGTATGTGATTCACATTTTTTACTTCTACTTTTAATGTTTTCATTTACTTTGTTTTTTATTTCATTGGAAAGTATCTATTTAGATATAAATGACCAAAGATGGATTCCATGAGGGGGGGACTTGGGCTAGCACAATGCAAAGAGGGTCCCTCAAGATTATTCGAGGATTTGCCTCACGTTCTACCAACCCAAGATCCTCTCACACTATGTTAGCCTAGGGCCAACACAATGTAAGGGGGGGGGGGGGGGGGGGGGGGGGGGGGGGGGGGGTGGGGGGAGGGATCTATCGTCTTGTTTGAAAAGGTGTTATCACATTTTGAGCTATTCTAGAATGGCTCAAAACCCTCATCTCGAGCCCAAAAATATTCAAAATGGATGAGGGAGGCCAAGATATGAAGAAATAGTATCACATGGAGAGGACCCACACAATATGAGGGGGGACCATAATCAAAATTGTAGGGGCTTCCTTCATGTTGTGCCCATCCTCTCATCTAAGAAAACAAGGTATCTATTAAGCAGACAAAGGGCATGAAAATATTGTACATCCAATTCAATGTTCACATTGACATTCATACATAACTTTGGAATGGCCTTTTGATCATTATGTGAATGCCCATGCATATATGCTAGGTACCAAGCAAAGTGGGCTATCAATCTCACTGAAGGATCTAGAGATTGTGAATATTATTGGGCAAAATGGAATAATTTTGGTACGCTTGACTAGCAATCATCCACTCCCCTGGAATTAATGGCCAATTAATTTGTGGTCCAATAAGAGAATCAGCTGAGCTCTATCCTCTTCTTCTTGGAATCTTTGAATCAAACCCTGCATATCCACTAACCAACTGAGGGGGCTGAGGAATAGAAGTGGTAGGAGATGGAAGAGGAACTGGTTCAAGAGGATGAAGAGATGGGTAGGAAAAATCATAAAATGAGGAATAAGCTAAAGAAGGATTAGTTGAGAATTTGGGTGAATTTGTTAAGAAAGGTGTTAACTGATAAGCAGAAAAAGTGGAAGGAATATGTATAGATGGGGAAGGACAAGATGGAGAAGGGGAAAATACTCAATCTTTAGTGAAAGAACAATAAGTAAAGATCGAAATTTGAGGGGCACCTTGAGGTTGAAAAATAAGAGGTAAAATGATTGTTGAGTTGGATTTATAAAGGGAAAAATAAGCATCATATCGATGGGCCATTTGTTGATAATAAAATAATCTAGGAATGGATGGACCTAAAGCAGAATCGTCGATGATAAGCATCAAAGAAAGATGAATCAAATGTATGTTTCTTGGAAAGATAAGCTAAAAGATCCGCCCTTAGTTGGTTAATGTTCTACACATGATTAGAGGCTTTGTTATGTCTTTGGTTCAGGACTACAGAATCAATCATTGTATGCCATGAAGTGTCAGGGTAAGCAGCCACTTTGGAAGAATAACACTGGAACATTTCATCTATCAACAACTCCAAATGTTTGACGTATAAGGCAGCTTGTAAGACCACATTCCCAATGTACCAAGCTAGATCTTCATCGTCTGGAATCAATAGATCACCTCTCAAATATATATAAGATATCAACATTGTATCAAAAGTTCAAAGACCATTCAGATAACTTCAGTCAATAAATTAGAAGACCAGGCTCCACTCCATCCATCATTTGGAAGAGGTAGATCCATCGCTGAGAGCTTAATATAGAAGGCTAGCTTCTGTAGCTCTAATAGTGCACAAAAAATGAGTGATCTGGAGGAACATACTACTCAAATTAAGACCATAATAAGTCCATCCTGGACTAAAACCTTTCCACTTTAGCGTGGAACAAAGGGCATAACGTGGCTTGTCGTTGGAGAACTACCAAGTCCACAAGGGGCAAAGAAAAAACTGGATGTACAATAGGGCTCTATGAAGAAGAACGTGACTAAACCAACTAATCATTAAGTTGCTGAATTTGGATGCTGCTCTGCTCTAGGGTGGTATGTGCTAATTTAAGCTCCTTTGTCTCGGTAACTATCAAAGCTTGAAGCTCTTGATATTCCTTCAACAATCTATCCCTCTCCTCGGTCACATTAACCACTTGGGTTGTAGTATCAGCCCAACTGAGTGTGTAAACTAGAAATTCTCATTTTCTGAGCATCAATGATCTTAGCATGCTGCTCCATTTGGATACAAAGATCAGAAAAGAGTTCTTGAGCAGAAGCTAGCTCCTCATTTGCTTTTGTTAGCTCTTCTTTGGTCTATCGAACTTTGTCATAGCAAGAGGAATAGAGTTGTCGAATACATGTAGTCACCGAGAGCTCAATAGAATGCTAAATGTCTTGACATAGAAAGGGAATTGGATCTCCAACTACCAAGCATGGTACTAAAGGAATAGAAATCTCTAGAGAACCATCACGATGTGCTCTGAAAACATTCAGCATCGTGAGGAAGCTAGTAGTTGATTGCTAGATTGAATAGGGATGGAGACTGGAGGAGGAGCTGGGGCTTATTCAGCCACTCATTTTAGGCATTTCCTCTGAAATACCACAGGGGGGATAGGATCAAGATCCTCAATGACAACATCACTATGTTTAGTAGAAGGAGGAGCTTCTAGTGGATCAACTATCAAGGTAGGAACTTCTTTCGGAGGGGAGGCATATGTCAAGAAGATAGAAAGGTAGGAACTAAATGTAACACTAGTTACATTACCCCTTGTAGCTCTGACAAAATGTTGATCCATCTTTGACAAAAGGTAGGAACTCCAATCAATTGATATGCCTTTCAACACCATTCTCGAACCTGTAAACAACTCCTTTGAAAGGTAGTTAGAGGGTGTCTTGGCAGGCATAAATGTGTCCTGAAGAAATTGGCATGAAGTGGTAAGAACCTTCTTGGCATCCAACACGTCTTGTGTTTGCTTCTGCAACAACTTAAGGATATCCTCATTTGAGAATAATTGTCTACCAGTAGGGAAAGAGTCTCTCCGATAGGGTAAAGACAGAACCTTGCCCAAACTTTTAGGCATCAATTGAATAATTGTTCCCTTGAAAAGGCAAGACCTCTTACTATAAGAGGCTAGAAATTGATCACAAGTACCAGTATCCTCCGCGATGAGTGACAATGAGAGTGCGACAAACTTTGCTAAGCCTGCTTTGCTGATAAGATTCGACTCCAGTAATAAAGAATAGTCATGAGACACTAATGGGACATAATGAACTGGAGGAGGAGTAGGACGCGCCATTCAAGTGGATTACACACACACCACACACACAGACAATCGTAATGAATACTTGCAAAAAAATAGGATCGAATAAGATATCAATCTAAAGGAACTGACACAGACTCAACCGACTAATTGACCACCCCAAGTAATCCACATCCTAGAAAAAATTCAGCATGACCTCTACACATGTGCAATCGAAAGCTTCATGGAATGCAATACAATCAGACACCTTGTATCCCCTTAACATGCAAAAAAGAAAAATAACAAAGCATACCCTATCCCTAACACGTCCAGATAACCAAAATAAAAATGAAAATCTCAAAAGAACTAATCATGTTAACATGACACTATAACTAGTAACCACCATTAACGAAAACAAACTCTTGACAAGACTCTATCGTGACCCATCCCCACGATTTGCATTTATTAAAAAGGAAATTAATTAGTGAAGGGTTCATTTTAATAATGTTATTAAGAATGGGTGAGATTTTATTAGGTTATAAACCTTTAAAAGAAAACGGTGGTTATTTCTTATCCTTTAGTTAAAAATTATTACGTGTGAAACGGTGCTTCTTTATCATAACCCCGACTTCAAACCTTGACTTTGGTCTCTAAATGCAAATTCATTGATTAAAAATTAAGTGTGTCTTTAGCACCTTTTGTTTAGTGCATGCACTTGTGACGGCAGGTTCATTTTTAAATAAACTTAGATGTGTCTGTAGCACACGAAGTGTGTGCCAAGTGAATGGCGGGTTTATTTTTAAATTAGAAATTTGTGTGCTTAGCATGGATACACGTGAAAATATGTGTGGATTAAAGTTCCTTTTAACAATTAATTGTGCTTTTGGGGTAACAAAAAAAATAAAGCAATAAAAATAAAAGAAATATCTAGCAAGGGTGTGTATGCAATAAAACAGAATGCGCACGTATCAGTTCCAAGATGCAAGTGAGTCCAAAAATGCAAAGGCCACTAATTGGAAAAGATGTGACAGAGTAAGCATACAAAGACCAAAACTAACACCTCTTTTTTTAAAAAAAAATCAAGTCAAGGTTAGTGTAGGTGTATTTGGTTTGTTTGGTTATTGTTGTTGGTTGTTGTTTTTTTAAATAAATAAAGGTGATATATATATATATATGTTGGTAGATGGCGGTGTGAATCCAACATAGGGAATTTTTCGAGTGTGGATTGATTTTTTTTTTGTTGGTAAAATTGGTTAAATTAGTCACATGAATCAATTCTAAATTTTAATGGTGAGGTTTCAGCAAATCGACCATGAGTGAAAACTAAACCATCAAGTTTTAACAATGTTTTTGAATTTATCCAACATTTTTCAACTTATTTTTGGAATTAAAAATGAAATTTTTATGAATTTAGGTATTTAATTAGTATTTTTATCTTAAAATAATAGTTTGACCATTTGGCAAAGCATTTTGAGCTTATGGAACATTCCAAAAATATTCAAATGAGTTGGTGGTATTTTCTACAATCTTTTTGAAACTATTTATAGTTTTTATTGACTTTTAATGAATTTTGTTCAATTTTCAATGGATTTTGAAAATTTGTAATTTTTTGCAATTAAGCTCTACATTGCAACTAAGAAAAGAATCCAAAAAATTTCCCAATTTGACAAATAAATTTTCAGCTATTTTTCTCTTTTTTTTTGAATTTATATGATTTTTAAGGATTTTTAGGTGTTTCCTCGAGTTTTGAAATAAAAAATAGGTACCAGGGCCGCATATGAATAGCGGCATGGAAACGACTAAGCACACACCACCACACGGAAAAATCCAAGCACGCGTCCTTGCACGTGAATGCTTGTAGACCACTCACGAACGCATCAGGATGTGGGTGTGGGGGACGTGGGTGGGGGAATGTGAGAAGGGGGGGCTTAGGAAGGGTAGGGGGGTTTCTGTGGGGAAGGGGTAAATTAGGTGGGTGTAGGAGGGGAGAATGTGGTAGGGTAGGGATGGGGACAATGGTGGGGGTGGTGGGGTGGGATGGGGGGACCCAACGGCGGCGCCGATTGGTGGCCTAGGGGAAGTAGGGCGACAGGCGGCCCAGGACGGTGGCGGGGCCGGGGCATTGTGACGACGACAGGGGCGGGACAACAACCCATTGGGGGTGAGGTGGGCAATAGCCCAATGGCGACGAGCGACATCTGGGGCGAGGCCGCAACGTCTGGCAGCGGCCGACAAGTATGGTGGCAAGAGGGCATTGTGACAGCGTGGGCAGAGGCCTGGGAGCAAGAGGAGAATAATGAGGAGGAGGAGGAGAAGAAGAAGAAGGAGGAGGAGGAGGAAGAAGAAGAAGAAGAAGAAGAGAGAGAGGGAGAGAGAAGAAGGACAAGGAGGGGGAGAGGAGGAGGAGCGGCAAGAGGGGAGGAAGGAGAAGGAGAAAGAAGCACAGCAAGAGGTGGGGAAGGAGGGGAGAGAGAGAGAGAGAGGGGTCAGGGAGGGAGAAAGAAAGAGAGAGAGAAGAAGGAGAGGGGGGTGAGGGGACACGGGAGGGCAGTTAGAGGGGGGAAATTTAATTTTAAAAAATAATTTAAAAAGAAATAAATAAAAAAATCAAAATAAGCATAGAGGAGAAATAGGCCCCTCGTCCCATGCGCGAGCGCAGGTGGGGGGGTAAAAAAATTTTGCAGTGTCGAGAAGCAAATGCATGGCGAACACCGCCTCAAAAGACAAAAACGAGGGCGTTCAGTTGCAAACCCACGCGACTTCGAGACGCAAAAATAGATAAAAATTAATTTCCAAAAATCCGTCCGCTAGAACGAAGTGCAAAAAAAAAAGAAAAAATATATAGAATGATGTGTCGGATAGGCTAATCATATCAGAATGCCAGTCCGATAGAGATAGGACCCATTTACGTGGAAAAAACCCAAAAATGCACCCAAAACATGACGTAAAAATTAATACAGTGGGATACATAGGTCGAAACCCAACAAGATGAAAAGGAAAAAGGTCCACAGTGAGGTGTCGAACTGGATGGATAAGGGAAAAGACGGTTCTGAGGAGGTAAAGTGTGTTCGCATGGGAAAAACAATAAAAACACACATGCAATGGGACTCAAAAATTAATTGTGGAAGATCTGTACATCAAAATAGAAGGAAATAAAAAGAAAAAATGTCATGAAAAGTGTGGATGACAAGGCTATCAGGTTAGAATGCATTTTTGGGGACATTAGGAGGCGTTCACATAGAAAAATAATAATAAAACGGAGCTCGAAAACACATAAAATGAATAACAAAAAATCAAAAGATCAAAAGAGGGTGGAGTAAAAAGTAATAATGGGTAAGAAGGTGGGTCAAACTAGGTTATCAAATCAAAATAAAGTGTCGAGGACAATAGGGCAAGTTCGCATGGAAAAAGGACTAAAAGATGCATGAAAAAGACACGAAAACCTGCAAAATTTAATAACTAACAAATTGTACCTCAAAATGACTGGTGGTAAAAAGGAAAAATGTCAAGTGGAAGGTATAGGTCAGGTTTGTCACATCCATTGGCTATTCCAAGGCAAAAAAGGTGCATTGACATGGGAACACTTCTAGGTTACATAAAATTCTTCAAGAATTAATAACTTTTGAACCGTTGATCAGAACAAGGGATTATAAGAAGAAAAAGTGTACCATTCAAAGGAATGAACATGGCTATAAGGTTGGATGTGGGTTTCGATGAATGTAGGGTGTGTTCACATGAAAAAACATCAAATCAGATGATAAAGGGAAACATAGAAGGAACGTCCTCGGGAGTAGGAGAAAAGAGGACGTGTGGGTGGGGAAGGGACCCCATCACAGTAAAATCAGGTCATGGCATACATGCATGATCAGAATCGGGATATGCATGAGGGTATGTATCGTAGGCGTGCAGGGATGTGTTCCCACACTGAAGACCCTAACGAGAAGGGTGAACCAAGCAACAGGGACCAAGGACCCAAATCTCACACCCAGTTTAGAAATCAACAAGGGAGATGGTGCAAAGGGAGAGTATGCCAAGGTGTACACAGTTAATGGTGCATCGGTGCGTCCAATCCCGTCTGGCATAAGTGCAAGCAAGAAGGCCAAGGAGCCTTGTTGTGCAGTGGACAGAACAGGGTGATGTGTCCTATGGTGATGGCAAAAATCCATCCCATGTGTGCATAGGGAAACGGGAATATACATGACTCTAAGCATTGTAACATCCCTCAATCCTCACCTCTCGATAATTGATTGATGAAACATGAGTCACACTCAGCCTCCCCTCTTTCTCATGCTCTTTCAATAGATACAGGAGGGCAACCCTCGTTCCTAACACCACCCATTGATGTTATCCTCACTTTCACTTGTGCAGAGAGTGTATGCCTTATACGCAACTGATGGTGCAATTGTGTATTCCGCCATGTGCCAGTATACGGTGCAAAAAGGAAGATCAGGGAGCCTTATAGTGCCATGCACAAGAACAATTTCGTGATTTGTGTATTGAGAGGCCCATCCCGTGCGTGCAACACTCCATTCACACATTGCACCTCTCTGTTGAAAGTAAAGGGCAAGGACTGGTCACTCACCCCACCCTCTGTCTCACACTTTGTTGATGAATATAGAGGCAGCTCATACTCACATCCCCATCCAGTTAGGATGAAAGCTCACAATACTCTAGGTTTGTCGATGAGGATCGGCTTTGTTGGGTTGATGGTGTCAATGTGGGTTGGTTGATGAAGAGGAATACCTAGGGAGGTAACCAACAAGTTCGATGCTTGGATTGCATGTTGGAAACTTAGTCTATTGTAGGAATTAGAAGCACTAATGAGGTTATAGGATTCAGTGCACCAAGGGAGGCGGATCAAAAACTTCTTCCACAAGAGTTCAACTAGAGATTTGGCGATCTTGGACAATAGCGTGTTACACCTTTTCCATAGCCAGCTTTCCATCCAATGGTGTATGCCACCTTTTCTTGAAAGAACGAGGCCTGTTATGACATGGAATTGCTTCCTTTTCTCCCATAACAATTTTATTTTATTTTTCTCTCTTTTTTTTTCTTTTCTTTTTCCCTACTTCAAGGGTGTTTTCACCTTTTCTCGAAGAATAGGTCGGCATGATAGGGACCGACGTCCTTTTCTCCTATGACTGATATATTTTTATTTTGTTTTTTTTTCTTCTTTCTTATTGTATTTGAAGCGTAGAATGTTAAGAACGCCATGTATCAGAACCATCCTTGCCACTTCTGCTGCATTAGACAGAAGGAAAGGCAAGGAGGAGAAGAAGGTGGCTATGAGGGTCTAGTAGAACAAAACCATATCATCAGGATCAACAAGAGAGTTATTAGGAGCATTAGGTAAAGGCATAACGACCTTCGTTCAAGGAATGAGGAAGCTATCAACAGTGATTGTCAGGGTTCCTAGGGAGGGTAATACTTCTTGAGGCAATAGCCATTAATAAGGAAGGGATCATCCAAAGCACCAACTGTCTAGTGAGCCATTAGGATTGATGGCAGGTACCTTATAAGGGCCCATCTAGCATTGTTGATGCTTGCTTGGAAGCTTGCCAAATCGGGAATCATAAGTTAGGACTAAGTTGCCTTCCTTGATTTCCTTCTGCTTGAAGAAGCTGTCATGATAGACTTTTCTGCGAGCTTGCATAGCTTCCATGCACTGTAGGGCCATCGTGCGGATCTCATCCAGATACTCCAAGTGCAAGAGACGGCATTGCAAGGACTCATCATCTCCCAAGCATTCTTTGATGGCCACACACAGAGAAGGTAGCTCAAGTTCAACAAGAAAAATGGCTTCTGTTCTGTATACCAACTGGAAAGGAGTTTATCTTGTAGCCGCCTTATGGGAGGTTCTGTATGCTCACAGGGCCTCTATAAGTTGATCATCCCAATCATGACGATGTCCAGCTATCATTCTTGTCAAAATCAAGCAGAGGATATGATTAGTAACTTCGATTTGGCCGTTGGCTCTAGGATAATAGGATGTGGACTTACGATGATAGATCTTATACCGTTTTGTCAACTATTCCATAACCTTGTTGAGGAAGTGGGTACCTCGGTCCTAACAAGCTCTAGGGGACTGCCATAACGGGTAATGATGTTCTCGTATAGGAACATGGCCATGCTGTTGCCATCATCCTACTTTAGAGCTTTAGCTTCACACCACTTTGTCACACAGTCTATATAGACCAAGATGTATCTATCATGTTTCCTTCTGGTTTGTGGATCAATGGGGCCCACAAAATTAATCCCCCACTTCTTGAATGGCTTTAGGAGAAGAATAGGTTACAGGGGCATGGCGCTGGATTTGGTAGACTTTCCCATTCACTGACAGGCATCACAACGTTTATAGTAATCATATGCATCCTTATGGAGGGTCGGGCCACCAATATCCTGCAACAAGTAAGACCTTTTTGGCTATCGCTTCTCTTTTGAAGTGTCCACCATAGGGCTCGTCATGGAATGCTTTGAATATGATGTTAATCTCTTCTCCTACCACACATCTTTGCAAAACCTTTTCCTTGCCTTTCTTATATAGAGCACCACCTAACTGGGTGTCGGAGGTTGATTCCAACATAAGCTTATTCTTCTCACAACTCGAGATACCCAGGGGGTACTATTGGGTTTCCAAGAGGTTATCTATGTCTACGTACCATGGGGCAACCATTTTGACTAGAAACAAGAAAGCATCAGGAAGGTCTAGATCATCTTGCTCTTCTTCATCATTGCTTTGAGGGATTCACGAAAGATGATTTGCCAGGACATGAGAGCGATCGGGTTTGGTAACCACTTAAAAGTCGAACTCTTGAAACAAAAGGAGCCATCTCATCATTCTTCCCTTCACATCGGCCTTGTTCATAAAAAAGGATAGGGATTCATGGTCCACATAGAATTTGAAATGCGTCGATAGTAGATGATCTCGGAACTTCTCCAAGGCAAACACCATTGCTAGACACTCAAGCTCCATCACAGTGTAGTTCTACTCTCTGTTATTACTTCCAGCTTGCATAATAGATAGGTTGATCTAACTTAGAGGGTCCCTTTTGGCATAAGACTGTATCTAGGTCTTCAATTGAAGTGCACAATGAATCTTCTGTAATAGCCCACATGACAAAGAAATCCCCTCAATTGTTTTAGATAGGTTGGGGCTATTAAGGCAACAATCTTCTCAATCTTAGCAAGTTTTGTTGCTATCCCTTGTGTAGAGACAATGTGGCCTAGAAGAACTCCTAATGAGATGCCAAAGACACATTTGTCGGGGTTGAGAGAAATCCCATACTCTCGACATTTGTCAAAACACTGCTCTAAGTGTCCCCAAAGCTCACGGATTAGACTATAGACACAAAAGTCATCGAGGTACACCTCAATCAAATTATGTAGATGGTTCTAGAAGGCAGCCATCATCACTCATTGGAAAGTAGCATGGGCATTACAGAGCCCAAATGGCATCACTCTGTAAGCATAGGTTCCCCATTTTGTTGTGAAGGTTGTTTTGGATTGGTCCTCTTCTACAATTTACACTTGATTATATCCGCTGAATCCATCCAAGAGAGAATAGAGCTCATGGCCTACCACTGTGTCCAACGGTTGATCTGTGAAAGGGATAGGAAAATTATCCTTCTTCGTCTTGGAATTTAGCTTTTGGAAGTCCACACATATTTGAAGTTTCCCATTCTTCTTGGGTACTACCACAATGGGTGAAACCCATTCACTGTTAACTACAAGATAAATAAACTCAACTTCAAGGAGCTTCAATAATTCGGCCTTCACTAGGGTAGAATAATTTGGATTCATGTGCCTCTATCTTTGCCTCACAGGTTTGGCATTAGGCTCTAGGTCACTGTGGTGTTGGCATACTGTGGGATCAATCCCCTTCAGATCTTTGTATGACTATGCAAACATGTCTAAGTTTTCCTTTAGTAGGTTTCCCAAGACCAATAGTTCTTCTTCTCAAAGATTTAGACCCACCTTTAGGTGACATTCAGTACCATCAGCATTCATGAACATCAATTGATTTTCACCTTCCACTTCATGGATAAATGTCCCACAGACTTCTTCTGGGTAGAGATCTGACACCTTCAAGAAAGTGGTTTCCTCTTCTAATGATGCATTGGAACTATTGTCCTATTTTAATGGAGGCTTAGCTCGCTCTTTGGAAAGCTGAAAGGGTATCATTGAGGTTTTGGGTTTGGGTTGGGGATAAGTTACTTCTTGGCTCAAGGACTCGTCCTCTTAAGATCCATCCAAGAATGTCACATAATAGAAACCTTTTGTGTTCCGATTAAATTTCAGGGCTGGGGGTTGTTGGCAAGGTGTATCGTCATCATCTTCTCTAAGGAAGGGTAACTTTGGGTGATAAGAGCCACTACTAAAGGAAGGCATATTCTTCTTAATCCATTTCTTATAAAGGCTTTGCTTATGACATGACTCATTAATCAGTCCAAAGGGAACCATTGTCATTTTGTCAAATAGAAAGGGATATTCTGCTTTTGATGCTTTAGGAACTTCTTTCTCATCTCTACCTTCTGTGAGTAAGATAGATCCTTCTATCTCGCTTTCATACTCTTCTTCAACATTATCACCTTCGTCCTCTTCAGATTTTGTATTTGTCTCAATGGGGGCTTTGTAAGAGAAGAACAAGCTCTTTGTTATGTCCTCTGCTTTTGCTTCTGCTTTTGTCTATGTGTCTATCTCAGTCTCTGCTCTCCTGTCTCTGTCTCTGATCTGGTTCTATCTCTACCACTGCCATGTAACAAGGAGAACATTACATTCATGCTTCTATCTCGCTCTGTCAAAGGTAATTTTAGAAGCCCATTCGAGTTCAGGCAAGAGGTATTCTCCCATAGACAAAGACTTTTCTTCCTTTAGTAGTTGGCTTACAGTGCCCACTATTAGGGACCGTGCCTTTGTTTTCTTGGGAAAGATCTGTGTGACGACCTCTTCGTCTCCTAATGTAGCATTTGTTACTTCATTAGAGGAGTTGGTTACGACTTCGATGGACGTGGATCCATTACATTTTTGGGATCCATACAACTTCAACACCACTTTGTTGGGTCCTTTGCCTAGAGGTACAATTCCTTTGAACCAATTCGTCCTTGCTCTTGCTTCAAAAAGCCAAGGTCTTCCCAATAGTAGAGAGTATGAGGTCCTGTAGGAATTTGGTTTGACTACCAGAGTCTCTTCATGCGAGGGTTGTCTTTACGTACGGAAGAATGCCCAACGGTTTGATTCTGCTTTGGTCTGCTAATCTGATAAGCCACTATGTAGGTTGCATTCCTTGCAAGACTAGATCTTTCATTGTCACATCCATCATTATATTCACTGATGAGCCTCCATCAATCAATACATCTACTATAAAGCATCCTTCAATCCATATGCCGATCTCTGGGGTTCTCGTATCCAGGAACTTCCTTCACGGGTTCTGAGGCTCTATTAGACTTGGTCATCACGAAGGGAACAATTCTTAGGCCTCTCCTTCTTGTCAGTATGCTTTTGAATTTCTTTTGATAGCTAGGAGATAACATCAACAACTTTCAAAATGTTAAGTTTGGTTTAAAACTATCTAGGTCTTTGACCAAAGCATATTCTTTGATAGATCCACAGGCTTTTCCAATCAGCTAGGAAATGGGGCCACACCGACTTTTATCTTCCTGTTTTCTTTTAGGAATGGCAACATCTCCGCTTTTTCTCCTTCAGGAGGTGCTTCGGCATCCTCTATCTCCTGGACCTTTGGTTCTGTCTCTACAACTATCTCTATGGCTCTCTATGGCTTAGTGCTCTGTACTACATTGTTCTGTACTGCACTGTTTTGTTTCTCCCTAGGAAGATTGAACTTCAAAGTCTTTGTAGAGGGAATGTTCTCTTTTGGAACTACAGGTTCTCCTTTCTTTGCAGGCGTTATCACTGCCACTTCCAATTCCACCAAATTGTAAGCAGATTCTTGGGTCTTCTGCTAGGTATTAGGAGTAGTTTTCACAAGAGCTGGACTTGGATGGTCTTTTGTAGTGTGTCCTTCTCCTTTGCATTGATTTCATAAGACCCTCTAGGGTTTGGACAATTCAGTGAGATATGACACTTTTCTCCACATGTGTAACACTCCACCTCTGATCTCTGGCCACCGCCAGACTATTGTCCTCTGTAACTCTGAGAAGGAAATCTCCTTGGACCAAAATTAGGACCGAACTCCCTAGGTTTGGTCCAATATCCTACGTTGTCATTTTGGATTCCAGCAAGTTGAATCTTGTGTCTTCATATTTCTTTCTTCTTTTGTGCATCTCTTTCAAAGAGTAGATATCCTCTGTATGGTACTTCCTCAAATAGTATGAATAAAAGGCTCCAAGGATGGTTGATTTTTGGGTACATTTAGTGGCTAAACGTCCTGCTTGATGCCACTTTCCACACCATGTATTAGAACACATCACATCTCTTCAAGAGTGGATATATTGGCAGTATTCACCTTTAGCATCTGTAGCTATTCTGTAATGACATCCATAAGCCCTTTCTTTTTCATACTTGCAAAACTGAATTGGATAGGTAGTCCTTCAGATTTTCATCTCCTGGAGTACTTGTAGTAGGGTTTTGGGAAGCTTCTCTTATTATTGCATATAGTGGTTGGGTTGACCCAGAGGGTCCTTTGTTTTGGTTTTGATTCGGAGCTTCTGTTGAGACTTGGGATTGTTGATTCCAATGGTTAGGGTTCCACTATTGTTGAGTCGCCATTGGAGAAACTATTTGGGGCCACTGTTGTTGTGGTTGAACCATCATTTGAGGCACTTTCATTTGTAGTAGCCACTGTGGATTAGGTGCACTATATTGTGGAACTATTTTCATCTAGGAGTAGGGGTACGGAATTGTCCTTGGGACTACATTTGGTGGGTATACCATTCCTGGCATGGGAGGAGGTAAGACTCCTCTTCTTGAGGTCATTGCCAACCTTGCTTCAACTTCATCATACAGTCTTGCACCTTCCATTGCAGCTTGCAGATTGACTGATCTTCTCAATTCCATGACCTTGCAAACTTCTGGTTGTAGGCCTCTAAGGAAAACTCCCTTCTGGATGCCTTCATCCAAATGATGGTTGGTCCATCTCTTTAGTATGGATTCCATTCGCGAGACATAAGCTTTTACTCTTTCTCCAGAGAACTGACTTAGGTTCATGAACTCCTCTCGGATTCGCTCTTCAAAACCTTCTTGCCTGAATTTAGTGAGGAAAGCCAACTTCATGTCATCCCATGTGCCAAAAGTTTCGATTGCTTGTCTCTCATACAATTGAAACATCGTGCCTTTTAAAATGGCAGGGAATATTGCTAATCAATGCTCGGGGGTTTTGGCATTGTTAGCTACACATGCTATCATAAACTCTGCTACATGAAGATCGTGATCTTCATTGTACTTTCCCTTAAAAATGGGCAATAGGACTACATTTGCTAGCCTATCATCAATATTTCCAGGACAGATTTAGCTAGGAAGGAACACAATAGTAGTGACTTTGGGAATCTCCTAATTTCCATTTTTTGAATACTAAAAAGGTGGCACTTGGATAACATGCCCATAATATTCTTAAAACCATATGATGTGACCTATGAGTGGAAAGCTCTTGAAAAATGGAATCTATTGAGCTATAGAGTGCTCAATTTGGAGTTATAGTGTTCAAGTGATGACAAATCCAAAGATTCGATCGACCACATGTCCCAAACTTATGGGAAATTCCCATAGTCCCTAATATGGTGTTAAGGGGACCTTGAGTTGCAATGGGGACTTCTGTTAAGAGTGCTTTTAAGGTGTCAAAGGAGGCTTTTGCTGCAAGTTCGTTCTCAATCTTGATTTTTGCCTTCTCCCTTCTCACGTACCTCTGGACTCATTCTAGTGCTTGCCTCTTAATTGTGTCATTCATCAAGAGGTTGGCTCCAATCAGTTGGTTTGTACTTAATAGAACAAAATCAGAGGGGGCTTTATTCTCTTAAGGATTCTCTGGCCAACATCTTTTCTACTTCTTGCTTTTTTTTGCAAAGTCACACTCTAACTACATGGCCCTCTCCCAAGAGTGGCTATCACCTGTGCATATGGCCAAGTAAGAGTCTCACCATCATCTGTCACCATAACATAATCATTAGAGGCTCACCAGCATCTATCACTTGTGCACATGGCCTCATCATAAGTAAGAGGCTCACCAACATCTGTCACCATAATATAATCCATAGAAGGATCAAACTACACAGACTATCATCTATCTCTAGTAGACGTCCTCAAATCTGGCTTTGGAGCCCATATATCTTGTGGAGCATCATGGATCTAGGCCACTAGGGCATCAGTTACTACTATAGGTTGTCTAATGAGTTGCATAGTAACAAGAGACTCCTCCTGAAATATCACCATGTGTATCTCAACAACATGCTCAGGCTGCTTATTTCTCCTCATGGAAAACAATATCATGGTTACGGATAACCTTTTGGGCTTATGGATCCCATTCGTGAGAGCCCATCTCACTTACATACCCATAACTGAAAAGATGCATTTTGTAGACTTAGGATCTAGCTTACTATGCTTATCCTTGGGTACATGGCAGAAAGCCTCACAACAACCAAAGACATACAAATGAGCATATGAGGGAGGTTTTCCAAACCGTACCTCCTCTGCAACTTGATAGTCAAGAGCAGTACATGGGGATTGATTTATCAAGTGTACAATAGTATTAACTGCCTTAGTCCAAAAAATGATGCTGTAAGCCTACTTGGCTTAGCATACTACAAACTCGCTCCTAAATTATCATATTCATATGCTCAACTATACCATTCTGGGGAGGGGTGTACCGGGTGGTCAATTGATGCTTAATACCCCTCCCATCACAAAACTACTCAAAGACTTTAGAGACATACTCACCCCCATTATCTGACCTTAGGCATTTTAGTCTATGTCCATACTAGTTCTCAACCAAAGCAAGCCAACACTGCCAGACTTTTGATTTCTACGTATAGGATATGCCTAGACCTTATGCATATAGTCATCAATGAAATTAACGAAATACTTCACACCACCCACGACTTACAGGGCGTGGGACTATATACACCCAAATGAACAAGAGCCAATGGCTCACCATGTGTATTATACCAAACTTTTTATGTGTATTACGTGTCTAGATGCCATATAAACAATGATCATAAGACTCAAAGCACTTATAGTCAAGAGGCAGCAAATGAGTAAGCATTTTCATTCCATTTGAGTACATGTGCCTAAGGCGACGATGCCAAAGAGATACATGTGGAATTGCATTCACTACCAAAATATGGTCAATTGACCCAAATACAAGCAAGGGGTAGAGAGTATTGGACTTAGCACCATGTGCAATGACAAGATTCCCACGGGTAATCTTCCATGAGAAATCACAAAAAAAACAACATAACTTGCATCATCCAAAGTGCTAATAGAGGTAAGGCTCTTCATGAGAGCCGGCAAATGACGTACATCATGAAGAGTAAATATGAAACTTAAATCAAACTACAGTTGGACATCATCAATAATCTGTAATGTCAAGTCATTATCCAAACAGATAGATCTAGTCAAACTATGATAGGAGTGAAACTACTCTCTACTAGAGGGTCACATGAAACAAAGTCCCTGAGTCTATCAGCCACACCACCACCATTGAGTATACCCTAACAAAGCATCAGTCAGGTGCTGCTACTATGAAGTATCAAGAGAAGAAGCTGTAAATATAAAATCATCATCAGAATCAGTCTAGGAACAATAGTAACCTCTTCAATAATAATTGTTGAGGGTTGAAATGACTTGATTTTGTGGCTGATTTTTAATGTTTTTGTGGGGACTGAATGGTTAATTTTTTATGGATTTTGTATGATGATTAGTTGGTTTGGAAGTATTTAAGAGTGTTTTGGATAAGTTTGATTAGGTTCAAAAAGCTCATGGTGTTTTTCAGTGGAGATATGATATTCTGACATGTTTTATTGATGTCCTAATACTGTCTGATTGTTCTGATTGAGTCTATTGAGCTTCTGTTTTGCTCTATTATCTTTTTGTGAGAGAGATTGGAATGATGATTTTTGGTGTCTGAGAGTGTTTGAAATCTTATTGAATTATTATTGATGATTTTGAATGGTTTTAGTTGAGCTAAAGGCTTTTTGATGACTTTCTGTTAACCCTTTGTTGAGTGTTTATAGAGCCTCTGTTTTTGTTATGTTTATGTTCTATATGCCTCTATAAGTATTCTATTGGATGAATTTCTAGATTGGGAAAGTTTTTTAACCTTGGGAAGAGATTAATACAAGTTCAAAATAGCTCAAAGAAGTGGAAGAAGCAGCTGCTAAAGACTCAAGTAGAGACTCAAGTGACAGTGACACTATTGATCTACGAAAGGACACTGTAGTGGCTCTAGTGACCTTTCATAGTAGATATACCTCTTGGGAGGGGTATCCATGGCCAAAAAGGGGTTATGACTAATTATTCTTGATTATTCCATCATACTATTGAGAGAGTGTGTGTGAGAGATAGCAAAATCTATGCAAAATAATGTGTCTATGAGTGAGAGATCATGAGAAAAATCTATGGAACCTTTCAAGAAGAATGTTATGTGATGATTTCCATTCAAAGTGGTGTATTCTCTTATGTTTTTATGGTCTTGATGAATTGTATGAAAAATTTGGAGAGTGTAATTAATTTTGTTGAAGTTAAAAACATAGGAGAATAAGCTACATGAAGATTTGAGAAGATTGGTGTTGTTTTCCTTGTTGAGGTCACATAAAATATTAAATGAATGCTTGTTGAAGATACAAGATAGATTTTCTTGCAATAGATTCCCTACTTTCTTGGTGTTCCTCTTGGGGCTCAATATTTTTGGTGTGCAGCCAAGGAAAACTACCATTAACAGGTATGAGAAGGGGCTGAAAATGAAGGAAATGGTATTGCTGAGAGGAGAAGAATTCAATGGATGCTTGCAAAGTTCCTTCAACCATCAAAAATTTGGAAATTCTCATTATCAAAGCCACTTTCTACAAGCATTTCATCCCAGAATGGTGGAAACATATTACCATCTTGATGCAGGCTCTATGTGGTGGACTATTTCCTCTCTGGTGTGCTGAAGTAACAGAGACGTGCATCTTGGTGGCAAATTGTCTAGGAGAAAATTGAAGTGCAAAAACAAAGAGAATGAATATCCATGGGAGATTTAGTATTAATTGAAGAGTTTTCATACATCATCAAGTGGAATATTGTAAAGAATCTTTTGGAGTCATGGTCAGTCGAAGTTCACAGGAACAAGAAGGAAAAGAGTTGGAATTTATTTGTAGATGCTCAACAACATGATACATGTTGGGATGCTTGCTGCACTGACAACCTTCTATTCATTCAATTAGAAACCCATTGGAAGTTAATAGATAGAGTGTCCTTCACAACATATGCTGTTGAAACCATCAAAAGAAGGTAGCACTACTATGATGATGGCACCACAATGATTCTTAGAAGAATGAGTTTTGATACCTTCAGAACTGAATATCTTCCCTTCTGTAGCGGACTGAAAGTTGAATTCAGAGATATCGAAAAGAAGGAAGTAGAAGAAATGTTGGCAAGAGAGTCTTCCAAAGACTAAAGCCCTTTTGATTGCATTCTATTGAATATAGACAAACTGGGTGGAGCTAAAACCCTGATGAATGAAGTGATCAAGAGGCAAGCACTAGAATGACTCTAGAGGTATGTGAGAAGAGAGAAGGCAAAAATTTAAGAGTGAAGAACAAACTAGCAGTAGGAGCCTTCTTTGACACCCTAGTAGCACTCTTTACGAAAATCCCCATGGCAACTCAAGGTCCCCTTTCTATTTAGATTTGTTTTGGAAATATTGATAATAGGCCAGTGAATGTAGTCACATTGCCTATCTTTAAGGGACAGTGCAATGAACACCCTGATCTTCATGTAGCAAAGTTTGTGGTAGTGTGTGTAGCCAACAATACCCAAACCCTTGAGCATTGGTTGGCGATATTCCCTGCCACTTTCAAAGGCGTGGTGTTTCGGTGGTATGAGAGACAAGCAACATGAACTTTTGGCATATGGGATTTCCTCACTAAATTCATGTGTGAAGGTTTTGAAGAGCGGATGGGAGAGGAGTTTATGAATTTAAGTTAGTCCTCTGGTGACGGGTGGAAGGCTATGTCTCTAGAATGAAATCCATACTGAAGAGATGAACCAATCATCACTTGGATGAAAGCATCCAGAAGGAAGTTTTTCTTAGAGGCCTACAACCAGAAGTCCAAAAGTTTGTGGAATTGAGAAGTCCACTCAACCTACAAACCGTAGTGGAAGGTGCAAGACTATATGATGAAGTTGAAGCAAGGTTGTCAATGACCTCAGGAAATACACATCGTGATGCGTGGCCTGATAACGGTCCCTTCGACTGGTGCTGCTTGGGTTGGGCCTCTTGGTTGGGTTGCATTTGGCTTCATTGTTTGGCATGAGACTCTTGGTTTATTCTCCTTTGATTGGGGTCCTGCCAGGTAATTGCATTCTTTTGCAGGGTACTCTGGCGCCTTCTCCTTGCATATCTAGCATCATCCCATTTACTCCTTTCCCAAACATCGCAATGACATATTTGTCATAGAATTCCAAGCCTAGGATCACTTCAAAATCATCCATGGGGATTACTAAGAAGTTGAGTTTTGCTTTCCATTTTTCAGCTTCTATTTATACTACAAAGACTTGTTTCACTTCCTTGGCTTCTCCTTGTGCGAATGTTACTGTTAATCCTTCTAGGGCCTTAGACAGTTTCAATTCATGTTTTGCTATGCACTCTAGGGTAATGAAGTTGTATGTGGCCCCTGTGTCCACCATGATGGCTTGATTTCCTTCGCTCACTCTGCCTTTGATGTATAGGTGGTGGACTGTTGCTACCTTGGCCACCATGCATTGGGATCAGGCGCTGACTGTCCCCACCATTGGGTGGTCCATGCTTTCATCACTTCCGCTTAGGATTTCTTGGATACACGGTGGTTGTGGCTCTTCTACTCCATATGCACTAGTGGCATTCACCCTTGACCCGCTTGATGAGGCTGTATCTTCTATGGGGCATCTGTTTTGGTAGTGTGGACCCCTGTATCTAAAGCATCTGATCCCAATGGAAGGGTTTGGGGGTCTCCACCATGTTGTATTTGATCCTGCAGGTCCATATGATGCACTAGGAGTTGGCATGTAATGGTTGTTTCCCCATCTTCCTGCTGCTCCTCTTGGTACCAATGCTGTTTGCGACACGATCGATGTGGTATTGGGGGTTGGTGTTGAACCTATTTTGGTTTCCTTGGGCCATTCTCCTACCTTCCGAGTCCACTAGCCTTTCGGCCATTCTCATGGCTTCTGCTAAGTTGGTTGGCTCCTATCTCTCCACATCTCTTCTAGCCCATTCTTGCATCCCAAACAAAAATCCATGAAATTTGGTGTATGTATCCATGTTTGGTAGCTGCAGCATGATCTACCTATATTTGCTTACGTATTCTTTCATCTTCCCTTGTGTTTGTTTGAGGTTCCTCCATTCGTCTCTCACTTTGAATTTCTCCATCTTTGGAATGAAGTAGTCTTTCAGTTCTTCCTGGAGTTCTTCCCATGAAAAGATGGTGTGGCCCTGCTCTTGCTCCAACACGTACCAACTGGCAGTGTCCTCCCCCAAGTAAATGGCTACCACTTCCGCCTTCCTGTCTTCGGTTATTTGGGAATACTTCAAATATCTGTCCACCTCTACGATCCACTTCTTCAGGACCAACCCGTCTCTCTCTCCTTTGTACTTGGCTGGTTGGGGCATCTTGAATTTTCCATAGTCATCTTCTGAGCTATCACTATCTTCCTCTTCCCTTCGATTGTGCTTCTTCTCCTTCTTCTTGCTTCCTATTTCTACTACCTTCTCCTTCTCTTTCCTTGTATCTTGCGCCCTCCTAGACGTCTCCTCTCTACCCATTCTATCCATCTTCTTTTGCATTTTGTGTCTTTTCTCCTCTTCTTATTGTTGTATCACCCATTCTCTATAGCCATGCTCTACCTCTAGTTTCCTCTTCCTTTCCTCTTCCTCTTCCTTCATCTGCATGTTCCTCCATATTGACTCCAACGTGCCTGACATGCCCTTCAACTGCCTTTCCAATCCGGCTACCTTCTCCTCTTGGGCTCCTCTCCATTCTTGCCCTCTACTCTTCTTCCTCTCCTCCATTGTTAGAAGGGTGACATTCTCCCTTTCGTCCTCCATGTGGTTGATGGTGTTGTCGGCGCGGGGAAGCCCCATCTTGCCTGTGGTGGTAGTGGCCATGCTGTGGGGAAGCCACATCACGTTTTCAAACGGTGGGTGGTGTCAGGGTCGGGACGTCATGCCGGGACCGATGCGATGGGGGCATCGCGACAGGGATCGACACAACGCAGGTTGACGCGATGGGGGTCGACACGACGTGGGGCATTGTGACACGCAGCGTCATGACATGGGTCATTATGACTTTGTTCTCTTTGGGGCACTGAATCTTCTCTCCTACTTCTGTGAGCACTCCTTCACTCCGAGCAAGAGTTGCTCTGATACCAAGTGTGATGCACATGCACTCATTACGCACTCAACACCGCAGCACAGAAAGGTAACACGATATATGAGCTCAAGGTATATTCTTATATTATTCAATCCAAAAAGCGGGACAACATAGACACATCCCAAAACTACACCCTCGTGATGCCACACATAAGAGGGTTCACCACTAGGTATAGGGAATCAAGGCAAGGCTTTGAGTCACTACTACTCCCTATATAGGTGTTTCCGGTGATAACGACATTGTATAGCTACAAATCCCTTACAGTTGGGGGGGGAGGGGGGGATGCAGCACCAATGGGGAGGGAGAGATGTGGCGGTGAGGGGAGTGTGGGGACCGAGTGTTGAGATGGCAAGATCAACATATGCAGATATTGATGATGGACCGCCTGGCTAGATGAGTCCACAAGTCTACACTTAGCACGTTGGTGGTCATTATGAAACTAACATGGCCACTGACTCGTCACTTGTCATATTTAGTTTGTTACACCTACCTACAATCGGCAAAGATATAGTGCCAATCGATTTGTGTAGTCGGTTATACACTGTTTGACTTAGAAGGCCACTTTCCTTTATGTTGTATCTTATCTATACTTTGTATACATTGTATAGCGTGTGGAAGAAGAAGAAATAATCAGCAAGAAAACGTTTTGGCCTCCATCTCTCTTATTGTGTTCTTGAGTGAGCTTCCTCTTGTGTATACAGTATGTATTTGGCACAGCAGCTCAAGCACATTCCCCCATCACGTGATTCTTGACATATGGTATCAAAGCTGCGCCATTGAGAGAGGCTGATTTTGAAGGCTGAAGGGAAGGAGAAGAAACAAGGTTCGAGCAAGCAAGCAATAGGTAAGCTCTCCCATTCTTCCACTCTCTCTCTTGGATAGTGCCTGTGGAGGCACCGAAAGCAGGGTCGAGCAAAAATCTCAGATTGCTATGAGATTTGGTGTGTGAGCAGATCACTATATATTCTGCAAATTAACCCTTTAGGGCTTTCTCACAATTATTTTGGGCATCTGAAGCCGCTTCAGGCCCTGTTTTAGAGCCGCAAGGTTGGAGTCCCCAATATCCAATCTGATCCATAGAACCCTCGCTACCAGTATCGTCATGTGGTCTGATACACAAGTGGTGAGACTTGGGCCAATAGAGGTGCATACGCCTCCACTCCTGCCGTGGGCACCTATGGCGTGCTCCCAATAAGTGTGCGAGCTGCTTGGAAGTACCTTCCCAACCTGTTGGGCCTGGGTGGGGGTGAGCTTGTGCTCCTATAGAAGTAAGATGTCGATCCATCCGGCAAGGGCAGACTGCAGCTTGTGCCGAATAATCAACTTCCTGGAGCCTTACAAAATCCAGGTTATGTGCAGACGGGTGATCATTCATGCCACCCAATTTCACACATTGGAAAGGTTTCCTTGTCCTTGTATGATGACCAGACAAAGAGTTTGACAGATATATTACATCTAAATTAGAGGTTGACCTAGTCTCCCTTTCTTTTCACCCTGTTAGGTAGCCTTTTTTATCTCCAAGATGAAACCACTGCTCTCCCAAAAGAGCCACATCAACAACTTGAATTTATTTTTTTTCCAAAAAATATTTTTAATTTTTTTCATTAAAAGTATATGTAGTTTTCTCAAAAGGTACCCAATCATATTGCAAGTTAAATTACACACACACACATACATGTGTGTGTGTGTGTGTGTGTGTGTGTGTGTATATATATATATATATGCATTAAAGTCTGCCAATCTAATGCTTCCATTGGCTTTGAAAGGGGGATAAAATACCAACATGCTTGGCCAGAATTCTACCAGATCACCCCTTCTTTATCTCCCACTTCGGAGTGTTGTTCACTGCCTGAAAACAGCAATTGCGACGCATGAGATTTCGTCGATCTCTCTTTTTACATAAAATCCTCATAGATGGCTGAAAGCTACATGCTTTCTTTTGCATGTCATCCTAATCTAGAAGTTATCTACAGTTTTTGGATTTTTACAAGAGATAATATCTAAAATATCATAAATTGGCTACACTTGTCCAAAAAAACTAATATGTTTGAACCATGGACACTAACACTAATGTCTAAAATGGCATTGGCTCTCTAGATCAATAAGAAAGCCGCACTTTAGATTTTTTCACATGGTGTGCGCAATCAATAAGAAAGCCACACTTTAGAGTTTTTCACATGGTGTGCACATAGCGGCACGACAACGGGCATTTGAACGTCTCATGTATGCGAAGACACACACAACGCATGAACATCAGCAACCATCATGCAGAAAATTCGAAGACATGCCCATGCGTGGACATGCACAAAAAATGGATACACGGAGTGTGTGATCTAGGGCCAGCAAGGAGGCTTGGGGTGGGTGTGGAAACATAGGAGGAAATGGAGGCCTGTGGGGGGAAAAGGGGGTTTGAAGGGGGGTGGTGGGAAGGGGGGCCGACCGAGGAGGAGGGTAGGGGTGGTTTCTGTGGGGGTGGGAGGTGTTTGTGGGTGGGAGGAAGGAGGCATGAAGGGGTAAGGGGGAGGAGGTGATGGAGTGGAAGGAGGTGGAGTAGAGGGAGGCAGCTCTAGAGGGCAAAGGGAGCGGCCGTGGAGGAGATTGTGGAGGCGAAGCAGGGCCCCTAGGCGACGGCCAGGGAGGCCTGCAGGTGGCAACGGAGATGGAGTGGGGAGTAAGCGGCGGAAGGGGAGTGTGGTGGAGGGTCCGTAGGCGGTAGCCAGGGAAGCTTGTAGGTGGCATCGAAGGGCGTAGAGGTGTCAAACAGCCAAGGCATAGAAAAACTAGTGGGCAGGGTTGTGTGGTGTGAGCGGGGAGACAAAGAGGAGGTGGCGGGGCAGTCACAGCGCCTCTGTGGGGCAGTGAGGGAGAGGAGGAGGAGGAGGGGGAGGGTGGAAAAAAGGGAGGAGGAGGAGGAGGAGAATGGAGAAGCAAGAGAAGGAGGAGGAGAAGAAGAAGGAGGAGGAGGGTGGGGAGAAGGAGGGAGGAGGGGAAGAAGGAGGAGGAGGAGGGTGGGTAGTAGGGACATGTGGATATGAGGAAGGAGGGAGGGGAGAGAAAAGGGAAAGAGTTGGGGAGAGAGAGAGAGAGAGAGAGAGAGAGAGAGAGAGAGAGAAGAGGGAAGAAGGAGGGGGGATTGTGTGTTTTATAATAATAATAATAATAATAATAATGAGGAAGAAGAAAAAGAAAAAGATAAATGTGCCCCCTCCCGCGCACGGGCGTGGACAGGGGGTAAAAAATTTTGCAGGGCCGAGGATGGAGAGCGGATGCATGGTGGACGATGGCATGAACGCAACACACGCATTGAAAGACGGAAATGAGGGCGTTCGCACACAAACTTGCACGACTTCATGATGCAAAAATAGACAAAAATTAATTGCGAAAAATTCATCCGCCGAAATGAAGTGCAAAAAAAAAGAAAATATATGCGAAACAATGTACCAGATAGGTCTATCACATCATAGGACCATTTCAATAGAGATAGGACCCGTTCACGTGGAAAAAATAGTAAAAACATACATAAAACAAGAAATAAAAATTAATAGAAAAAGATTTGATAGTTGAAACTTGACAAAGTGAATATAGAAAATGTCCATAGAAATAGGGTGGACAGGATGGAAAAAGTCAAACATGGTTCAAGGGATGCGAAGGTGAGTTCACATAGAAAAAATAGTAAAAACACAAATAAAAATAGAGTCAAAATTTAATATAGAGAAATCCGTGCATCGAAACGGAGGGCAACGAAAAGAAAAAATGTCAGGAGAAGTGAGTGGAATAGATTTGTTTGGTAAAAATACAGTTTCAATTGCGTTAAGGGGCGTTTGCATGGAAAAAAGATGAAAAATAACACAAAAACTCACAAAAAATTTAATAAAATCAAACCCATACATCAAAACAATATGGAGGAAAAGGAAAATTTATGAAAGGAGCCAAGCTAGACATGGCTATGCAATCAAAATTAAATACGGAGGTAATTAAGGCAGGATCACATGGGAAAATGGGCAAAAACACACCTGAAAATACTTGAAATTACAAAAAAAGTAATAATGGACAACTCGTATATCGGAATTATGGGAAAAAAAAGGAAAAATGTCCAAGGGAAGGTGTAGGTGAGGACTATTACATCAAATTGTTGTTCTGAAACAAAGAAAAGCATGTTTGGATGGAATTACATGAAATGTGTAAACAATTCTTCAAAAATTAATAACTCATGATCCATGGCTTGAAACAAGGTGTTGTAAAAAGAAAAAGTGGCAAGATAGAATGGAAAAATAGGGCTTTTAGGTTGGATGAGCGTTTTGGTGAACGAAAGAGGCATTTGTATGGGAAATTTGCAAAGTAAGGGATAAAGGAAAAAGAAGAAAGAAAAATCTCGAGAGCGGGGTAAAAGAGGACGAGGGTGGAAAAGGGATCCCGTTAGAGTACAATCAGGATATGGCATACATGCATGAGTAGATCGTGGTATATGCAGAAGGGTATGCTACATAGATGCACATGGACATCTCCCCACACTTAAGACCTTACCAGGAAGGGTGAACTGAGCAACAAGGACCTAAGACCACACATGAGACCAACCATGGACATCCCCATACTTAAAACATGACCATCACAAGAAACAGAATGTGTAGGGTTAGAAAAACTTAGCCCATGTTGCGGAGGATTGGAGTTGATTGTCGATGGCACATGATGTGTCATCATCAGCTCTGCTCTACAGGAGGTACAAAAGTATTTGTGAAATCATCGATGGCGAAGGATATTGCACTTAGCTCATGTTCACTCAAATGGAATGAAGGAATAGTCACTCGCGGACATCGCTCAATTTGAATAATGATGGAAACCTAGTCTCACATCAGCTAGTTTAGAAATCAACAAGGGAGATGGTTTAGAGGGAGTATGCCAGTGTGCACAATTGATGGTGCATTAGTGCGTCCAATCTCGTTTGGCATAGGTGCAAGTAGGAAGGCTAGGAAGCTTTGTAGTGCAGTGTACATAATAGGATGACGTGTCCTAGGGTGATGGCAGAGACTCATCCTGTATATGCATGGGGAAACGAGAATGAACCTGATGCCAAGTGTCATAACGTCCCTTAATCCACACCTCTCAATAATTTTTTGAGGAAACATCAGTCATGCTCAACTCCCCTCTGTCTCACGCTCTGTTAATAGATATAGGAGGGCAACCGGTTCTTGAAACCCATTGATGTTATCCTCACTGTCATTGGTGCAAAGGAGGGTGTATGCCTTGTGCGCAATTAATGGTGCAATGGTGCATCTCGCCATGTGCCGGCATATGGTGCAAGAAGGAAGTCCAATGAGCCTTATAGTATCGTACACACAAACAATTATGTGTTTTGTGCATTGAGAGGCCCATCCCATGCATGCAATGCTCCATTCACACATCTCACCTCTCAATTGGATATAAAGGGCAAAGACTAGTCACTGACCCTCTGTCTCACACTCTATTGTTGATGAATATAGAGAGCAGCCCATACTCACATCCCCATCTGGTTAGGATGAAATCTCACAATGCTCTAGGTTTGTCGATTAGGATTAGCTTCGTTTGGTTGATGATGTCAACATGGATTGGTTGATGAAGAGATATACCCAACGAGGTAGCCAACAAGTTCAGTGCTTGGATTACATGTTGGAACCTTAGTTTGTTATAGGAATCAAAAGCACAGATGAGGTTACAAGATTTAGCACACCAAGGGAGGCGGCTCGCGAGCTTTGTCTGTAGTAAGAGTTTTGCTAGAGATTCAACTATCTTGGACTATGGGGTGTGACACCTTTTCCACAGCTAGCTGCTCATCCAAGGGTATGTACCACTTTTCTTGGAGCGAGGCATGTCATGACAGGGAATTTCTCCATTTTCTCCCATAATAGTTTTATTTTTGCGTTTTTCTTTTCTTTTCTTTTACCCTGCTTCCAAGGGTGTTTCCACATTTTCTTAAAGAATAGGTTGGCATGATAGGGACCAAAGTCCTTTTCTCCCATGATCGATATATTTTTAGTTTTTTTTCTTTATTTTTTAATTATTTTTTAAGAGTAGAATGGCAAGAATGCCATGGATTAGAACCATCCTCGCCACCACTGTTGCAATAGATGCAAAGGAAGCCAACGAAGAGGGGAAGTTGGCTGCGGGGGACTATCAGATCGAAACCACATCATCAGGATTAGCAAGAGGGCTAGGAGAATTAGGTAAAGCTATCTTGACCATTGTGCAAGGAATGAGAAAGCTATCAACAGTGATTATTAGGATTCCGAGGGAGGGAAATACGTCTTGAAGCGATAGCCATTAATCAGGAAGGGATCATTCAAAGCATTGACCATCTGAGAGCCATTAAGATTGATGGCAAGTGTCTTATAAGGGCCCATCCATTGTTGTTGAAGCTTTCTTGGAAACTTGCTAAATTGGGAATCATAAGCTAGAACTAAGTCACCTTCCTTGAACTCCTTCTGCTTAATGAAGCTATCATGATAGGCCTTTTTGCGAGCTTGCGTGGCATCCATGCATTGTAGGGCCATCCTGTGAACCTCATTAAGACACTCAAGTGCAAGAGACGGCATTGTGGGGACTCGACATCTCCGAAGCATTCTTTGATAGCCACACACATAGAGGGTAGCTCGAGTTCAATAGGAAAGATGGCTTCTATTCCATGTACACCAATTGGAAAGGGGTTTGTCGTATAGCAGCCTTATGGGAGGTTCTGTATGCCTAGAGGGCCTCTATAAGTCGATCATCCCAATCATGACGATGTGCGGCTATCGTTCTTATCAAAATCGAGCAGAGGATACAATAGGTAACCTCAACTTGGTCATTGGCTCTAGGATACTAGGGTGTGGACTTACAATGATGGATCTTGTATAGCTCTGTCAGCTTTTCCATGATCTTATTAAGGAAGTGAGTACCTTGGCCACACTGATGAGCTCTAGAGGACAACCAAAATGGGTGATGATATTCTCGTATAGGAAAAATGCCACGCTATTACCATCATCCCAATTCAGAGCTTTAGCTTCACAGCACTTGGTTACATAGTGTGTACAGACCAAGATGTATCTATTCTATTTCCTTCTAGTTGGCGGATCAATGGGGCCCATGAAATCAATTCCCTACTTCTCGAACGGCTTGAGGGGAAGGATTGGTTGCAGCGGCATGGTACTAGATTTGGTAGGCTTTCCCATTCCTCTCGCTGACAAGCATCACACTATTTGCAGTAGTCATAAGCATCCTTGTGGAGGGTCAGTCACTAATATCCTACAAGTAAGGCATTTTTGGCTATCACTTCTCTTGCAAAGTGTGTGCCACAGGGCTTGTCATGGCATGCTTTCAACATGATTCCAATCTCATCTCCTCAAACACATCTTCACAAGACCTCGTCTTTTCCTTTCTTGTATAGAGCACCACCTAACAAGGTGTAGGGAGCTGATTCCAACAGAAGATTTTTCTTCTCAAGGCTCAACATACCAGGGGGGATATTGTTGGGTTGCCAAGAGGTTGGCTATGTCTATGTACTAGGGGTAACAATTTTGACTAGAAATAAAGAAGCATCAGGAAGGTCTGGATCTTCTTTCTCTTCTTCATCATCATTTTGAGGGATTCGTGATAAATGATCAGCTGGAACATGTGAGCGACTGGGTTTGGTAACCACTTCAAAGTCGAAATCTTGAAACAGAAGGAGCCATCTCATCATTCTTCCCTTCACATCAGCTTTGTTCATTAGGAAGGACAAGGCTTCATGGTCCACGTAGAATTTGAAGTGCATCGATAGTAGGTAGTGTTCGAAACTTCTCCAAGGCAAACACCATTGCTAGGCACTCAAGCTTTATCATAGTGTAGCTTCATTCTCTATCAATTACTTTTCGGCTTGCATAATAGATAGGTTGATCTAACTTAGAGGGGCCCTTTTGGCATAAGACTACACCTAGGCCTTCAATTGATGCATTACTGTGCACATGGAACTCCTTTGTCCAATCAGGAGGCTGCAAGATGGGCTTTAATCAAACACTATTTTGAGGGTGTTGAATACCTCATCACAATCATTGGTCCACATGAACTCTACATCTTTTCTCAAGAGTTTATACAGGGGGACTCCCTTTGTTGCAAATTGTGCGATGAACCTTCTGTAATAGCCCACATGGCCAAGGAATCCCCTCAATTGTTTGAGGTTGGTTGGTGTTGTCAAGGCTGCAATCTTCTCAATTTTGGCAGTTTCTCTTGCTATCCCTTGTGCAGAGACAATGTGGCCCAACAGAATTCCTGACGAGACACCAAAGACACATTTGTCAGGGTTGAGAGAATTCCCATACTCTCGACATCTATCAAAGCACTGCTCTAAGTGTCCCCAGTGCACGGATTAGGCTATAGACATAGAAGTCATCGAGGTACACCTCAATGAAATCATGTAGATGGTTCTAGAAGGCCATCATCATCACTCGTTGGAAAGTAGTAGGAGCATTACAGAGCCTAAACGGCATTAGTCTATAAGCATAGGTTTCCCATTCTATTGTAAATGTCATTTTGGATTGAACCTCTTCTACGATTGGGACTTGATTGTATCTGGTGAATCCATCCAAGAGAGAATAGAGCTCATGACCTACCACTGTGTCCAATAATTGGTCTGTGAAAGGGATAGGAACATGATCCTTCTTCATCTTGGAATTTAGCTTTTGGAAGTCCACACATATTCACAGCTTTCCATTCTTCTTGGGTACATTCACTGTTAGAAGCCACCACTGGATAGATAAACTCAGCTTCAAGGAGTTTCAATAATTTGGCATTCACTAGTAATTTGGATTCATACACCTCTTTCTCTACCTCACAAGTTTGGCATCAGGCTCTAGGTCGATGTGATGTTGGCATACTGTGCGATCAATCCCCTTTAGATATTTGTATGACCATGCCAACACATCTAAGTTCTCTTTCAATAGGTCATGCAGGACCAAGAATTTTGCTTTGGAAGATTTAGATCCTCCTTTAGGTGACGTTCAGTCCCTTTAGCATCCACAAATGTTAGTTGTTTTTTCACCTTCCACTTCATGGATGAATGTCCCATAGGCTATTTCTAGGTAGAGATTTGACTCCTTCAAGGGAGTGGTCTCCTCTTCTGATGATTCACTGGAACTGATGTCCTCTTTTAATGGAGGCTTAGCTCGCTCTTTGAGAAGATGAAAGGGTATCATTGCGGTTTTGGGTTTGAATTGGGGATAAGTTACTTTTTGGCTCAAGGACTCGTCTTGTGAGAATGCATCCAAGAACATCACATAATATGAACCTTTTGTGTCTTGTTTGAGCTGCCAAATTGGGGGTTTTTGGCAAGGTGTATCATCATCATCTTCTCTTAGGAAGCATAACTTTCGACTACAAGAGCCACTGCTAAAAAATGCCTATTCTTCTTAATCCATATCTTATAGAAATGTTGCTTATGACATGACTCATTAATCAGTCTAACGGGTACCATAATCATTTTGTCAAACAGAAAGGGATCTTCTACTTCTGTAGCTCCAGGAACTTCTTCCTCATCTCTGCCTTTCGCGAGTAGGATAGACTCTTCTAGCTCACTTTCATACTCTTGTTTAACACTATCACTTTCGTCCTCTTCAACTTCTATTTCTACCTCTGTGGGGGCTCTATAAGAGAAGAACAAGTTCTTTGGTATGCCTTTTGCTTATGTTTCTACTTCTGTCTTTGTCTCTGGCTTTGTCTCTGCGACTACCATGTAACAGGGAGAATAGTACATCCATGACTCTATCTTGCTATCGTACATGATTTCAGAAGTCAATTTGGGTTCATGCAAGAGGTATTATCCCATGGACAAAGACTTTTCTTCCTTCAATAGTTGGCTTACAGTGTCCACTGTTAGGGATTGTGCCTCTATTTTCTTGGAAAAGATCTGTTTGATGGCCTCTTTGTCTCCTGATGTACCATCTGTTACTTCATTGGACTTTGATGGATGTGGATCCATTGCTTTTTTGCGATCCATGCAACTTCAACACCACTTTGTTGGGTCCTCTGCCTAGGGTTAGGGTTCCTTTGAACCAATCCATCTTTGCTCTTGCTTGAAAAAGCCAAGGTCTTCCCAACAACAGAGGGTATGAGGTCTCATAGGAATTTGGTTTGACCACCAGATATGTCAACCAATAGTCTCTTCTTGCCAGGGTTGTCTTTATGTCTTTATGTATGGGAGAATTCCCAAAGTCTTGATTCTGCTTTGGTCTACCAATATGATAAGCGATTGCGTAGGCTGCATTCCTTGCAAGCCTAGATCCTTCATTGTCACATCGCATATTATTGTTCCTGATGAGCCTCCATCAATCAAAGTGTGTGCTACTATAAAGCATCCTTCAATCCACACACCAATCTCTAGGATCCCCGAATGCAGGAAGGTGTTAGCCACATCTACTTCCTTCACAGGTTCTGAGGTCCTATTGGATTTTGTTGCCATGAAGGGAGAAATTATTAGGCCTCTTCTTCTTGTCACTATGCTTTTGAATTTCTTTCGATAGCTAGGAGACAACATCAACAACTGTGGAAATGTTAAGTTTGGTTTAAAATTGTCTAGGTCTTTGACCAATTCATATTCTTTGACAGGATTGACATGCTTTTCCAATTGGCTGGGGAATGGGGCCACACCCACTTTTATCTTCCCTTTTTCTTCTAGGAGCAGCACATCTATGCTTCTTCTCCATGAGGAGGTACTTCAATATCCTCTATCTCCCAGACCTCTAGCTTTGCCTTTGTAGCTATATCTCTGGCTCTCTGTTGCTCAGTAGTGCTATGTACTACATTGTTCTGTATTGCATTGCTTTGTTTCTCCCTAGGAAGGTTGAACTTCATACTCTTGGTAGAGGGAACATTCTCTTCTAGACTACTGTTTCTCCTTTCCTTGCATGCGTTATTACGACCACTTCCAATTCTACCAAATTGAAAGTAGGTTCTTGGGTCTTCTGTTGTTGGGTGTTGGGAGTAGCTCTCATAGGAGCTGGACTTGGACAATCTTTTGCAGTGTGGCCTTCTCCCTTTCATCTACTGCATAAGGGCTTGTAATCCACACACCTTCTAGGGTTTGGATAGTTCGATGAGATATGAACCTTTTCTCCACATCTGTAACACTCCACCTCTGATCTCTACTGGTGGCCACCACCAGATTGTTGTCCTCTCTAACTCTAAGAGGTAAACCTCCTTGGACCAAAATTAGGACCAAACTCCCTGAGCTTTGGTCCATTTATGACTTCGATGGATGTGGATCCATTGCCTTTTTGCTATCCATACAACTCCAACACCACTTTGTTGGGTCCTCTACCTAGGATTATTGAACCAATCCGTCTTTGCTCTTGCTTAAAAAAGCCAAGTTCTTCCCAAAAATAGAGGGTATGAGGTCCCGTAGAAATTCGGTTTGACCACCACATATGTCAACCAATAGTCTCTTCCTGCTAGGGTTGTCTTTACATATGGGAGAACTCCCAAAGGCTTGATTTTGCTTTGGTCTGCCAATTTGATAAGCCACTATGTAGGCTGCATTCCTTGCAAGCCTAGATCCTTCATTGTCACATCGGACATTATATTTACTGATGAGCCTCCATCAATCATAGCCTCTGCTACTATAAAGCATCCTTCAATCCACATGCCAATCTTTGGGGTCCCTGGATCCAAGAAGGCATTAGCCACATCTACTTCCTTCATGGGTTCTGAGGTTCTATTGGACTTGTCAAGATTGTGGGAGAGAAGGAAGGAGTCTCGCTTGAAGCTTTCTTGCTTGCACAATGGGAGAAGACACACAAGGGTGGAGGCTGAAAACAGTTTTCCTCTTCTTAGTTGTGTAAGCCAAAAGAACTCAAGTACAAAGAAATAGAAGAACCCTCTATATGGGTCTCAAACCAAACTCAACTAACTAAGGTGGCATACTAACTGAGCCACGAACTAGAGTAGATAAGGATAGCTATCATGTAGCTATTATTTAGGGGCAGTGTACCAACCGCATCTGCAACCAACTGACAAGTCGGTGACATAAATACACAACGGTCACCCTGGCGTATCACGAGTGGAGCTCGATATCTCAACACTCCCCCTCGAGCTCAATCCCAATTCCTGCACACCAAGCAGGTCTCTGAACTTGCTCAGCTTCTCTGCGCCCAATGCCTTCGTGAATATGTCAGCTACCTGATCCTCTGTGCTGACATAAACTAGATCAATAAGACCTAGTAAAACCCTCTCTCGCACATAGTGATAATGCACCTCAATGTGCTTTGTTCTAGCATGATAGACTGGGTTATTTGCCAAGTGTATACTACTCATGTTGTCACAATAAATGACAACTGGCCCATCTGTAGACTGATGCATGTCATAAAGTAGCTTATGCAACCAAGCTACCTCACATGCAGCCATTGCTGCACCCCTGTACTCAGCCTCTGTGCTCGACAAGGCAACTGTAGGCTGTTTCTTGCTGCTCCAAGTGACTGCAGCACTCCCAAAAGAGAACACATATCCACTGGTAGATCGTCTATCAGAAATACTACCAGCCCAATCAGCATCAGTGTATCCATGCAACTGTATCTGAACCTCGGTCTCATAAAATAGTCCATACTACAATGTGGACTTTACATACCTGAGTATGCGTCTAGCCACATCTAAATGCGGTTTCCTTGGAGCCTGCATAAACTGACTTACCAATCCAACAGCATAGCTCAAATCTGGCCTGGTAATAGTCATATAAATCAAGCTTCCTACTATGCGTCTGTACATAGTAGGGTCTTCCAGAAGCTCACCTGCATCTGTGCTCAGCTTCACATTCTGCTCCAAAGGAACTGAAATAGGCTTACAGCCTGTCATCCCATATTTGGACAGCATGTCCAATCCATACTGCCTCTGCAAGAGCTGTATCCCACTTGGTGATCTAATCACCTCAATGCCCAAGAAATAACGCAGCTCTCCCAAATCCTTCATCTCAAACTTCTGCTTCAATAGCATTTTCACATGAAGGATATCTTCATCACTGTCACCTGTCATAATCAAATCATCAACATAAATGACAAGTAGCATAATACCTTTCTCTGTTTTTCTCACATAAAGTGAGAAATCTGCCTTGGAAATCTGAAAGCCAATAGTGACAAGATACTGTCCTATCTTGTCAGACCATGCTCTAGGTGCTTGCTTCAAGCCATACAAGGCTTTCTTCAACCTGCAAACAAACTCAGGATGAACAGCATGCGCATAACCTGGTGGCTGCTCCATATAGACCTCTTCTTGCAAATCACCATGCAAGAAGGCATTCTTTACATCCATCTGATGTAAAGACCATCCCTTTGATGCAGCCATAGCAATGACTGCTCTTACGGTTGCCATCCTTGCAACCGGACTGAATGTTTCTTCATAGTCAATGCCATATGTTTGTGCATACCCCTTGACCACTAATCTTGCCTTGTATCTGTTCACATAACCATCTGCATTGTGCTTCACCTTATAAACCCACTTACAGCCAATTGCATTCTTACCTTTAGGCAAAGGTACCAATTCCCATGTAGCATTTGCTTCCAAGGCATCCATTTCTTCATCCATGTCTTTCTCCCATTTTTCTTTTCCCATGGCTTGCTCAAAAGAAGTGGGTTCTGGTTCTTGTATCACCTTGACCATATATGCATAGTGAATGGCTGTAAATCCATCATATTTCAGCCTATCCACTGGATACCTAACTCTGGTAGACCTTCGCAAAGTGGGTTCACTCCCAGGTGCTCTCAAAACATCCCTGGTCTTCCTTACTCCAGGTGTAACAATAGAAGGAATACCCAACTCATCATCAATGCTCTGTTCTGAGCCACTGGATTCACCATCCACATTAGAGTGACCTGCATTCACATCAAACATGGGCTGATCTACCTTCTCTTTTCCTTTTCGTGATACCTGCATACCACTATTTGCGCTGCCTTCAGAAGATTCTCCTGATCTCAATCTGCCTGTCCATGGCGAAGAATGTGAACCACTGCTAGAGGACGCTCCAGGTCCACTAATATTTTGTGACTGCTGCTGTGAATTCTGTGCAGCATTACCATTTTGTGCATCTACATCATCAATCACATTTACTGGTTTATACCAGCTAGTCATCTCATCAAAAACAACATCTCTGCTCACTGTAAACTTACGAGTAGAAGGGTTATAGCATCTATACCCTTTTTGCTACAGAGAGTAACCAATAAAGATGCACTTCTCAGCTTTTGGATCCAACTTGGATCTCAACTCATCTGGCACATGTACATAGGCAATGCAACCAAAAATTTTCAAATGAGAAATATCTGGTTTCCTACCAGTATACCTCTCCTCTGGAGTCATTCCATGTATTGCTGCAGTGGGAGTCCTGTTCATTATGTAGACTGCTGTAGCAACTGCTTCAGCCCAATAAAAATCTGGCAGGTCTTTTTCATTAAGCATGGCACGAGATACCTCTCCAATATGCATGTTTTTTCTTTCTGCAATTCCATTTTGCTGTGGGGTATGACTGCATGAATATTGCTGCTTTATGCCATGCTCCTGCAGGAACCTTGCAAACTCATTTGAGAGGTACTCTCCCCCTCCATCTGACCTTAGGCATTTTACTTGCAGGCCTGTTTCTTTTTCAACCATAGCTTTAAGAGTTTTGAAATGCCCAAAAACTTCACTTTTCTTTTTCATAAAATACACCCAAACTTTTCTGCTGTAGTCATCAATAAAACTGACAAAATAATGACAGCCTCCAAGAGATGCAGCTTTAGTAGTCCACACATCAGAGTGGATTAATTCCAATGGCTTCTTACTCTCTTGAACATATCTAGGAAATGGTTTCCTTGCCTATTTTCCAAACTGACAGGCTTCACATACCTTATGCATTTCTGCAACCTTGAATTTAGGCAATCTTGCAACAATGTTTTGGGCCTGCATTGATTTAAGTCACTGTACATTAACATGACCAATGCGTTTATGCCAGATATCAATATCTGCAACTACACCGGTCCCATGTGCAAACATTGCTGCACTCAATTCAGGCATGTCTGCATCCAATGTAAACATTCTGCCCTTCTTCTTTCCTTTTGCTATCAGGCGACCTTTATTTTTCATATCCTCAACAAAGCATCCATGAGGATTAAATCTGACCTGCAAGCCCTGTTCAACCATTTGACCAACAGAAACCAGATTCTTGGTGATATTCGGGACATGAAATACATCGGACAGGTATTTCTTTTTCCCATCCTACATAGACAAAGGAATTTTTCCAATCTGCACAATCGGATGTGCAGTATCATCACCAGTCTCCACAAATCCTGGTTTTTCCATTTTCCTTGCATCCTCCATCCATTCTGCATGACCTGTCATGTGGTTTGATGCACCTGAGTCAACATACCACACATCGTTGCTTTCTTCTGCATTTGTCACAGAATTGTTCATGTGCTGCACCATAAACAAATGCTCATTTCTGTCATCACCCTGTCTACTAGAAGATGCATAATTTCCTTGTTGCAGTTTTCCATTCATGATGTCATTCTGCTTTTTATAGCAGTCTTTAGCCATATTACCCATTTTACCACAATAGTAGCATTCAACATTACTGTTTGCATTTTGGCCTCTTTGCCATCCACCACGACCTCTTTGGCTCCCCCTGCCTCTAGAGTTACCACGTCCTCCTCCATAGGACTGGTTTTCTTGAGTTTGCTGCATATTCTGATTTCTACCATGGCCTCCAAATCGGCCTCCTCTACCTCTGCCTCTACCTCTTCCAGCATTTGAGTAGAAGACAGCTTCTTTTGAAGTTCCTCCTGAAGAAGATGCACCACCATTTCTCTGCTCCTCAGAAATTAGAAGAGCAATCAACTCTTCAAAATCAGGAAATCTTTCACGGATGGAAATGGATGTCCGAAACTGCGCATAATCCTTTCCTAGACCATTCAAGGTCACAGAAACTAAATCATCATCTTCCACTGGCGACCCAATGGAAGCAAGTGCATCTGCAATCTTCTTCACCTTCATGTGGTAGTCATTGATGCTCATACTTTCTCTTTGCACGTTATGCAACTCTTGCTTGAGCTGCATTTTCCTGGCTTGCGTATTTGTGCTATACATTTTTGACAAAGTATCCCATGCCTCCTTTGGCGTACTTGCATCCTGAATATGCACAATCATAGAGTCTGAAATACTGATAGACAGCCAGTACATAACTTTCCTGGCTCTCTCATGCCATGCTTTGAATGCCTGCATTTGCTGTTGATTGGGAACATCAGGAAGAACTGGTTCTTCTTCATTTCCTGCAACAAATTCCCAATATCCTTTTCCCATAAGGAAATTCGTCATTCTAAACTTCCATGCTTGGAAGTTGTTTTTGTCAAGCTTTTCAGTTACAATCTGTGAAAGAGAATCAGACGCCATTACAGAACACTGCGAAAAAATCTGTCACTGCAAAAACTCAGCTTCACCCTCACAAGGGCAAATCTGCAAAACTGGCGAAAGTGGTATTTGACCACACAGTCACTTCCTAGTGACGATTTTGCATAAACAGGAACCAAGGATGATTCTGAAACTCCCAATGTCTCTGCGCACAAGCATACGACGCAATTTCTACATTAACTTTTCACCGACCTGTAGAACAGTGGCTAAACAGCATAAAACTGAGCCTTTTCCTGAGTGCGTGCAGAAAACTTCCGCCTCTAAAACAGGCCCCGAAATGGCCTCAAATCAAAAAAACAGGGTCGCCGAGAGCTAAAGCTCCTACCCGCAGCATATAATGCCCTCTTGCTTCACCACGAAGGGCGTCTCAACCTGAGACAATGCACTCCTGCAATTTTCAGTTGTGCTACCTGCAGAGATCTGCTCACAAAACAGAAAATGAAAGCAACACTGCTCCTCTTACCAGAACACCGCGAGCTTGGCTTGCTTTCTTGAGCTCCTTACCACGAACAAGGCTCTGATACCATGTCAAGATTGTGGGAGAGAAGGAAGGAGTCTCGCTTGAAGCTTTCTTGCTTGCACAATGGGGGAAGACACACAAGGGTGGAGGCTGAAAACAGTTTTCCTCTTCTTAGTTGTGTAAGCCAAAAGAACTCGAGTACAAAGAAATAGAAGAACCCTCTATATGGGTCTCAAACCAAACTCAACTAACTAAGGTGGCATACTAACTGAGCCACGAACTAGAGTAGATAAGGATAGCTATCATGTAGCTATTATTCAGGGGCGGTGTACCAACCGCATCTGCAACCAACTGACAAGTCGGTGACATAAATACACAACGGTCACCCTGGCGTATCACGAGTGGAGCTCGATATCTCAACAGGACTTGCTTGCCATGGATGGAGCAATTCTTAGGCCTCTTCTTCTTGTCAGTATGCTTTTGAATTTCTTTCGATAGCTAGGAGACAACATCAGCAACTGTTGAAATATTAAGTTTGGTTTAAAAGTTTCTAGGTCTTTGACCAATTCATATTATTTGATAGGATCCACATGCTTTTCCAATCAGCTCTGGGGAATCGGGCCACTCCCACTTTTATATTCCCTTTTACTTCTAGGAGCAGCAACATCTACGCTTCTTCTCCATGAGGTGGTACTTCAACATCCTCTATCTCCCATACCTCTAGTCCTGCCTCTGTAACTATCTCTTTGGCTCTTTGTTGCTCTGTAGTGCTCTGTACTACATTGTCATGTATTGCATTGTTTTGTTTCTCCCTAGCAAGGCTAAACTTCATAGTCTTGGTAGAGGGAATACTCTCTTTTGGAACTACTCTTTCTCCTTTCTTTACACGTGTTATTGTGGCCACTTCCAATTCCACAAAATTGAAAGTTGGTTCTTGGGTCTTCTATTGGGTGTCAACAGTAGCTCTCATAGGAGTTGGAGTTGGACAATCTTTTGTAGTGTGACCTTCTCTCTTGCATCTACTGCATAAGGGCTTGTAATCCACACACCTTCTAGGGTGTGGATAGTTCAGTGAGATATGACCCTTTTCTCCACATTTGTAACACTCCACCTCTGATCTCTGCTGGCCACCACCAGACTGTCATCCTCTCTAACTCTAAGAGGTAAACCTCCTTGGACCAAAATTAGGACCGAACTCCCTACGCTTTGGTTCATTTACGACTTCGATAGATGTGGATCCATTGTCTTTTTGCAATCCATAAAACTTCAACACCACTTTGTTGGGTCCTTTGCCTAGGATTAGGGTTCCTTTGAACCAATCCGTCTTTGCTCTTGCTTAAAAAAGCCAAGGTCTTCCCAACAACAGAGGGTATGCTACATATGTCAACCAATAGTCTCTTCTTGCCAGGGTTGTCTTTATGTATGGGAGAATTCACAAAGGCTTGATTTTGCCAATTTGATAAGCCACTACGTAGGTTGCATTCCTTGCAAGCCTAGATCCTTCATTGTCACATCAGACATTATATTTACTAATGAGTCTCCATCAGTCATATCCTCTGCTACTATAAAGCATTCTTCAATCCACATGCCAATCTTTGGGGTCCCCGGATCCAAGAAGGCATTAGCCACATCTACTTCCTTCATGGGTTCTGAGGTTCTATTGGACTTGCTTGCCATGGATGGAGCAATTCTTAGGCCTCCTCTTCTTGTCAGTATGCTTTTGAATTTCTTTCGATAGCTAGGAGACAACATCAGCAACTATCAAAATGTTAAGTTTGGTTTAAAAGTGTCTAGGTCTTTGACCAATTCATATTCTTTGATAGGATCCACATGCTTTTCCAATCGGCTAGGGAATGGGGCCACTCCCACTTTTATATACCCTTTTTCTTCTAAGAGCAGCAACATCTGCGCTTCTTCTCCAAGAGGTGGTACTTTAGCATCCTCTATCTCCCAGACCTTTGGTCCTACCTCTGTAACTGTCTCTATGGCTCTCTGTTGCTCTATAGTGCTCTATACTACATTGTCATATATTGCACTGTTTTGTTTCTCCCTAGGAAAGCTGAACTTCATAGTCTTGGTAGAGGGAACACTCTCTTTTGGAACTACTCTTTCTCCTTTCTTTGCACACGTTATTGCGGCCACTTCCACTCCAATTCCACAAAATTGAAAGTTGGTTCTTGGGTCTTCTATTGGGTGTCAAGAGTAGCTATCATAGGAGCTGGGGTTGGATAATCTTTTGCAGTGTGGCCTTCTCCCTTGCATCTACTATATAAGGGTTTGTAATTTACATACCTTCTATGGTTTGGACAGTTTGCTTAGATATTACCCTTTTCTCCACATCTCTAATTTGTTGTCCTCTATAACTCTAAGAGGGAAACCTCCTTGGACCAAAATTAGGACCGAACTCCCTAAGCTTTGGTCCAATGTCCTGCATTGTCATTTTGGATTCCAACAAGTTGAATCTTGCATCTTCATCTTTTTTCTTCTTTCGTGCATGTCTTTCAAAGAGCAGATATCCTCTATATGGTTCTTCTTCAAATAGTATGAACAGAAGGCTCCATGAATGGTTGGTTTTCAAGTACATTTAGTGGTTAAATGCCCCCCTTGAGGGCACTTTTTGCACCGTGTACTAGAATGCATCACATCTCTCCCACTTCCCGCAATATTTACCTTTAGTGTCTGTACTTGTTATGTAATCACATCCACATAAGCTCTTTCTTGATGCTTGTGACTGATTTGGATAGGTAATCCTTCAAATTTTCACCTCCTGGAGTACTTATAGTAGGGTTTTGGGAAGCTTCTATTATTGTTGCATACATTGCTTGGCTTGACCTAGAGGGTCCTCTGTTCTAGTTTTGATTCAGAGCTCCTGTTGAGACTTGGGGTTGTTGATTCCAATGGGTAGGATTCGACTGTTGAGTCACAATTGGAGGAACTGTTTGAGGCCATTGTTGCTGTGTTTGAACCATCATTTGAGACATTGTCGTATGTGGCCATTGTGGATTAGGTGCAATGTATTGCAACATTGTTTGCATCTAGGGGTAGGGGTAGGGAACTATCCTTGGAACTGCATTTGGTGGGTATACCATTCCTAGCATGGAACGAGGTAAGACTCCTCTTCCTGAGGTCATTAAAAACCTTAGTTCAACTTCGTTATATAGTCTTGCACCTTCCACTATAGCTTGTAGATTAATCGGTCTTCTCAATTCCACAAACTTGCAAACTTCTAGGTGTAGGGCTCTGAGGAAAACTCCCTTCTGGATGCCTTCATCCAAATGATGGTTGGTCCATCTCTTCAGTATGGATTCCATTCGCGAGACATAAGGTTCTACTCTTTCTCCAGAGGATTGGCTTAGGTTCTTGAACTCCTCTTGCATCCACTCTTCAAAACCTTCACACGTGAATTTAGTGATTAAGGAAAGCCAACTTCAGGTCCCATGTGCCAAAAGTTCCTGTTGCTTGTCTCTCATACCATTGGAATACCGCGCCTTTGAAAGTGGCAGGGAATATTGGTAACCAATGCTCAAGGGTTTTGGCATTGTTAACCACACATGCTACCATAAACTCTGCTACATGAAGATCAGGATCTTCATTATACTCTACCTTAAAAATGGGCAATGGAACTACATTTGCTAGCTTGTTTCCACCCCAGGATGGATTTGACTAAGAAGGGGACCTTAAGTCACCATGGGGACTTCTGTAAAGAGTGCTTTTGGGGCGTCAAAGGGGGATTTTGTTGCAAGCTCATCCTCAGATTTGATTTTTTCCATCTTTCTTCTCACATATCTCTGGACTCGTTCTAGTGCTTGTCTCTTGATTGGATCATTCATCAAGGAGTTAGCTCCACCTAGTTGGTATATACTCAATCAGAATAGAATCAGAGGGCGCTTTAGCTCTGGAGGACTCTTTGGCCAACATTTCTTCTACTTCAGTCTTTTCAATGTCTTTGAATTTAACTTTTAGATCACTACAGAGGGGAAGGTATTCCGTTCTAAAAGTGTCAAAACTCATTCTTCTAAGGATCGTTGTTGTGCCATCATCATAGTAATGCCAGCTTTTGAGGGTTGCAATAGTATATGTTGTGAAGAATACTCTATCCACCAACTTCCAGTGGGTTGCTAATTGGACAAACATGAGATTGTCAGTGCACCATGCATCCCATGTGTCCTGCTATTGAGTGTCTACAAACAAATTCCAACTCTTTTCTTGTTTTCATGAACCTCCATTGACCACGACTCCTAAAGCTTCTTCACAATCTCCCACTTGATGATGTCTGGAAACTTCTCAATGAATGCTAGATCTTCCATGGATGGTCATTCTCTCTATTTCTACACTTCAATTTGCTCCCAAATAGTTTGCTACCAAGATGCACGTCTCTGTTGCCTCAATAGGAAGAGAAAATAGTCCACCACATAGAGCCTACATCATGATGGTAGTATGTTTCTGCCATTGTGGGATGAACTTCTTGTGGAAAGTGACTTTGGCAATAAGAATCTCCAATTCTTCAGTGGTAGAAGGAACTTTGTAAAGTTCCATTGAATTCTTCTTTTCTTGGCAATGCACATTGTCTGGGACACATTGTCTCTACACACAGAAAAATGTTGTCTTTTGGAACTATTGTTTCTTGGAACAAATGTATAAAAAAATCAAAGAAATATTAAAAATATGAAGGGTTGTGTGTCTTTTGGAAAAAAGGTGGGATGGAGTGCACGGTTGATTACGTGCCTCTTTCTCTTCTTTCTTCCAAAATTCACACATTCTCCTTTTGGATGGTGCCAATCTTTCTCTCTCCTCTCTCCTTTGTCTTTTGTACAGAAATTCCTCTTTTCTCTTTTGCTCTTTCTTTTGTGCATAATGGTTGAAGGTATGGATGAAGATGACAAATTTGTTTATTATTAATAAATAGATTTATGGTTTCTTTTCAATTTTGAGATTAATGGCAAATCCATACACATAGATTTTGTGTGCTTTGTCCTCTGTATTGTGGTTGTTTCTGTTCGTGGGAGGGTTGCCTACAGTGACTCTTCATAACTTGTCACTATCACTTCACTCCAGTCTTCTCTTGCATCTGCGCAACTACTTCTTCCACTTCCTTGAGCTCTTTCGAACTTAATTCACCTCTTTCCAAGGCTAGAAAACTTTCCCAAAGTCACACATACATTCCACAGAACACTCACAAAGGCATATAGAACAGAATAGAACAGAAGAGAAACATAGGCTCTATACAAGCTCAACAGAGGGTTACAGAAGGTCAACAGAAAGCATCAGAATCACATAACTCATACTAAGACCATTCCAAACTATCAAGAACCATTCAATGAGCTTTCAAACAACCTCAATCAATTACTCCATGCTTCCTACAGAAGAAAAATAGAACATAACAGAAGCTATCAGAACTAATTAGAACCTATCAGAACATCATAGAGCCTCATATCTCTACTGAAAAACATCATGAACTTCCAAAACATAATCAACCTCATCTAAAACACTCTCAAACATTTTCAAAACTACTAAACATCATTAAAAATCCATAAAAAATCAACCATTCAGGCCTCAAAAACAACAAAAATCATCAAAAAAACCAAGTCATTTCAGCATTCAGCATGGCCACTTGTGTGATGGGTTGGTCTTGTAGCTCAGTTGATGTGTTGCTTTCTACTTATGGAGCTATTGGCATAGTAGAAGTGTCAGGTTGAGTTAGTTTAAGTGCAGCAGAGCCTATGATTTGTTCCAAGAAACAATAGTTCTAAAAGAGAACATTCCCTCTGCCAAGACTGTGAAGTTCAACCTTCCTAGGGAGAAACAAAATAGTACAGTACAGAACAATGTAGTACAAAGCACTACAGAGCAACAAAGAGCCACAGAGATAGTTATAGAGGTAGGACCATAGGTCTTGGAGATAGAGGATGCTGAAGTACCTCCTCATGGAGAAGAAGCGTAGATGTTACCGCTCCTAGAAGAAAAAGGGAAGATAAAAATGGGCGTGGCTCCATTCCCCAGCCGATTGGAAAAGCATGTGGATCCTATCAAAGAATATGAATTGGTCAAAGACCTAGACACTTTTAAACCAAACATAACATTTCAACAGTTGTTGATGTTGTCGCCTAGCTGTCGAAAGAAATTCAAAAGCATACTGACAAGAAGAAGAGGCCTAAGAATTGCCCCCTTCATGGCAATAAAGTCCAATAGAACTTGAGAACCCGCGAAGGAAGTAGATGTGGCTAACACCTTCCTAGATCCGGGGACCCCAAAGATTGGCGTGTGGATTGAAGGATGCTTTATAGTAGATGTGGCTAACACCTTCCTAGATCCGGGGACCCCAAAGATTGGCGTGTGGATTGAAGGATGCTTTATAGTAGCAGACGCTTTGATTGATGGAGGCTCATCAAGAAATATAATGATGGATGTGACAATGAAGGATCTAGGCTTGTAAGGAATGCAGCCTATGTAGTGGCTTATCAAATTGGTAGACCAAAGGAAAATCAAGCCTTTGGAAATTCTCCCATACGTAAAGACAACCCTAGCAGGAAGAGACTAATGTTCCATGCTAGGACAAAACACATGGAAGTACACTACCACTTTGTGAGAGAGAATGTACTTTTAGGAGAGATTGACTTGGTATATGTCAGTATACATGATTAGATAGCTGATATTTTCACAAAGGCATTGGGTATAGAGAAGCTTCGGAAGTTTCAAAGCTCACTTGGAGTTGGAGAGATAGAGTTGAGCTTGAGGGGGGAGTGTTGAGATGGCAAGCTCAACATGTGCGGATATTGATGATGGACCGCCTGGCTATACAGGTCCGTACATCTACACTTAGAACATTGGTGGTCATTATGATACTCACATGGTCACTGGCTTATTACTTATTATAGTTAGTTTGTTACAACTATTGGTTGACATATTTGGTGGTCAAACCAAATTCCTATGGGACCTCATACCCTCTGTTGTTGGGAAGACCTTGGCTTTTTTAAGTAAGAGCAAAGACGGATTGGTTTAAAGGAACCCTAACCCTAGGCAAAGGACCCAACAAAGTGGTGTTGAAGTTGTATGGATCGCAAAAAGGCAATAGATCCATGTCCATCGAAGTTGTAACAGTAGTTTCAAAAGAGAACATTTCCTCTGCTAAGACTATGAAGTTCAACCTTCCTAGGGAGAAACAAATAGTGCAGTAGAGAACAATGTAGTATAGAGCACTACAAAGCAATAGAGAGCCACAAAGGCAGTTACAGAGGCAAGACTAGAGGTCTAGGAGATAGATGATTCTGAAGTACCTCCTCATGGAGAAGAAGCGCAGATGTTGCTACACCTAGAAGAAAAAGGAAAGATAAAAGTGGGTGTGGCCCCATTCCAAAGCTAATTGGAAAAGCCTATGGATCCTATCAAAGAATATGATTTGGTCAAAGACCTAGATACTTTTAAATCAAACTTAACATTTCAATAGTTTTTGCTGGTGTTGTCTCCTAGTTATCGAAAGAAATTGAAAAACATACTGACAAGAAGAAGAGGCCTAAGAATTGCTCCCTCCATGGCAATAAGGTCCAATAGAACCTCAAAACCCGCGAAGGAAGTAGATGTGGCTAACACCTTCCTTGATCCGAGGACCCCAGAGATTGGCATGTGGATTGAAGGATGCTTTATATCAGATACATTGATTGATGAAGACTCATCACTAAATATAATGACAGATGTGACAATGAAGGATCTAGGCTTGCACAAGGAATGTAGCCTATGTAGTGGATTATCAGATTGGTAAAAGAAAGCAAAATCAGGCCTTTGGGCATTCTCCCATATGTAAAGACAACCTCGCATGAAGAGACTATTGGTTGACATAACTGGTGGTCAAACCAAATTCCTACATAACCTCATACCCTCTGCTATTGGGAAGACCATGGCTTTGTAAGCAAGAGCAAGGACCGATTGGTTCAAAGGAACCCTAACCCTAGGCAAAGGACCCAACAAAGTGGCCTTGAAGTTGTATGGATTGCAAAAATGCAATGGATCCACGTCCATCGAAGTCGTAACGGACCAAATCCTAGGGAGTTAGGTCCTAATTTTGGTCCAAGGAGGTTTCCCTCTTAGAGTTACAGAGAACGGCAGTCTGGCCGTGGCCAAAGATAAGAGGCAGAGTGTTATAGATGTGGAGAAAAGGGTCATATCTCACCGAATTGTCCAAACCTCAAAAGATTTGTGGATTACAAGCCCTTATGCAATAGATGCAAGGGAGAAGGTCACACTGCAAAAGATTGTCCAAGTCTCAACTCTTGTGAAAGCTACTCCTGACGTCCAACAACAGAAGACCCAAGAACCTGCTTCCAATTTGGTGGAATTGGAAGTGGCCATAATAACGCATGCAAAGAAAGGAGAAACAATATTTTCAAAAGAGAATGCTCCCTCTGCCAGGACTGTGAAGTTCAACCTTACTAGGGAGAAACAAAACAATGCAGTACAGAACAATGTAGTACAGAGCACTATAGAGGAATAGAGAGCCATCGAGACAGTTATAGAGGCAGGACCAGAGGTCCAGGAGATAGAGGATGTTGAAGTACCTCTCCTCATGGAGAAGAAGCACAGATGTTGCCACTCCTAGAAGAAAAAGGGAAGATAAAAGTGGGCATAGCCCCATTCCCCAACCGATTGGAAAAGCCTATGGATCCTATCAAAGAATATGAATTAGTCAAAGACCTAGACACTTTTAAACCAAACTTAACATTTCGACAGAGAAACCTTAACCCTAGGCAGAGGATCACAAAAAGGCAATGGATCCACGTCCATCAAAGTCATAATGGACCAAAGCCTAGGGATTTCAGTTCTAATTTTGGTCCAAGGACAACAGTCTGGTAGTGGCTAGAGATTAGAGAGGTGGAGTATTATAGATGTGGAGAAAAGGGACATATCTCACCAAACTATCCAAACCCTAGAAGGTCTGTGGATTAGAAGCCCTTATGTAGTAGATGCAAGGGAGAAGGCCACATTGCAAAAGATTTTCCAAGTCCCAGCTCCTGTGAAAGCTACTCATGACACCCAACAATAAAAGACCCAAGAATCTACTTGCAATTTGGTGGAATTGGAAGTGGCTGCAATAATGCATGCAAAGAATGGAGAAACAATAGTTTCAAAAGAGAACGTTCCCTTTGTCAAGACTATGAAGTTCAATCTTCCTAGGAAGAAACAAAATAGTGCAATACATAACAATATAGTACAAAGCACTAAAGAGGAAGAGAGAGCCACAGAGACAGTTATAGAGGCATGAATAGAGGTTCGAGAGATAGAGGATGCTGAAGTACCTCCTTATGGAGAAGAAGTGCAGATGTTGCCGCTCCTAGAAGAAAAATGGAAGATAAAAGTGGGCATGGCCCCATTCCCCAGCTAATTGAAAAAGCTTGTGGATCCTATAAAAGAATATGAATTGGTCAAAGACTTGGACACTTTTAAACCAAACTCAACATTTTGACAGTTGCTTCTAGAAGAAGTATTGGTCCTGCGTGACCTACTAAAAGAGACTTAGACATGTTTGCATGGTCGTACAAGATTTGAAGGGGATTGATCCCACAGTATGCCAACATCACATTGACCTAGAGCCTGATGCCAAACCCCTGAGGCAGAGACAAAGGCATATGAATCCAAATTACTCTACCCTAGTAAATGCCGAATTATTGGAGCTCCTTGAAGCTAAGTTTATCTATCCAATGGCTAACAGTGAATGGGTTTTGCCCATTGTGGTAGTACCCAAGAAGAATGGAAAGTTGTGAATATGTGTGGACTTCTGAAAGCTAAATTCTAAGATAAAGAAGGATCATTTCCCTATCCCTTTCACAGACCAACTGTTGGACACAGTGGTAGGCCATGAGCTCTATTCTCTCTTGGATGGATTCAACGAATACAATCAAGTCCAAATCGCAAAAGATGATCAATCCAAAATGACATTTACAACAGAATGGGGATCCTGCTACTTTCCAACGAGTGATGATGGCTGCCTTCTAGAACCATCTACATAATTTCATTGAGGTGTACCTTGATGAATTCTGTGCCTATAGCCTAATCCGTGAGCATTGGGGGCACTTAAAGCAGTGCTTTGATAGATGTTGAGAGTATAGGATTTCTCTCAACCTCGAAAATGTATCTTTGGCATCTTGTTAAGAGTTCAATTGGGCCACATTGTCTCTGCAAAAGGGATAGTAACAGATTCTGCCAAGATTGAGAAGATTGCAACCTTGATATCACCAATCAACCTCAAAAATTTGAGGGGATTCCTTGGCCATGTGGGCTATTATAGAAGGTTCATCACACACTTTGCAACAAAGGCAGTCCCCCTACATAAACTCCTTAGAAAAGATGCAGAGTTCACATGGACCAATGATTGTGATGAGACATTCAACACCCTCAAAATAATGTTGGATTGAAGCACCCATCATGCAGCCTCTTGATTGGATGAAGAAGTTCCATGTGCATACTAATGCATCAGTTGAAGGCCTAGGTATAGTCTTATGCCAAAAGGGCCCCTCTAAGTTAGATCAACCTATCTATTATGAAAGCCAAAAAGTAACCGACAGAGAATGAAACTACAGAATGACAGAGCTTGAGTGCCTAGCAATGATGTTGCCTTGGAGAAGTTCCAACACTACCTACTATTGACACAGTTCAAATTCTACGTGGACCACAAAGCCCTGTTCTTCCTGATGAACAAAGCTGATGTGAAGGGAAGAATGATGAGATGGCTCCTTATGTTTCAAGAGTTTGACTTTGAAGTGGTTACCAAACCCAGTCGCTCACATGTTCTAGCTGATCATCTGTCATGAATCCCTCAAAGCAATGATGAAGAAGAGCAAGATGATCTAGACCTTCATAATGCTTTATTTCTAGTCAAAACTGTTACCCCCTAGTACGCAGACATAGCCAATCTCTTGGCAACCCAACAAAGTGATGATGAAGAAGAGAAAGATGATCTAGACCTTCCTAATGCTTCTTTGTTTCTAGTTGAAAGTGTTACCCCCTAGTACGCAGACATAGCCAACCTCTTGGCAACCCAACAATATCCCCCTGGTATCTTGAGCCATTAGAAGAAGAAGCTTCTGTTGGAAGCAGCTCCCTACACCTTGTTAGGTGGTGCTTTGTACAAGAAAGGAAAAGACGAGACCAAATCTAGTGCCATGCCCCTTCAACCAATAATTCCCCTTGCACTCATGAATGCATACAAGTGTTGATGCTTGAAAGCATCACAACAAGGGCCCTAGATGAATGAGGTGAATTTGAATGTCCATGTCTGTAAAACGATTGGATCATTAGCCAAGGCATTGTCATCAAGCCAAATACCTATAGGAGATAAGTCACTGGTGGCCACCATGACTGAATTAGATAGAAAAATGCATGCATCAAAAGCATCCATGATAGGGTTTGGAGGGGTGCTCACGGCCATTAAGATATAATGCTAGTCGATTAGTGTAGTCCGTTATGCACTATTTGACTTAGAAGGCCACTTTCCTTTATGTTGTATCTTATCTATACTTTGTGTACATTGTATAGTGTGTGGAAGAAGAAGATGAAACCAGCAAGAAAATGTTTTTGGCCTCCATCTCTCTTGTTGTGTTCTTGAGTGAGGTTCCTCTTGTGTATACAGTGGTGTGTTTGGCGTAGTAGCTCAAGCACATCCCCCCATCACATGATTCTTGACACTATCTAGTTGTTGTTAAAGAAGAATGTAGAGGCAATCAATCACCGAGACCCATGGACCACTTATTGCTTCAAGTATTCCAAGCCGAGCACTAATGGCTGCCTCTCACATAGCTGATGTGCCATCCATCTCTACAGGTATAGTGAGCTTGCCTCCATGCCCGATCGAGTTACCTCCTCTCCCAAGCACTCTAGTGGCTCCACGATCCAAGTGCAAGTTTCAAGCGAGCTCCATCCTCAAGCTCCACGCTCCAAGCTCCAAGCTCCATTGCCGCGAGCAAGACAAAAGAAGAGAAGATAAGAGAAGAGAAGAAGAGAAGAGAAGAAGAGAGGAGAAGATGGAGAGCTTCTCCTCCCCGGTCCCTCACCCTCATGCACTCACTACCTCACACTCTCACGGAGTACTCCCTCTCTCAAGCACAGGCTCAAGCAAGCAAGAACAAGAAGAAGAAGAAGAAGAAGAAGAAGAGGAGGAGGAGAGCCACTTTTAGCCACACACAAGAATGAGCTTCTCTTTAACTTTTCAACTTTATATACAAAACCCTAAATCCCTTTTGGGTGGTCATCCCCTTATCCCCTTTTTTACATGGCCGCCGACCGTGGCCTAGGCCCTTTTTCCCATTGTCCTCCTATCTTCCTAGCTTCCTTCCATCTACTTTTACAATTTGCACAGGTGAGAGCTCAGCACTCTTAAAATAAATCATGGTGTGCCTTGCACTCTTTTACAAAAGTATTGACTTGCACTTTTTCTTGTGCACCTTTCTCCTTGATTTAGGACTTTTTAGCACTTCTTGTGTTTCCATATTTTTCTTGGCACACCTTCATCTTTCGTTCCACTTTTGCCTTTCCTTGTCTTCTACTTTAGATTTTCCAAATTTGCCATCTTGTTTGTTTGAGGGTTAACAAAGAAGAAGAAGACCACAAGGAGAATGGGCAAACCTTATCAGTCCTTCTATTTTGATAGACTTTTTTAGCCTTGTATTGCCTAGCCCTAATACTTCTGACATAAGCTTGTAAAATCCTCATGTAACTTTGTACTGCAGCCTCTATACACTTTGTGAGGCCCCTGTTACAACCTCTAGATGTCCACCATGTCTTTGGTATCCACACTTAGCCTTTTCTGCGACAGCCCTTTTGTGTTTACCATGTTTATGGTGTGCCCACACTTTGCAAGTGGTTTCTCATTAAAGCCTCTACACACTTTGTACTTCTCTGGTTGTGATTGAGGAGGGGTATTGAGATTTGCAATCGCATCCATGCTACCTCTTTGTATGAAGCAAATGGGTAGAGGATATGCAAGCGACTTGAATCCCATAGGCATAGAGAGGAAGACTACCACCTACCCTATTCTATATAACATTGTACTTGGATGTCACTTTCATATATGATGAATGCAATGTCATTGTTATTTTGTTCTTCAGCTTAGTGTACTTGGTTTGCTTATGTTTGTAATTCTAGTCAAGTCTTGATTCATGTAATGTCTAAGTACTCATGAATCTAGTATTGGTCTATGAGCCACCATAGCTTCCATGCTCTAGATCCGTTTTTTCCACACATATCAGTCCAAAGCTTTAGTAAATAAGTCAACATTTAAGGCTCTTCTTGAGGAATACATGGATTTCTTCAAGGTGCCCATATAGCATTATCTCCTAAGCGAGGAGTTGATCACCCTATTGATTTGGAGCCTCACACCAAGCTAGTTAATAAGTTGCCCTATAGGTTGTCAAAATGCGAATGTGAAGAGGTTGCCACCAAGAAAATTAAGTAGCTATTACAGATATGATTCATTTAACTTAGTTCTTCATCATATGGCTCACCAATCTTTCTAGTAAAGAAGAAGGATGGATCTTTCAAGATGTGCATAGATTATAGAGATCTTAACAAGTTCACTGTGAAGAACATGTATCTTATTCCTAGAGTGGATGATTTTCTAGATGAGCTCAAGGAGGCTAAGCATTTTACGAAGATAGACTTGAGGTTAGGCTACCACTAGTTTTACATGAGAGAGGATGATGAAGTGAAAACATCCTTTAGGACTCATCATGGGCTTTACCATTTCTTGGTTATATCATTTGGATTTACCAAAACTCCAACCACTTTCCAGAGCCCGATGAACAAGATACTACATCCATTCCAATTCAAATTTGTCTTAGTATTCTTTGATGATATAGTTATTTATAGCAATCATTGGAGAACCATCTCTTGCATATGAGGAAGGCATTTGATGTGTTGAGATACTGAAGACTTTTTGCTAAGGAGATGAAGTATTCTTTTATACATACAAAGATAAAATACTTGGGACATATTGTTAGTGAGAAAAGAATCCATGAGGTTGATTCTAAATATGTGCACTATTACAAAGATTGGCCAACACCTGCAAACACTACCTCTCTTAAATGATTTCTTGGTTTACCCTCATTATACCATATGTTCATTAAGTATTATAATTGTTTGTCGTAACGTAGACCAAATGGAAAACGATGAAGGGCATGATGTTCAAGATCGCGAGACGTATCTTAATCAGTGTGTCCCATGTCCTTGCTCTCAATGTAAGCTAGCAATTAGATGAAAATGTCAATTGTCTATAGAACACGTATGATGCTTCGGCGAGTTTCAATTAGAGATCATTGATAAGGTGATCTCAGATTTTGAGAAAACGGTAAGAAAAGTGTATATCAATCATGCATTGTATTCACAAGCTAATTGAATACATATATAAAAACATTGAGTGTGGCACGAGAGCATTGTCCACCGTATTTATTAGTGGAATATGGAGTGAGGAGCTGTATAAGGCCTTGGTAGGTAATTCGAGCTTGCAGCGAGACTCGATAGCTAGGGTGTTTGAAGAGGCCATTCGATGGATGACCAGCTGAAAGAGCGGAGCTCCAGGAGCTCAAATTCAGAAGAACCCAACTCGCCAAGTTTGGAGAGAGCGTGAGCCTCTAGTGAATGATTAGGACCAACAGCCCAGGACAAGGGGAAGGCCTTTGAGACAAACCAAGATTTGACTGAGGTGAAAATGGAGATAGCCAAACTGCATGATATGTTGAGACGACCAACACGCTCGCACGTACAATGTGTGTATCCTGGCAGAAACCACTTGTCGGTCGAGTATCAAGACCCTAGGTCACGACCTTGCACTAATTGCGATAGATTTAGTCACGACGTTGTGCATTGCAAATTACCAAGAAGACTCCCTTACTCACAACCCTATGGCCAGTCATACCTAGCGAGCAAAACCCAACAATTCTTTGGAAGGGCAGCCCCATTGGCCCTTCCTGCGCCTAACGATGTTAAACCAATTGTTCCTAGAATGGACATAAATCCTACATGTATACCAAGACCGTCTGGTCCCTACGTGACTCATCCACCAACTGATGCGCCAATCCACTATGTGGAGAAGCCAAATGAGGAAGAGACTTACTTATACCCATACGTCTCACACGACGACAAGGGTAACGCAGCCCTTATGGACTATCATCTAGTGCCGGTGATGGTGTTAGGAAGAGGCTGAGATAGAGGCCTAGGAAGGTAGACATAGGATCCAATCATATGTTGGACTTGCGGTCATCCAAGGCACATCTCATCACGTTGCCCTAAGGGAGCAACCAAATAGAGATAAGGCAGACCTAAGATGCCCAAAGTGCAGAATCACTCACCTCTTCGTTGACTATCCCAAGTGAAAACCATCCTCAAGTTCAACCAATGTGCCATCTGTCCCATTGGGGCTGTTCAACATCAAGAATCTCGATGGGGAGGCCACACATATCCCATTGTGTGTCATGACCTGAGCACAGACAAAGTAGGCCCACATATCATTGCCAGGTCTGAGCAACCTTGATGCAACCTCTATCAAGAAGAAGAGCCGTAGACAGAGAAAGAAGAAACCCACAGCTAAGATCATGCTGAAAACCGAGACTGCCACAAACTCTGCCTGTCTAGAAAGAAGGTCACTGACGCGGAGGCAGAAACCTCAGCCCCTAAGATGGTTGAAAAGGGAAGTGCTAGGGTAGGGGAGTACCCGTATCCTAAGCGCCAACTAGAGGCCATCAAGAAAGTGAAGGAATGGGTAAGAGAGGCCCAAGAGCACCTAAAAGATGTGGAGCCCATCCTAGAGGATGAGATCAAAGATCTCTCCAGCATAAGCACACTAGTCTCACCCCCTTGACCGAAAGCAAGAGATGCAACTACGCCACAAGCGGTACTGCTTAGGTAAAGCCTCGATGCTATAGGCCAACAAATCAATCACAGCCATTGGCCAGGACAATCTGGAATAGGAGAAAGACGAGCAGTCAATGATCTCCTTACCATGCTGGTGACCATCCCTGTGACGCTAAGCCTGGGAGACCTGCTTAGGCCTCATTCCACCCTATGGCAAGACCTGAAGCAGTGGGTTGAAGGATCATGAGAGCAAGCTGTCGTAGACCTCCACAACTGTGACATAGAGACACAAATACCAAGCCTTACACTGCACTCTATGCCTAAGTCCTTGCACATTAATGCTTTTTGGGAAGGAACCGAGCCCTAGATGACACAACTCAAAAGGGGATTGTAGACACAGGAGCGGGGGTTAGTGTGCTGAGCCACATAGTGCTTTAGACGTGGGAAAACCCACATGTGGAGACCGTCAGGTTCAATGTCACACTAGCAAATGGTATGAAAGTGAAACCATTCAGGGTACTTAAAAACTGGCCGGTGAAGATCGCAGGTGTCCAGTTCTCGATCGACTTTATAGTCATGAAGGGAGTGGACTACGACTTCTTATTAGGCCGACTCTGGATATGCAATGCCAGAGTCATCGAGGATTGGGGTAACGGCTTAATCTTCCTCGGCAATAGAACAGAAGATGTGAGGGTAAAGATGGACACATGGAAAACCTCACCAGTCGACTTGAATGCTATCTTTGCGATGCTCAAGAGTAAGGCTCAGGTTAAGAAGTCCTATGGGCCCTTGACCAAGTATATCCCATGCCCAGAGGATGAGTAAGACTGGATACATGTCCGGGCTATGATCGACGTGCCAATCTCAAATAATGAGGCATATGAACAAGCCATCCAGACAGTTGGCATGACAACAGACATACCCTCCACACCACTCTGCATGATGATAGGAAACATTTGTGGGCGACCTAAGCCTGTCACATTCCAAGTGTCAATTAACAAGAAGGAACTCCAAGAGATTCTGGAGTATTTGACTGGCACGCTAGCTAGCAATCCAGCAGCAAACTTCAAGCCACTCCAAGATCTACTAGATGGACCTAGGTGGTAATGGACCAGGCTGCATGGGAGACCTGCTTAGGCTTCATTCCACCCTATGGAAAGACCTGAAGCAGTGGGTTGAAGGATCACGAGAGCAAGTTGACATAGACCTCCACAACCGTGATGTAGAGACACAAATACCAAGCCTAATCTATGCATAAGTCCTTGCACATTAATGCTTTCTGGGGAGGCACCGAGACGCATGTGGTCCTACCTATCTTAGCCCTAGACGACACAACTCGAAAGGGGATTGTAGACATAGGAACGGGGGTTAGTGTACTGAGCCACATAATGCTTTAGATGTGGGAAAATCCGCATGTGGAGATCATCAGGTTCAATGTCACACTAGCAAATGGTATGAAAGTGAAACCATTTGGGGTACTTAAAAACTGGCCGGTGAAGATCGTAGGTGTCGAGTTCTCGATCGACTTTATAGTCATGAAGGAAGTGGACTACGACATCTTATTAGGCCGACCCTGGATATGCAATGCCAGAGTCATCGAGGATTGAGGTAACGGCTTAATCTTCCTCGGCAATAGAATGAAAGCTATGAGGGTAGAGATGGACACATGGAAAACCTCACCAGTCAACTTGAATGCTATCTTTGCGATGCTCAAGGGTAAGACTCAGGTTAAGAAGTCCTATGGGCCCTTGACCAAGTATATCCCATGCCCAGAGGATGAGTGAGATTGGATGCATGTCTTGGCTACGATCGACGGGCCATTCTCAGATCATGAGGCATACTAACAAGCCATCCAGATAGTTGGCAAGACAACAGACACACCCTCCACACCATTCTGCATGATGATAGGAACCCTTTGTGGGAGACCTAAGCCTGTCACATTCCAAGTGTCAATTAATAAGAAGGAACTCCAAGAGATTCTGGAGTATTTGACTGGCACGCTAGCTGGCAATCCAGCAGCAAACTTCAAGCCACTCCAAGATCTGCTAGATGGACCTAGGTGGCAATGGATCAGGGTGCATGACTTAAACCTCATGTACAATTGGGCCCTAGTCTCTGACCAAAGACAAGAGTTGTGCCAAAACCTAGTGGACGATGAGCAGTCGGACAAAGATGATTCCAAGGACGAGTACGAAGATTGTCATCCCTTCAGTGATGAAAGGGTGAGATAGACACAATGGAATACGACACTGAGGGACGAGAAATAGAACAAATACGAGCAGACTCCATACCACAAAAAAAGGGTGTCTTTAAGATGGAACAAGGGGTCATGCCCATAGAATGTGACCGCGTGTGGTTGGAACACACAGGAGCCATAGATTTCAAACGAGCAAGCCTAATCTGACCAGGTACGACACCAGTACTTAGAATAGAGTCACCCTCTGAGCTACGATCGCTTGGAGAAACCACCTCTTCTAGCAAAAACGGTAAGTTCGATTTCGAGTCGGAAGTGAGCTCAAATAGCGACCCGGAGATACCTCGGCCATCCAAGACCAGACGCACCAAGGGGGACCTACCCGTCCACCTGAGGCGTAGACAATTGAAGGAAGATAGGGTAAAACAGCCTAGGGACACACAAACGGAGGAGCAAAGAAAGCCATAGGATCTCGCGAGGAGATTTACAAAGTTCAAGGAGGGTGACAGGATAGTAATCCTGTTGGGTGCCAAACGCCAAGGGAAAACAAGTGAACCCATTGAGGGACTAGCCAAGGTCAAGGAGGTGAACCTAGGACAGGAAGGGGAGGCACCCCGACTGGTCTTAATTGCCGATGACTTGACTGAGGAAGAGGAGACAAGTCTTGTTGCTCTCTTGCAAGAGTATGTAGACGTGTTTGCTTGGTTCCTAGAGGAGCTTAAGGGGGTGGATCCAAGTGTAGTGACTCATAACATACCCATGACACCAAATGCAACACCGGTCAAGCAACGATCATACCTGATGAATCCAAAACACGCTCATGCAGTCAAAGAAGAGATTGACAAGCTTATGAAAGCAGGATTCATTTACAAAATCGAGCACACTAACTAGATATCACCCATAGTCATAGTGATTAAGAAGAATGCAAAGATTAGAGTGTGCATCAATTACAAGAAGGTGAACACTACCACTAAGAGAGACAACTACCCATTTCCATACACCGAGCACATGCTCGAAAGAGTGGTGGGCAAAGAGGCCTACAGCTTCCTGGATGGCTTCTTTAGATACAATCAAGTGCAAGTGCATCCTGTCGACAGGCATAAGACTGCCTTCGCCAGCGAATGGGGCGTCTTTGCTTACATAGCCATGCCCTTTGGGTTGACTAATATCCCAGCTACCTTTCAATGCCTCATATGCACCATATTTAAAGACATACTTTGCAAGGAATTGGAGGTCTTTGTGGACAACTTGTGTGTTCACTCAACCTGGCGAGAACACTTAGGCAAACTTCGAGTAATCTTTGAGTGGTGTCACCTATATCGTCTCTCCCTGAACCCCTTAAAGTGCCATTTCTGGGTGAAACATGGGTGCATCCTAGGGCACGTGGTGTCGAAGAATGGCATTTCCACCACTGACTTCTCGAAAGTCAGGGTTATTGTTGATCTTTTGCCCCCAATCAACTATAAGGGAGTTCAATGCTTCCTAGGCCATATGGGTACTATCGACGCTTTGTGCTAAACTATGCATTGATTACGAGACCTTTGTACAAGCTATTGATCATTTTCGAATGGACTGAAGCATGTCAACGAGCGTACGAGGAATTGAAAAAGGCTCTAACTACTGCACAGATCTTACGAGCCCCAGATTGGACCATCACCTTCCACGTACATATTGATGCTTCAAAATTCACCGTGGTGGCAGTATTGTGCCAACTTGGCGAACACAACCTCAACTATCTAGTGAGCTTTGCTAGCAAACAACTCATTGAGACCAAAATGAACTACTTGACAACTGAGAGAGAAGGCTTAGCCATGGTATTTGCTGTAAAGAAGTTTCGGTATTATCTTTTGGCTACGCCTTTTACTTTCTTCGTGGACCATCAAGCCTTGATGTATCTAGTGAACAAACCCTGCACTACAGGACGCATAGCTCAATGGCTCCTTCTGCTTTTAGAATTCAACTTCTCCGTGGTGGTACGGAAGGGAAAGTAGCACTACATGGCTGACCACATATCACATATTCACACAGGAGAGGCCGTTGAACAAGGCATTGCTAATGAATTTCCAGACGCCATCTATTCAACCTTTCCAGCGAAAGAGATTTATTCAAGGCTGATCTAACACCATACTGGGTAGATGACATCGTCCACGTATTGGAGCACGGACTGCCTGAGCAGCTAATAGAAAAGGCCCGACTTATCCTCAAAATCCAACCCTATCAATTGATAGTAGGCCAATTATATAGGTTAGGGCAAGATGGGTTACTACGTAGATGCATATGCGAGCATGAGATGCACAATGTGCTCACAGAGGCGCATAGCGGAATTGCTGGAGGACACCTTAGCGGAGACATGACATCCTGCAAGGTGCTGTAGTCTCAACTGTGGTAGCCTACACTTTTTCGCAATGCAGCACGATTCATTAAGCATTGTGATGAGTGTCAACAGACAAAGGTACCAATTCACAAGGATCAAATGGAGTTAACCCCAATCATTGCACGACAACCCTTCGAAAAGTGGAAAATCAACATTAATCATTGTGGCCACGAATGACCTAACGAAATATATCATTGTGGCCACGGACTACCTAACGAAATGGGCGGAAGTGAGAGCGACACGAAAAAATGATGCTAGAACGACTGCCAAGTTCTTATGGAAATAGGTGATCTCACGGTTTGACTGCCCCATCGAACAAGTCAGTGACTAGGGCACGCACTTCATCAATGAAGTGATAGCGCATCTTCTATCCACCTTTTTGATCATCCATCGAAAATCCTCTCCATACTACCCTCAGGAAAATGGACAGGCAGAATCCACAAATAAGATCCTTGTAAATGTCGTGACCAAATTATTATCTGCTTTGCGCAGCGACTGGGATAACAAGCTGATGGCAGCCTTGTGGGCTTACCGTACAGCTTATAAAATGGCTGTCTCAGCGAGACTCCCTTTAGGTTAACCTATGGGATTGGGGCAATTCTACCAATAGAGTTCTTCGTCCCTAGCCTAAGAATAGCATTTTTTTTTAATTTATGTAAATATACTTCAAGAACAGTGGGAAGGGAAGGATGCATGGACACAACGCCTGGTTGAGCTTGAATGCCTCTCGAAAACATGCCTTCTAGTCACTCATGCACTCATATGCAAGAAGGCACAACGCAAGAGCTGGTTTGACAAGCATGTCAAACAGCGCGACTTTGAACAGGGCGACTTAGTGCTCCTATACTCAGTTAAAGGACACAAGAAAAAAATAAAGTTTAGAGGTCTTCGGCCTTTCAAGGTTTGTGCAATAAGCCGAATCCACAACATTGAGCTCGAGACTCTAGACGGTGAAGTCATCGGCTTCTTTAATGGCAGTCACATTAAAAAGTACTACCCTCCCACGCATCCGCTGCATGAGCCACCAATGTTGGAACCCCCTGTCACGGTACGAGTCAACACAATTACGAAAATTGGTGATGAGGACAAGGAAGCCGTAGAACCCGCATACCTCCACATCACGATCACTGCCAAGCAAACATGCGCTTTCAATGCCTTGATCGACGAGGGAGCTGACTTCAATGTCTTAACTCTCGATCATTAGACCTAACTTAGTAAACCACCACTACAGCCCACTAGTGCCCAATTAAACCCATATGGGGGCCGCTCATACGCACTCCTCGATAGACCGCTGTTGCTATCGAGTCTAAGACTGTGCCAATGATCTTTTACGTGTTGCCAAACACTAAAAACGCGAGCATAGAGTCGCTGCTAGGGCGAACCTTCAAGAAGCAAACTCACTGCAATGTCCATTATGAGTCGCAGCGCATCCACCTCGCCATAGGCAACGTCCGTATTGAAATGACCTTTAGCAAGGGCTACGCAATCCTGTTAAAGTTCGCAAGGCCACTAGTAGAAATACTCGTAGCCAAGTCTACGGAGGGGGGTAGGGCTCAACCACCATGTACCAAGCCTCACTGGCCACCGCTCACAGTGGCAAAAGCTAAGGCCCAACAACCGGAGTTTCAATGAAGGCCTAAACAACCACGATCGCCCCCTACGAGTAGACGCCCATGTCTTCATAGCTCAAGAAACTCTAAACCCAAGAGATCGAGATGCATTTACAGAGATCAAAGCATGATCAAGCCAAGATGGGTTCCTAAAGCCCTCTTGCACATGCAAGGATACTATGAGGGGAATGCCTGGCTATGGATCCCTAAGGCTAGAGCGGCCCACGGCATCACTCAAATGCCACCCTCTTGTTTAATCACCCCAAGCCCCGTGGAACCTTGGAACCAGAAGCCATAGTGTTTCTTGAGCCCGCCTCCTACTAGCTTACCCACGCATGAGCTTCGAAGAGTTGAGCAAGACTATCGGCCCAAACCCCAAACAATGTTACCCCCTTCAACCCCTACTAATGACAATAGGACTTGCCAAACCCAATCCGAGTGTAGCAGCCCATCCGTAGCAACCACTACTCCGACGCTTATCCACGGGACTCAACCACCACTTCATGGGCAACTACCACCATCTACCGCCGCGCTTACTAGCCCCATCAAACCCCAGCCACCTGCGGGCCTTAAACCATCTTACGAGCGGAAGTCATTCTGAACTCTTGATAGATGATTTTTTATGATGAGAACTACTTAAAAATAGCCAAAAATTATGAATATCATGGGAAAAATAAACTTCATCGAAGGCGGCAGTGGCAATCAGTATGATTTTAAGCGGCAAGTCCCTAAAGCACTAGTGCTAATTTTCATGGAAATCAAACGGTGGCAGATGGCCGAGTTGGAGTTATTCTAGATGCAAAATGACGTCAGGAATCCAACGCAAGTCTCAGATCTCAATTTCGAGGTCGTTTGATCCCCCATTTAGTCCCCGCAAGGTTCGGGGTTGTGAAGCAGCTACTGGATCCGGAAGTCGAGAAGAGCGTGACGGGGCCCAACTTTGTAAATTTCGATGCCATGGAACCACCCATCCAGATGGATCTCCAATCCGATGTCGTTTGCCCCTCCAAAAGCGAAAAAGCCGCTTGCCAGAAGTGTGAAAGCAAAATGCATGAACTAGATAAGTTGATTAAGAGTTCTTCGTCCCTAGCTTGAGAATAGCTTTTTTAATTTATGTAAATATTTAGACTTCAAGAACGGTGGGGAAGGGAAGGATGCATGGATGCAACGCCTGGTTGAGCTTGAACGCCTCTCGAAAACATGCCTTCTAGTCACTCATGCACTCATATGCAAGAAGGCACAACACAAGAGCTGGTTTGACAAGCATGTCAAACAGCACGACTTTGAACAGGGCGACTTAGTGCTCCGGTACTTAGTTAAAGGACACAAGAAAAAAATAAAGTTTAGAGGTCTTCGGCCTTTCAAGGTTCGTGCAATAAGCCGAATCCACAACATTGAGCTCGAGACTCTAGATGGTGAAGTCATCAGCTTCTTTAATGGCAATCACATTAAGAAGTACTACCCTACCATGCATCTGCTGCATGAGCCACCAATGTTGGAAACCCTTGTCACAGTACAAGTCGACACAATTACGAAAATTGGTGATGAGGACGAGGAAGCCGTAGAACCCGCATACCTCCACATCACCGTCACTGCCAAGCAAACATGCGCTTTCAATGCCGTGATCGACGAGGGAGCAGACTTCAATGTCTTAACTTATGATCATTGGACCTAACTTAGTAAACCACCACTACAGCCCACTAATGCCCAATTAAACCCATATGGGGGCCGCTCATATGCACTCCTCGGCAGACCGTTGTTGCTATCAAGTCTAAGACTATGCCAATGTTGCCAAACACTAAAAATGCGAGCATAGAGTCGCTGCTAGGGCGAACCTTCAAGAAGCAAACTCACTGCAATGTCCATTATGAGTCGCAGCGCATCCACCTCGCCATAGGCAACGTCCGTATTGAAATGACCTTCAGCAAGGGCTACGTGATCCTATTAAAGTCCGCAAGGCCACCGGTAGAAATACTCGCAGCCAAGTCTACGGAGGGGGGTAGGGCTCAACCACCATTCACCAATCCTCACTGGCCACCACTCACAGTGGCAAAAGCTAAGGCCCAACAACCCGAGTTTCAATGAAGGCCTAAACAACCACGACCACCACCTACGAGTAGATGCCCATGTCTTCATAGCTCAAGAAACTCTAAACCCAAGAGACCGAGATGCAGTTACAGATATCAAAGCATGATCAAGCCAAGATGGGTTCCTAAAGCCCTCTTGCACACGCAAGGATACTATGAGGGGAATGCCTAGCTATGGATCCCTAAGGCTAGAGCGGCCCACGGCATCACTCAAATGCCACCCTCTTGTTTAATCACCCCAAGCCCCGTGGAACCTTGGAACCAAAAGCCGTAGTGTTTCGTGAGCCTGCCTCCTACTAGCTCACCCACGCATGAGCTTCGAAGAGTTGAGCAAGACTATCGGCCCAAACCCCAAACAACGTTACCCCCTTCAACCCCTACTAATGACAATAAGACTTGCCAAACCCAATTCGAGTGTAGCAACCCATCTGTACCAACCACTACTCCGACGCTTATCCACGGGACTCAACCACCACTTCATGGGCAACTACCACCATCTACCGCCGTGCTTACTAGCCCCATCAAACCCCAGCCACCTGTGGGCCTTAAACCATCTTATGAGGGGAAATCATTCTTAACTCTTGACAAATGATTTTTTATGACGAGAACTGCTTAAAAATAGCCAAAAATTATGAATATCATGGAAAAAATAAACTTCATCGAAGGTGGCAGTGGCAATCAGTACAATTTTAAGCGGCAGTGGCGGATGGCCGAGCTGGAGGTATCCTAGATGCAAAACGACGTCAAGAATCCAACGCAAGTCTCATATCTCAATTCCGAGGTCGTTTGATCCCCCATTTAATCCCCGCAAGGTTCGGGGTTGTGAAGTAGCTACTGGATCTGGAAGCCAAGAAGAGCGTGACGGGGCCCAACTTTGTAGATTTTGATGCCACGGAACCACTCATTCAGACGGATCTCGAATCCGATGTCGTCTGCCCCTCTAAAAGCGAAAAAGCCACTTGTCGGAAGTGTGAAAGCAAAATGCATGAACTAGATAAGTTGATTAAGAGCTGTGTGTGATGTAAGTGAGGACATCAGTTAGGAAATCGTTGGAATCGACGTGGCTAGCGATGTGGAGCTCTTCCTTGGTCAAGAGGCGATCAAGATATGGGTGTCCCTTGACATGCTCTTCCATGAGTCAGCCACAAAGAGTGGTTAACACTCTATACGAGGTGGGTGCAACATAGGTTGGGTCGTACTTCGATGTCTTGATTGCATGGTGCTGCTCAGCGTTGGTCATGATCTGGCATCCTTCAAGTTTCCACTGCAATCGCAGTGTACCAATTTCATAAAAATTGGGAGTCCACATCAGCTAATGCTTTCAACTCCTCGACTTCTTTGTTAGTGATGGAGGAAGTCACACGCTTATCGTAAGACGTAATGAGGCGTTGTTTGATGGCTTGGTCTCTTGATATCTCAACATGTAGCAACTCGGCAGTTGAGTGGGGTGTTTTGACAAAGGCGAATTCGAATGTTTCCTAGGAACAAGGCATCGTGCAAACTTCCGTCTTCCGTCGCTAAGGGCTCTTGTAGTAGGCCTAATTCCAAGCGGTCATAACTTAGAGTCAGTGACATGAACGTGGCATCCAAGCGTCTAAAACAAGCAATAACATCATCTCCAATGTCTTCGGCTAGGCCTGTGGCTAGAGTTGATGGGACCTAAAATGGGCCGGCACTGGCTATGGCACTAGCCGGACCTCATGCATACGACATACAACCCCACCACACGGCCTCACCAGCCAGGAGCATCTAAAACTCACTTTGCACTAAATGCTTATGACGATTTTGCGTTTGTATCCAATATGTAGTCCAACGATCACCTTCCCTTCTCCTCAGAGGGAGATCCCATAATATATAGGCATAATGCCTCGTAATACACACATAGGGAAGCACCTCTCGGTCGCGGCTCCACTGCGACTCTCCTACACCTCGGGGATTAGTCCCAAGATGTGTCGCTAACACATATAGCATTCGCACAAACTCCACTCTTTCATAATTCAGCATTTCAGGAGATTTTGATTTGCCTCACAAAACTTTCCCCAATAGAAACGCCCCGTCTAACGGACGACTTAGGCTTCCTGTCCTCTCAGCGTTGGTCAAAGTTTATCAATCAATTGCAATGCATTCTAGGAGATACCACGTGGTATGCTTGATGCAAGGTGTATGACGATTGTGCACAACCATTTTATGATTAAAAAAACCAGCCATGTGAGGTGTGGAAAATAGCCCTTTCATGAATTTTAACTAAGCGTTCCGTGTGCTGCGCTGCTTTAGGGACTAGCATCGGAACTTCCGTGCTACTAATCGCCTATATTTAATTATGGAACGATCTCTAAATGCTATGCACAAAGAGGGAAATCAGAATTTATATCTTTCCAGCAATTAGATCGTCACACAAACTTCATCATCCCCCTTACCGTTTAGGTGTTGCTGCGTTGTATAGGTGTAAATGGTTGTTTTGTATCATTTTTGTATTTAAAAACCAATAAACACATACTATAATACAAAGGACGAGGCCAAACTGAGGCTTGACCTCATCCTTTAACCTCGCCAAACATTCACGCACATAAATCTTATTTTTCCATATTTTTTGAGCGCGAAAACCCTAATTTTCTCTATTTTTTGCTATTTTTCCTATTTATTATTCATGAAAAATAGGAATTTTTTGATTTATTTGCATTGGCTTATTATTTTAACTGAAACTTAACATTTTCTTTGATTTTATCCCATTTCCACTCCTTTTCCCCAACTCAAAATCGAAAAAAACCATTAATTTCCATTAAAAATGATATTTTATGGGTTTTAAAGAATTAATAACAGCTCTAAATCATTATGGGTTCTATATTTTTGTAGTTAAAGCCCTAAAACATGATGCAAACAAGGTTCAAACAAAAATTCATCGCATATGAACAATATTTGGACCATGAAATAACAAAAACAAGCAAATTTCTTCATAAAATTGGAGCATACCGCGTGTCTTGCTTGTTGCGGGTTTTTTAATAATTATTCTGGGCAGCCCACAGATCGACCAACAACCATTCTTCAGTGCTGAACCTTTTTCCTCAGCCTTCTCTTCATCTTGAAGCAATCCGATCACAGCCGGACAAATATTCTTCAGCCCCTCTTCTTCTTGATTTCTTGCACATGAATTGCCTCTATGCAGGAGAGAGAGGGAGGAGAGAGAAATATTGGTTTTTTATCTCTTTACTTAGTGCATCATTCCTTGCATGGTCTCGAGCGATCAGAGGCGTAGAGAATCTTCATCCCACAGCCAGGAGGGTTCCTCTCCATTTGCCCGATCAGAAAATGATGATGAAGGGGGGGGAAAAATGGGGCGCAAAAAATTGACGCCCTCCCTCCTCCCACACCCCCCCCCCCCTCCCCCAACGTTTCATTTTGTGGCTTCTTGGCTCTTAAGCTATTTGTTAAGAGCTTAAAGACCGGGCCCATCGACTCCCCTTCACAGAAGAAGAGAGAGCGCAGTACGGCATCAGCATGGAAAATCGAGCTTACAGTCAGCAAAAATTCCGCAGCATTCACAACCTTGAGAAGATAGTGGCCAAGGAGCATATTGCAAGGAGGATAGTGGAACAATGCCACCTCCACAAGTACCTAGAGAAGTTTGCATAGGAACCTGACCATATGAAGTGTGTGGATTTCTTGAGAATGTACAACCCTGACCGAGAGTGCAGAATGGTGATGGTGGGAAGGGGGGACAATGCCCGGCAAGTGCAGGTACCACTAACCCAGGCCTTGGTGGAGAAAGCACTAGGACTGGAACCTAGGGTGGAGAAAAAACGTAAAAGGGATGTGTATGCCCTACTAAAGATGAATAGGGAAGAATTCTTGACAAACGACAGCATCAACTTTCAAGACATCCCCGATGCTGAGATTCGACTCCTACAGGCAAAGTTGGTGCATGCCCTTTTCTCCAACCAATGCTACAATTCCCTTATGCACCGGATCAGTGTACCTGTGCTGGAGAATGTGGTAGCCTGCACCCTAGATGAGGTGGATTGGAATGGCTATGTGCACAAAACAATAGACCAAGCGGCCAAAGCACTAGCCTTGGGCAACAAACAGGCAGGTGAAGAATCCCCCTCATCTAAGACTACGGAGAGGAAGAAACCCTCCTCGAAATCCTCCTTCATCGGGTATGGAAGCATACTAATGGCAATCATCCAGGAGGCTATGAAAGAGGCCCAACAGGGAAGCAAAGGAGCAGATGAGACCCCAGACAGGTCACTGACCCATCAAAAAAAGGAGCAATTGAGCGACTAAATAAAAACCAAGGCATAGAAGGAGGAGCGGGGGGCTCAATCCGAACGAAGAAAAACAAAGGAGTTCATTGGGAAGGCAACTTAGAAGAAGAAACAGAAGGCGGGCAGGAAAAAGGAAGAAGAAGACCTGAAAAGAGCAAAAAAGGAATCCCTTAAAGAAGTGACAGAGTGGAAAAAGAAGGAGAAGGAAGAAACTGAGAGGTTGGCTGAGGAGGTAAGGAAAATAGAAGAAGAGAGAGAAAGAAAAGCTAGGGAAGAGGAGGTCGATAGAACAATAGAGCCAACTCGATGGCCTAGGGACCTTGAGTCCGCCTAGGGAAGATAGACCCGGCCCAAGTGCACAAGTACCTGAAGCCATGCCATCCACGGTCATCGAGGGCAAGGGTAAGGCCCCCTCCATCCCATCCCAACCCTCTTGGTACCCAATAGCGAAGCCACCACTGCCATCCCCAGCATCCCAGCCAGCACCGACATGGACACCTTTGTGGCGTGGATACAATACTTTATCAATAAGGAACTAGCACAAGGAAGGAGCGGAGAGGCCACAGCCACCACCGAGCACAAAGGGCCAACTACGGATGCCGAATCTAGGCAAGAGCCAAAACGTTAAAAAATGGAAGCCTCCACCACCATGATGCCGCACGCAAATCATGACGAATACGTTGATGAACTACTCTCGCAATTAGAAAGGGCAAGGAAGGAAAGGAGAATCACGGTGGCCAAGTTGGAGGCAAAAAGGGAAGTGGTAGCGGCCTTCCAGCTCAAAAAAACAAAGCAAATGGTTGCACAACAAAAGGAAATTCTTGACATAAAGAGGGGACTGAAGACCAAAGAAGAAAAGGAGCAAAGCTAGCAGCAACAGCTCATAGATGAAAATCAAGAGCTCAAGAAGATGTAAAAAGAATATGACCTGCTAATCATGCAATACGAGGATCTAGCAGCGAAGATAGGGCGGATCGAGCAGGGCATGAAGGAGTTTACCGCAGGGGAGGAAGGGGGCAAACAAGAAGAGAAGCACCACCACGGAGAAATGGAAACGTGACTGAAAGGCTGAGCCTTGAAAGAGAAGAACAGGAGAGAATGGGCAGAGAGTTGGAAGATCAACAGCGGAGGCTCACAGCCTTGGTGCAAAGACAGGGAGAAGGCATGGAAGAGATGAAGAAAAGGGCTGAAGTGTGGGCAGGCTAGAATAATCAAAGAGTGAAGATCTTGGCGCATTGCCTAGCTCTATCGGAGAAAGAGAAAATCCTAGTAGAAGGCAAAGCAAAGGCAACCCAAGTGGCCTTCCACACTCAACGACAAATCTTCCTGAACACCTTGATGGATGCCACGCATGAGGAAGAAGGGGAATCCGTGGAGGCAGTGAAAAAGAAACTAAGCATAGCGCGTAGAGTCCTACGAGCAGGGCTACACATGCCCTCCCAATCCAGTGCAGTGGGGCTAAGCCCAGGGGTACACCGTAGGTATCTACTATCGGCCGGCCTAAACCCCCAGGAAATTAATGCCTTAGAGTTCGTAGAAGGGATGCAACAGCAAGAGCGCCCAGGGAGTGAGACAGAACTGCATGTTGACCTAGGCAGATTCGAAGAAGAAGTGGTTCCACAACCCCCTTCACCTCATCCTGAAGGGCAATGGCAGCCAATAGATGCATCTGCGGACAAGAAAACCACCTTGAGGGAGAAGAGGAGGAAACTAGTGGAAGAATCCAGACAAAGATTACGAGCTAACCCTATGGCCCAGCCCTCTGTACCCCTCCCGCCATGCCCAAATGACATGCCCCCCAATTTTCATGCAGAGCTCATACTTTGGGAGAGACAGGAACAGGCAAAGCAAGCAACCCTTCACCTTCAGCTTCCTCATCCCCAATGCCCTGTGCAAAGTTCTTCCCACCAAAATAGTGGACGAGGTGATCAACGTCGAAAGCCACCTGAGCCAATAGTGGCTGCAGGAAAGAGAGAAGAATCCCACCCTCTAGGGCACCGAGGATGCGGAATACTGGCAGAATAAAGTTTTTGAAGCGCCTCGGTCCATACAAAGATACGAGTGCCAACCACTTTAGCGAAGGCACATCTGCGATGACAACGTCTTTGCATGATGGCCTTCTATAACACTCTCCCTGCAAAGAGGAACGACTCTGCCTACATGGCATACCCTCGATGAATAGGAGTAGACTTCGATACAAACACCCATGGCCATTACGACTTTCCTATAATATACAACCCATGTACCACCACTTTAGCCCAAGCCCTCACCTTCACCTCCGACAACTTAGATGCCGCCATGATATGCTTTATCGCCGATTTCTCCTCCTGCTCGGATCCCACCTTCGTCACCACTTGTAACTATCTTAGGCTCCTAAAAATCCTACTTAGGCAAGACCCCACCCCTCGGTCGAATGCAGCCTTCCCCCGCTCTTTTTTTATCCTAACGCAATTGACAGCTGCGCGATGACCTACCTCATGACGTGGGCTAGCCTCTTCTCTTCTTTCTGCATCGCTATTCTTGAAGACATGAGCGACAGCCAGTTCACTCATTGCATCCATCCTTTCCTCTCCACCACTCCCCTCCAAGTTCATTTGAATCTTAAGAATTTCCTGTAGAGTCAGAGATTCTTGAGCCACTCCATTAAATCTCCTTCACCATCCCCCCCCTAAGGACGAGGACTAACAAGTCCCTACTACTAAACCCAATCCAAAAAAAAAAAACGTGCATCCACATGCCGGTCCTGGCACATTGCTCACAATCCCTCCACCTAGGGGTCCTTAAGTTAGGCACATCCGGTGACCGCGGTCCGTTGGCCCCACTCCTAACCCCCTAGCTCTTTTTTGCCCCCACTTCACGCCTAGGATATACCAAGGGCATGACACACCTAGGGAGGTAACACTCGCCTATGGTTAGACCTGTCACCCTACGCTACACTCACCACACCTCCCTACTGTACGAATGGGGTCCTCAAGTGTGGGACATCACCCAGGCCTACCTATGGTTAGACCCAGCTCCCCGTTCCACCAGCACGTGCACAAGCACGCGCACAGGGCACCCCACAATAAAGAAGACACTCCCCTTAGGTAAGAGCACTTTTCTCCTCACAGACAGTGCAAGATGTGCCAAACCATCAACTTCGGAGGCCCCATCACCCACTTGATAGTATTGCCCATGCTCCCATGGCTGCCCAACCCACCTATGGCCCTACCATCACCTGACCAACAACTTGCCAACCACCTGCCCTTCCCCAACAAACAGCTCAATGTGCCATGGGACTAGCACCTGTCTTGGAGGGGGATAATGTTAACCTCAAATCGGAACGGCAAAAAAATAAAGGAAAAAGTGCAAAAAGAACAGAAAGAGAGAAAAGGCATAGAGGCATCCTCAAAAACTAAACTGAGGCAAAAAGAGCAATTTTAAAGGAAAGGCACCTCAAAAACTCTAAAAACTCTTGTAAAAGAGTGCCAGGATCCCTCTTCTACCACTTGTAAAGGAATAGACAGGTATAGGCTTAGGGCATGAAGCAAGAAGAGGGAATTAGGAAAAGGGACCTTGCCACAATGGCCAGTCATGTAACAAGGGATGGCCGCCCATGGGGGTTTTAGGGTTTGTATATATAAAGTTCAAAAAGTGAATGAAAACTCATTCTTTGGTGTGTGGCTAACAAGAGTCCTCTCTTCTTCTCTTTTTCTTGCTAGTGTGTGCTCTTGAGGGAGGAAGTATGAGAGTGTGAGGGAGTGAGTGAGTGTGTGGAAGTGAGGGATCAAGAGGATGAAGCTCTTCACCATCTCCTCTTCTCTTTTCCTCTCTTTTCTCTTCCCTTCTCTTACCTTGCACGTGGCTATGGATTATGGAGCTTGGAGATGGAGGAGGCTTGAGGATGCTTGAGCAAGCATCTAGGATCGTGGAGCTACCGACTTGTGTGAGGGAGGAGGCAACTCGTTTCGGCATCAAGGTAAGCTCACTACACCCCGAGAGGATTGACGACGTGTTGGCTAGGTGAGAGATAGCCATGAGAGCTCCCTTGGAATGCTTAAAACAATAAGCAGTCTGTGGGTCTTGGCGGTTGAGCGAAAGCTCCCACATCTTCCAAAACAACTTTAAAAGCCAACTTGTGTACTTGAAAAGCTCTTCCAAAACAACTTTATAAGAATTGCCTTTACAATATAGGATAGTGACAAGGATTAGCCTAATAAATAGTCACTTTGGGTTAAGCACGCTTGGGTGACATTGTTGGGATGGATGACCTCATGAGAAGTTTTTCCTACAAGTAAATAGGTGTACCTCATGTGTATCCAATGGTCCCAATGAAACCTTCATAGCTTGGCTACCAAGTATGCGAAGGCTAAGATCCCAAGGCCTATGCCTTGGTCATGAGCTGTAACACGGCATAGCCATTATAAAAGGCATCACCATGCTTATTAACTTGATAGCTCAAAAAAACTCCATTAACATCATTAACAATGTTAGCCACATATGCTAAACATGAATCTCCCCCTCCCTCCCCTCTCCTTCCTCTAGAAACTATATAAGAAGAGGAAAGGGGTGCTCCAAGAACGTACATCATGCCAATTTCTATTAAACTCTCCCAAATCTTTCTATCACTCCTACTCGCCATCCCATCAACCCCCTGAGTCCTACTATTTGCATGCTGCAGAATCATGTCCCCAAGAGACATGACCGAGCTCCTAGGTCTGTCGTAGCAACCGTGAGCATGGCACCTCTTGCTACAATCCAACCACTTGCGGATAGTGTGACTCTTGCATCACCCCAACAACTCCTAGTGGAGAGCACAACTCCTTCACTCTTATTACCTCTTCTATCCCCCTAATACACTAGGTGCACCATGGCCAATCTCTACTAGACTCTCAAACTACTCAAAACATCTCCTTCACACCATAAGCTAGACATTTAGAATCACACTCTTTGATTTTCACAGTGTTATTATATTACTTTCTTGAATTTGGTTTATGCTTATTAAAGGATAAATTAGGGATTTGTTACCTAAATCATGTAGGCTTCTAATTATATTATTAGGTCCCAATTTTTGATTGATTGCATTAGAAAATAGGAGGAAAAGAGTAGTCAATCTTTGTGATTGGGTAAAGACAACTATGCTAAGGTGAATCAGTAGTTACTATAATGTTTTCAAGGATTTTTTGCATTAGCTTAGCCATGGTTTGCTATGGTTGTGATATCCTATATACAAATATCCTCACCAAGGATCGATTTCCAACACGGGTACTAGGACTAGGTCCAATGCGGAGAGGTCTCTACATAGGAGTGTCCACTTTGCTTGAGGGTTGAAGTGACCAACGGGCCTATGATTAGTAACTATTGTAATGTCGATGAAGGAGGTGGCATCCTGTGAGCTCAATGGATTCTAGAAGACATCCATACTAGTTAGGGGGTCATCTGTTGGCTACTAGTGTGGGATGGTAGGATTATACTACCCCACTTAGAATGGGAAGGATTTTGTTGTTAGGATCGAATGCTTTTCACCTCTTTGTTGTAATAAAAATTACTTGTTTGGAAAGATTTTTTAGTAATGTTTTTGTATCAATGTAGAAGTTACGTGAAGAAATCGATGCTAATAAGGATAACTAAGGAATCTAATTTTACATATCTCACTTTAGTGTACTTAGATAATTGGAAAATTAAAGAATGTATCATGTAGAGAGAAGTGGAAGGGCATTCTTCTAATGACGATGACGAGTGTCCTATGGTAGGGTGGACTCAATAAGTTGGGTAGTTTTCCACAACTTAAATAGGATAGGGCCAAATATGATGACTTCCTAGGGTGGACTCAATAAGTTGGGTGGTTTTCTACAACTTAATAGGATAGAGTGTCAAACGCGCACATTGCGATCACAGTTTACAAGCAAAAAACAACACTTTGAACAAGGAGAAGGAGTGATCTGAAAGATTTCTAATCAAGTGTCCTGGAGTTTTACCCCCCTTTCAGAGCCAACGTAACTATCAGATTTATGATTTGAGCATCAAATTACTGATTTTTCCAAGATCCCCTCCACAAAGAGCTCTTCTTCTCAGCTGACTTCCTAGGGTTTGGCCATTGAACTAGCATAGCACCATTTTAGGGGATGGGAGCTGAGATTCTACCTTATGGGTAGAGGGGTTGAGTTATGCTCTTGCTTGTCTCTCGCTCTCTTTGAACCAAGTGTGGCACTTGTAGCATTTTGAGACTTGATTGTACACACAAGTGTCCTCACTCGCTTGACACTTGAATATTATTAGGAGAGTTAGAGTGCCCTTAGATACCATAGTCATTCCTCCTAGGGCTAGGCTAAGTGCTCCCCCTATAAGAGGCAGACCTAGGAGCACCCAACTATCTGATCTCAAGAGTTTTATGAATTTTGGGAGGTAGTGGAAAGTGCCCTCTAGAAGGACTACGTAAGCTATTTTCTTCAAGTGGGAATCTTGGAACAAGTATATTTCATGTGGTATTAGAGACTCAATCTAAGTCATGTAGGATATAGAACTTACGTGGTATTAGAAAATTAGGATAAAGATTTTGGACTTGTGGTGATATTATTTACAACAGTAAGGATGAAGAGGCTTGGTTTTGTCCATGTTCTTTTCAACCAACTTATGGGAAATGAGATATTCTTAGCTATGCACACCCTAGCATGGGAGTCAAGCAATTTTCAATTTTGATTTTCAACTCCCATAATTACATCCAAGGTGATTTTTTCAATGAAACTATTTGAGGCAATATATTCAGGATGGTGTCGGTCGACTGGAGATCCTTGCATTGATCCTCATATAATTGATCATGTGGATGAGAGCATGAAGTGTGTGGATTTATGAACATCTTTGATTAGACCGGACTTATTGGTTTTTTGAGTCTCATGATCTAGAATCCATTGTCTATGTGTTTGTCTACTAGAATCACTGTATATACTCTAGCTTGACAAGGGTTGTAAGGCTTGATAAGATTATAATTAGACAACATGACACAAATCCACTTCCCATTCCCCATATCTATGGGATTACCTATCTTATTACAATTGTACATATTAGGGAAACTCCTCCTCGAGAGCCATTTGATGTAAAAGGATGCACTATGACCAAGAATAAATGTTTTAAAAATCATTTCTTTATTATATAAATTTAAAAAATGTGACTTATAAATTCTCTATGTTTTAAGACCCATGGACAAAATTTTGTCTTCAAATGTGACTTGTGAATTCTCTACGTTTCAAGATGCATTATGACTAGGAATAAATGTTTAAAATTTTATGAAGTATGCACCACTAATGAACACATGATGTAGCAAGTAGGTTGTTTTTACGAGGAATTAGGTCCTCCCCTCAACTCTCAATTCAAGGCAATGAGTTTAAGCGATCTTCAAGATTCCCTTATTTAAGTAAAACCCTTTGCGGAAGCATCCACACAAAAAACCCTTAATTAGCAATATCCAAACCAAAACCACCAACATAATGGTCCTAAACCCTTTTTTAAGAGAAACAATGTATTCTCTCCAGATGGATGAGGGAATCAAGATAGGGTCAATTTGGTGATGAACACTCTGACTCAAGCCAACTAGAAAGATCTTGGAAATAGATGCTTCAATTACAATGAGCTAGGACACTTCAATGCAAAATGCTCGAAGTTAAAAAGGATGGGTGGGAAAGGACAATACAAGGCCATCAAGGGGAATGGGTGAGTTGCCACCATCCATGGAACACGTGAGGAAGATGCAAGAAAACCCATCCATGAAAGAAGAACTTGAATAAGACACTATCCATGCAACTTTGGAGAATCAAGGATCCATTCAATAGTACTCTGTGATCCAAATGCTAGCCCATGGAAATGTACACCCTTTAAAGTTCTTATTGATTATGGAAGCACACACCTTTTCATCTCTCTTAAATGTACACAATGAATAGGTCTATAACCTAAACTTGCTCAAAAACTAAATTTAGTGGAACTTGCTAATTGAAAGAAGTACTTTGCACAAAACAAAGAAAACCAACCAAATTTGAGTTGGGAAATGAGCTCGCCAAAGCCAGGTTGCAAGTAATGAAATTAGGAGGTTATGATTGACTCCTAGACATGGATTGGCTTATGTCCAATAATGCCATTATCCAATGTGGAAAGGGGTTAGCCTCCATTCGGAACCCCCAAGACAATATAGTTGCTATGCAAGGGGAAGTAGTAAAGCCCCGAATCCAACTAGGCAAGGCCTTCTATAGAGCCCAAGGGATCAAAAAGGGCCTTCTAGACTATTCGATCAAGCTCAACAAGTGTTGGATCATAATTTGGGCCAAGAAGGTGAATGCTCTTGGAAGAAGGAGTATGTAGATATATTTCTAGAAGAATTATCAGAATTCCACCCAAGGGGGAAGGAGATCATGAGATCAAATTGATCCCTGGAGCAAGACATGTTGCCAAGAAGCCTTACAAGTTGTTAATACCCAAGGCAATTGTTGTTGAATCAGGGGCCATATGTCTGAGTAACTCACCTTGGTGAGTACTGAACTTGTTTCAAAAAAAAAAAAGGAACACTAAGACTATGTATTGAATATTGAGAGCTAAACCAACTCACAATCAAAAACAAGTATCCAATCCCCCGAATTGATGAACTAGTAGATGACCTTGATGGTGAAAAGACTTTCTCAAAGATTGATCTTCAATCTGGATACTACCAAATCCGAATCAAGGAAGAGGATATTTTGAAGATAGCCTTCTCAATATAAGGTATGGACACTGTGAATTTTTTGTCATGTCCTTTAGAGACTAGCAGAGGCTTCGATTACCTTCAAGAGCCTAGTCCAAGATACCTAAATTAGGCCTTATCTAGACAATGAGCTCATCCTAGTCTTCTTTGATGACGTCTTGACCTATTCCAAAGGAGGAGGAGAAGAAGAAGAACGCATGGAACACTTATGCATTGTCTTGGAGACACTAAGGGTAAACAATTGTATGCCAAAAAGAGCAAGCGTATGTTCTTTAATTACCAAATTGAATACCTTCTTGGATTCAAAGCCTTTTGGAGAAGGGATCAGAGTAGACCTAGCAAAAGTAAGGGATATTCATGACTAGCCTTCCTTAAACTTAGTTAGGGGAGTTAGAGGGTTCTTTAGACTAATCGAAGGGTACCAAATCTTCATCAAGGACTATTATGCATTAATAACTGAACCTCTTATTAAGCAACTCGGGAAGCAGTCCCAAATTATCTAGCCTTACGTGGAGCACAAGAGCTAAAGGAATGCTTGAAGCTGCCTGGCTTTTCTAAAGAACCCGGAGGGACCAAGATGACCACGACAGATGTTGAGGGATGGTTCTTTAGGCAATATAGCATGACTACGAAAGCAGCTGCAGTGCGGAGGTGGCAGTTTCGACTTTGCCATGTTCCATATTCCTTTCTTCCTTCTCGTCATCATTGCCAACGTGCGGGTGAGTGAACCGAAAGCAACGTAGGAGCATCGACCGGTGGTGTGGTTGACAGCAGCTGGCAGATGGCATTGATTTTAGAGCTGGACTTCGGTTCGAGATTTGGTCCGAGTTGTTGCTGCTGATGAAGGTGGTGGTGGATGGGACTGTGGACTCCCGACAGTTCGGAGCTGATTCGGATTGGGAGTGTTGTCCTGCGATCGCAGACTCCTGGTGGCGAGAGTGCAGACTGATCGGTGTTTATGATTGCGTTATTAGCAATGCGGGGGGTTTAGCGTGCTGCGAGTGCCGACGTGCCGCCGGGACTTTGGACATGGCCGTCCCTCTCTTTTTCCTCTCTCTTTTTGACTAATTTCATGCTCTATTAGAAACCCAATACCCGATACCCATATCTCATCCTATGCTTCTTCCTCCATGTTTCAAAAGGTTCATTCCCATGGCATGACACCTATGGACGGTACCCACCAACATTGGCCTTACCCTCATCATCAACATTCATTTTGATGGTAGTTCTCAAGTGTAGATGGTGTACTCAACTCATTTTGCCAAAGGGGATGTTAACAAGAAAAGCAAACTTTGTCACATGAGTTCCAGTTGCATTTTACAAGATTGGAAAGTGCCTAGGAAGACATGTATACAAGCTACTACTCCCATCACACCTCAAGGTTCACAATGTATTTCGTGTGAATCTCCTCAAGGCATATGTTCCCAACCTAGAATAGGTTCTACAAGACACTCAATTTGTAGTTCCTAAATAAGGAATCTTGGAATGAAACCTAAGACAATTCCTAAGACAAAAGAAAAGATCCTCAAGAATAGAAGTATTTAGCAAGTGCACGTTATACAATGGAAAGATTTCTCCAAAGAGAGTGCTACTTGGATAGATGAAGTTAGTCTATAGTATAAGTAAGGATCACCCCTAATTTCTCTTGAGATCCAAACTTCTCAATTTCTCTTATGGGGCCGGAGAGGATGTAATGTACCCAATTTTATGCAATAAAATACCTTATATTTATTTGCCACTAGCTTTGATTACATCTCAATAATGAGGATTAAATTCACTATTTGTATACCAATTCATAAGTGGAAGGTACTCATAAAGCTCTTCCAAAACAAATTTATAAAAATTGTCTTTATAATATAGGACAACAACAAGGACTAGCTTGATGGATAGTCACTTTGGTTAAGCATGGTTGGGTAGCAACATTGCTGAGACGGATGATCTCCTAGGAAGCTTTTGCTACAAGCAAATGGTTGCACCTCGAGTGTAGCCAACAGCACCAAGAAAGGCATTTGTAGTCTCGTTGCCAAGTATACCAAGGCCAAGTCACCAAGGTCTATGCTTTGGTTATGCCTTGGTCATGAACCATAATAGGGCATAGCCGTTACAATTGGGTGACTCCATACCTCTTTTTGGTTGAGATTTTCTTTTTCACTTTTTCTATGCCATAAAAGGTGTTGCCGTGCTTATCGACTTGATAGCCCAAAATAGACCCCTCTTGACATCATTGATGATATAAGTTGCAAGCACTAAATGTGAAACCCCCCTCTTCCCTTCTCCCTCCCCCTCCCCCTCTAGAAACTATATAAGGAGGGGTGGGGGGTGCTCCAGGAACTTACCTCATGCCAATTTCTATTAAGCTTCTACCACCCTTACCGACAATCCTTATCCTCTCAACCCCATCTTTTCGAGGAAACCTACTACTCGAATGCTTCAAAACGCTTGCCCCAAAAAGATGTGCTTTGGGAATATTATAGCAACCATGATTCTGGCATCTCCTACTCCAACCCAACCACTTGTAAATAGTGTATCTCCCATGGCACCTCAACCCCTAGTGGAGAGTGTGACTCCTGCACCCTCATGACCTCTTTTACAAAATACACTAGGTGTACCATCATGGATAATCTCTAGACTCTCAAACTACTTAAACAATCTTCTTTACATAATGAGCTACACCTTTAGTATTGCACTCCTCTTTGGTTTTCACATTATTCTTATATTACTTTCCTAAAGTTGGTTGTTGCTTGCTAATGATTATAAATTAGGAAGTTACTACCAAAAACATGTAGGGTTCTAATTATGTAAGTAGGTCCTAGTATTCGATTGAACAAATTAGAAAAGAGTATCAATATTTTTGATTGTGCAAAAACAACTCTTCCAAGGTGGATTAATAGCTATTACAATGTTTTCAAAGGATCATTTGCATCAGGTTATCCATTGTTTGCTATGGTTGTGATTTTCTACATACAATTATTGATAGTATTTTCCATACAAATGGTACAGGCTTTTGTGAGGATGGCTATCTCCAAGAATCCTACAGGGTTCCCTCACCAAGAGCCGATTTCCAGGACAAGTGCTAGGTTTTGGGTTTACAACTGGGAGATCTCTTCGTAGGAGTATCCACTTTGCTAAGGGTCACAGTGAGCAATGGGGATCTCATTAGTAACTATTGTAAATAATGATCACAAAGGAGGTGGCATCCTACGAGCTCAATGGATTTCACAAGACTCCCTTACTAATTAGGGGATGATCTAGTGACATCCTATTGTAATGACCATAAGGATGTGGCATGCTATAAGGTCATTGGATTTCGAAAGACTCCCATAGTAATTAGGGGATGGTTTGGTGGATGAGGGTATGGAAGGGTAGGATTGTAATATCCCAATCAAAATGTGTAGATTTTTGCATCATGGATCAAATGTTGTGTACCTCTTAGTTGTAATTAAGATTACTTGTTTGGAAAAGATTGTTTAATAATGTCTTTGTGCCAGTGCTCCAACTACATGAAGAAACCGGTGCTAACAAGGATACTTAAAGAATATGATTTTATATGTTTCAATTAAGTGTGGTTATGTAATTAGAAAACTAAAGGATGTCTTCTATACATTGAAGTGGTGGGCATTCTGGACCCAATAAGTCAAGTGGTTCTCCAAACTTAAATAAGATAGAGCTAAATATGATGACTTTTGTCATAGAATTGGCATAGCACCATTTTAGGGGATTGGAGCTAAGCTTTTATCCTATAAGTAGAGGGGTCCTCTCTCACTCTGTTTGAACCGAATGCGGTGCTTACCCCCCTTTGAGACTTGACTATACACACAAGTGTACTCTCTTGGTGGAGGCGAGAACGCTTTTAAGAGTCATAGAGTGGATAAGATAGAAGCAAGAGAAGGGACTCCTCAAAGTTTACAAACACAATAATAATCTAATCTTTTTTTTAATCCCTTTTATACATAAGTTTTAGTTTTTTCATGCCTTTTGGTCGTCCAACCTACTTTATGTGCTTGTGTCCAATCCTCCTTTTTACACATGCTTTTCTTTAAGGTTGTTGGATAGCCTAGGTTATAAACATCTATTGTAATAAAGGCCAAAGCCGATAGGCAAGCAAGCATCCCTTGTATAAGTGCACACGATACAATTATATATAAGTGAAGATAACAAAGAATAAGGATACCATTCATTGTACCCACTAAACTCTCTTATATGCTTCTCTCTCTCTCTCTCTCAATCCTTTTGCATTCCATAGCTACTATCTTGCATTCCAACATTGCTTCCCTCTGAATGGATATCAAAGGGGCATTTGTGCAAGCTAGTGATTGGAGCATGGAGCACAAGGAGCAAACATGAGTTGTGGATATCAAGGATTCAAGATTATTCTATGATGTTCGTGCTTATTTTTTGCATCTTAATAGAGGTGCAACTCATTATTGAGCTCTACATCTAAGTCAAATGATTGCTTCGAATTTCATAATCAAACCCGAGGGTTTACATTATCTTTCTAGCTTTGTCTCTCGATTTCGGAAAGATGTTTGTGGGTGATAGAATCTTGCTTGAAAGTAGCCTATCATCAATTTTTCATTTAAAAAATTATATTTATACATGATACAAATGTATCATCTCAATGCAATTCAAATATGTACGAGATTTTGACCCTCTTGGTAATCATATGTACAAAATATGTTGAAACTGATGCATTGCTCCAACCACATCAAGCCTTGGAGATATGGGATGAGCAATGTTGCACTTAATCTTGTCAAAGATGCTACCTTACAGATGTGTTTAAGAGCTTCATCTCAAATATATTTCTCTCAAAGATTATCATCTTCTCTAGTATCTTGAAGCCACTTTTTAGGAAACTCGTTCATGCCATCAAATCATGTAACTCATCTTCTATAGTATCTTGAAGCCACTTTTTAGGAAACTCATTCATGCCATCAAATCATGTAACTCATCATCCAAATATGTTTGGTAAGAGGCATACTTATTTCTTAATATTTGAAATGTCTCAGGATCCTATGCACATAGAATCCTTGTGCACTTCATGGACATGCAATAATGACCCCAATGACTCATACATATATTATTCTTAATGCCAAAATTTGAAAATTACATGCCTAGTAATTATAAAATAAATAAATAATGATGCCTCTCAAAAGAATGTGGTTGTGGATAAAGAATGCGTAAAAAATTATCACTTGCACACATTTAAAAAAATCTTCACATCACATATACATATGGTCCTGTGATCCACATATTTAGGTACATGCACAAAAAGTATTTTATTGTAAACTAGAGACATAAAACACCATAGAGAGATATGTATTGAGGGAGAAGAGAGAAATAGAGATGCATACATTCTCATCATCAAGGTCTCTTATAGAGACATACATATTATTGATAAAATTACATTTTAACAATGATAGGCAAATATGTAGAAAAAAATCTTAGTTATTTCAATTGATATTTACAAGATCTTATACATAACAACGATTCATGGCTAAAGTGTCCAAGACATTCATACTAGTATCTAAGGGGAGTGGTGACCACCTACTCCATCCATGATTTAGTAGTAATTCTTCACCTCATAAAGATCTAGTAGCACCCACTCCTATATATCTAGGAATATCTCTACTAACCTAGCCTAGCTAATGACTATTCTAAGATTCCACAAAATTACAATTTGTTGTCCCATGTCTACCTCTATTATTGTTTGTTAGCCTTATGATGTTTCCTTGAGCATGTGATATTTCATCAATGATGAGCCACTCTTTCTCATTATATGTAATGCCTCTCTCTCTTAAGAAAACGTCAAATTGGAACATAGCACATATGTTATCAAAAGTAGGCAAACAAGCTAATGCGAGGGACCCCATACATAGATAGGCCCCTAAACCACATAAGAATAACATTGAAGTGAGAAGGAATATGCAAATCTTGGGCAATGAAAATACAGTGCCCACCATGACAATCATAGATGGTGCCATCATATAGCACCCTAAAAGCCAAAGATCCCCTCATCTACTAGAAGTAATTCTCCTATCCATCCTCCATAATGTTTATAATCATATGTCTAAATAAGGGATTGTAAATGACTAAATAAGGGGTGATCGCTACAAGTCTCCAACCCTAAACCTGGCAGCAACAAGGAAGAAGACAAAGCCTCATAATATAGTTGAAAAACTACCTAGCTATGTTGTGTGCAAGGAAGCAAATAGATCAAGTTCATCCTCCTTTAAATAGTCATCCAAGTAGTTCTAGACAATGAGAGGAACCAAGGGATGATGTAAAAAATGTACCTAGATGTTGATGTAAGCTAGTTATATATCACTCATGTCTTGGTAAGATTCACACACATACAACTCACTATTATGCAATGTCCCCAACATTTCAAAAATAAATAAAAACTTATTTTGATAAAATAAAAGAAATAAATTGTCATAAAAATTCTTAGGGATTTAAAAAAACTAAAGCAACCATCCTTAGTTGATGAAAAACAAACATCAAGGGTGGCTGATCAACCACATGGTGATGCTACAACAAATCTACACTAAATCAATAAGGTAATCTAGAATACCCAATGTATTGTCTCATGCAACACATCTATACATCCCTTATGAAATTAAGATAGCCATGGATTTTTCAAACACTGCCTCATACACATGAGTTTATGCCCATTCAAATTCAATATGACCATGAATAGTATGCAGATACTAGATAGTTAGAAATCAAAGTAAGGAAAGACTTCTAAATCCACTAGGATTCTTTAGTAGAATGGTTTCTGTACTTAGCTAAGTGTCTATGGTATGGAATACCTATTTGAATGATAGTATGTTCATGGCGAAGGTTAGCTTCGAGTACTAGAAATTTAGTATCTTCCTCAAGGAGTGATAGATCATCTACAATTGGTGGGATTGGTGGAGTTCTCTTGAAAGGTTTCATTAAACTAATATAGTAATGAATTATGAATTTACTAGTGAGAGAAATTCCCAATCTCAATGCACTATCATTGATCTTATGTACAATGCGTAATGACCCATAATATATTGGGATTAATTTTATATTAGGATGCCTTTCGATAGATTTTAATCTCCTCTCCAAACTAAATTGTTTTCTTTGAATTGCATAGCCTTCTATCTCTTGTTGGCTTGAGCTACATATCTTAATTGCAATTGTTTAATATTGTTCAATAACCTCTTCTAGAATTCTTAATGTGGTCGCTATCAGTAATTGGAACATCAATTGCTATAGTGGTCATAGGGATGGATAATTTCTTTTCATAGACACTCAAAAGGTGCCGTATCAATGTCTAAATGTGGATTATTATTCAAACTATGAGAGGTCCCAATCGTTTAGTCTATTTATGGTGTAGGAACTAAGGAGGTAAAGGATAGTACTATTGGTCACTAGTATCAAATTGGCCATTACTTTCAAGGTGAAAAGCTAAGATGGAATCATGTTAGAACCTAAAATTCTGAATAATGTTGCCCAAATGTGGTTGCAAAATCTACCATCACGATAAGAGAGAATGACTTTTGGAAATCTATGAGAGAAAATAGTCTTAGTAAACAACTTAGCAACTAGAGGTGTGATCAAGGTCTTTTGTGGGAAACAAAATATCCTTATTTATTGAATATATCTACAATAATTGAGATCATACTATTATGAGAAAATGTTGTAGGTAAAAAAATTATAAAGTCCATTGATAACCATTCCCATGGTTTATTAGCTATGTGCAATGGCATTAGTAGATGATAAGGCTTATGATGATGACATCTCTCTAACAAACAATACACATAGAAATAAACTTAGCACTATTATGCTTCACATGATGTCAACAAAAATACTATGTGCATGCAAGCATACTTCATTGAATTCCTTTATGGCCCATATATACGTGTATAGGCATTTCACTTTTTTGTTATATCCCTAAATTATGTAATGGTGTATGCTTTCTTTTGATAATACAATATTCATATTGGTTAAAAATATTGGGGTTCATGTTTTGAACTATATTCCATGCATTAGAGAAATCGTGATCTAATGCATAAATAGGATTCATGGAATCAAAAATGAATTATGGATACATAAGGGATCTTGGCAATCTCAACTTTCTGCTAATCTAACTAGGGATAATTTTCTTGACTAACCTGCATATGGGAAGGTAAAGGATAGAGAATAGGCTTAACATCCCGCATATAGAAGTACTCAAGGACCTTCTGTATATACTCCTTCCATGACAAGTAAAGGAGCCCCTAAGAGCAATCGTGTGTGATGTGCATCCCAAAAATATGTTAGGCATGCCCTATGTCCTTCATCTCAAAGCTCTTCTTGAGCCAAGTTTTCAAAGCATCTAGCTCATCACTTGAGCTCTCCCAGCAATCAACATATCATCCATGCAGAGTACCAAGATAATAAGGTTGCCATCATGAGCCTTCTTTATGTAGAGACACAAATCAATATCAATGCACTAAACTTATGATACCATTCCTTAGGTGCTTTCTTAAGACCATAAAGGCTCTTTCTCAACTTGCATACTAGGTGTTCCCTTCCCTTTACTTTAAAGCCCTTAGGCTGCTGCATATAGATCTCATCATGCAAGTCCCCATGTAAGAAAGTTGTCTTAATATCTATCTAATAGAGATCCAGATTTAATTGGGCAACCAAGGCCAAAACTAATTGTAGGGTAGTCATCTTGACTACAAGAGAAAATACCTCATCAAAGTCGACACCAATACTCCTACTTAAAATCCTTATGTAATGTGCCCGCCTATCAGTTGTCCAAGCACGTTTTTAGCAATCCATCAAGAGACGAGCCTAAGCGATGCCACCTGGTACTCCCATGGAATGTCATGGGGTTTGTCGCCTAGGGCTTCTCAAGTCCACCTCGCAATGGAACGTTCGTGGCCAAGCCACTAGGATCAAGCCGAAATCTGGGTTCCTAATGGTCAAGGTCTCTTAACAGCATTCTAGCGTTGGGTCCTAGACATCCTACTTTTCGCAGAGATACCCAAGCCAAAGCAGATCCATGTCGCACTTGGTTCAAAGAGAATGGAAAACGAGAGGGATTCACTACTCAACCTCTCTACGTCGGGTCCCCTAAAATGGCATGAGTTGGGGTTCTAACCTAACAATTCTTAAGGGTCATTAGTAAAACCTTGTGAGAAGCCTCCCAGTTCTCTGGGACTACTCTAGACGGCGGACCCGTCGAGGGTTCTGCCCACCTGCTTCCCTCAATGGGCATTCTTTAATTATCTAATTAGGTCATATCACATTTATGTGTGACATTTAAAATCAACTTCTTTAACTAAGCCTTTTAGCAAACAAAGTTCATTCACATAACTTCATTGACACGAAGACAGAGCAAACAGTCCTTTTGACAAACAAGTTCCTTAACTTATCTTCAAATTAATCTTTGTCTCCTACTCATACAGGAAAATTTACATATCCCTTCTGTTTAACAGAAGTACCCATTCCAAATCACATGGCACCATAATTTCCATCATTTATCTACAATAGGATCTTCCAACGCCATAGAAGTTGGGCTCACGGCAGTCTTCAACTCCATTCCAAACTCGACAAGGGGTGTCCAAAGCTCCACCTGGTCCCAAGCGACCTAGAAGTGAGACACAACTTCCATGGTTGGCCTTCACCTACAGCGTAGAAATGTTCAATCATGATGTGTGAAGTAAATACAGGGTGGTGTAGGCACATACACCTTTACCCCTAATGGAAAGAGCCTTTGCAAAAATAAGTGGAACTTTAGGTCTTATGTCCCCTTGGATAAAGAATTTGGGTTGATATCAATTTATGGAAGGGGAAAAATAGTAAAGGGATCCCTCTAAAAAGGAATTAAGCCATCTTTCATAGAATATGGTGAAGAGAGGGGCTTATTATATATTTCCACCCCTCCCTCCCTCTTTCTCAAAAAAAGCTATTAAAAGCTTGAAATTTTTCTCAAGCTCTAAGTTAAAGTTTTTCATTTAGAAGAAGCTTTGCTTTTAATTCAATAAAAAGGAACACTGATCAACAAACAATGAGAGATCTGATTTGATGATGCAATGTTGGTGGCCATCCCATGGAGATGTGCCCAGAATTATGATGATTTGGATAACTAAGTGTGGTTTTAGTTTCTTGACTCTGGTGTAATCAAATTGGCACCCTCTAATTTTTATCTTCTCTTATCTATCCAAAAAATCATTTTCCTTCTCAATACCACCCCTATGAGCTGCTTTCCCTCTAATTCATGGTCTTAAGGTAGAATAAGGATTTAGGCTTTTCCAAAGGTTTTTTCACATGAGATTGAAAAAGAGAAGGGGTTGTTGAACCACAATATACAAGGTAAAACTTTAGAGGTGTAGATAATAGAATTGATGGATGCTTGATGTTGATAATTTGATGTGTCCTAAGATGGAGTCCTCACTAATATTAACAAGTAGACCAATCACCTCCCACTCTAATACCAATGTTATTATCTTCAATATACAATATCCAATTATTAACTAAAGGTTGGTAGACTTAACTTGAGCAAAAGAGAAATTGAAAGAGTGTACGAGAATAGAATGGATACAATATTTCCCCATGTATTCCCCTCATGCGTATATTTATGGATTTATATTTCTGAAAGGGATGCAGGATATGCGGAAGAGAAGAGCATACACAATCTAGGTGCTGTCAACAACGTTATGACAACCTTATTGCACTTTCATATATATATGAATAAAGAATATGGGCGATCACTGTACACGGGCAGGCCCAAGGGCCTTTTACCCCAACAACCTCCCACTAAAAGGCCAATGGGCCAGGAAGTGGAAAAACAAAACAAAAGAAAAGAGACAGGGCGAGGAATCATGACATCTCACCCAATGCCCAATTGAAAAGCAAGCTGTGCAATAAGTGTCGGCAATCTCCGATTCCAAGACATCCAAGAGGCAAGTGATCTCGCAGCTCCATACAACAGAGCAATCTAGAGTGAAAGGCTGTACATCATCATCATCAGAGTAGCGCATAGCATCAGCGTGATGCATACAAGACAGCGGAGAGCATCCAAACTCTCCAGAGTCAATCATTGAAAGAGGGCCAACATCCCGGATACAAGTTAGACAGAGTCTCAAGACAGTATGCGGTCTCAACAAAATGGAAGACTGACATACGGCCGTAGAATCAGCCATAAAGAGCACTGAACGCACATCAAGAGGCCTGAGAGGTGTCTGTGTCTCATAAAAGACAGCATGACGGCTACATAGAACCTGCTGGGCATCCAGATCCCAAAACTTATAAGCCGTAAAGTCACCATCTCCATAACCAAGGAGAAGACATTTGTGTGACATAGGCTCATGTGGCATACTAACAGTGACCTGGCAGCCAAATATCCTCAAGTGATCATAGGAGGGTCTCATACCACTCCATGCCTCATGCAGTGTAATACCGTCCAAAGTCAAGCACGGTGTCTTGTTAACCAAGTAGACTGCCGTCATAAGGGCCTCAGCCCAAAATCCATAAGGCAATCCAACTGTGGTAAGCATAGCAGCAACCTTTGCCTGTAAGGTCGGGCACATGCCATGAGCAATCCCATAATACCGTGGGCATAAGAAATCAATGCCATACTACTGACAAGAGATCCGTAAGCTGGGAGAGATAGCATGACTCTCATAATCCATCTGCAAGCATCTAGGCCTGCTACCAGCAAAATCCATAAACCTGTCAAGCATAGTAACAGCATCCTCAATTTGTACCAAAGGGTAAGCCCAAACACGGTGGGTAGCATGATCTATGAAGGTACGATGCTCCATCAAGTGACTGGGAAGGCATAGGTCCATATGCTACAACATGGACTAGATCTAGAGGAGCATGCCTCACACAATCGCCATAAGCGAAAGAGGCTCTACGCGGACCATGAGTACAATGAGGGCAAGTAGCATGGGGAAGAGCAAGCAATAAGCCCATATCACATAAAGCATCCATCTTATGTGTCGTACATGGCCTAGGCAACAATGTCATAACAATGCATATGGTATCTGCATAATTGCAACCATAGAATCTCCCACATAAGAGACATGCACTACATAATCACTGCCATATCTAGCACCTCGGGCCAATACCAAGCAACCACGATGGATTTTCCATGAAGTATCACCAAGAGATACATAATATCTCACACCATGCAACTGACTGACTGAGATCAAGCTCTTACTGAGCGTAGGTATATGCAAGACATCATGGAGTATAAGAGAAGACCCATTTGGCAAAGCTGAGTGTATATCCCCTATTCCAATAACATGACAATCTTGCTCAAGGCCCAAAGAAATACATCCATCAACCTCCCTATAAGAAGAGAACCAAGCTCTATGTGGAGTAACATGACAAGATGCCATACTGTCTAAAAGCCAATCAAAGGTATATTCCGTATCACCGAGCAAGTAATCTGCAGGGTAACACGATGCCATGAGTCTAGGCTTAGCTGCATCATCATGGGTAACTACATGCACCATACCACTTTCAACAATGGTCTCACCTACTGTATCACTGACTCTGCTCTCATGTCTAGTGTGGTGCAATATTTTCTACTCTCTAATCCACTTGAAGCATTTATGCTTCACATGCCCTGTCTTTCCATAATGAAATCAAATAGAACTTGTAAAACTTGTAGAAGAGGACAACTGCTATGTAATAGCATGAGTAGGGCTGTCCAATACATCCAAGGAGCTCAAAGAATCAGGGGAACTCTCATCAAAGAGAACAGGCTCATCAAGAGGACTCACTGCATGATTAGAAGAGCTGAAAGTTGTCATAGCATACTGCAAAGGGGACTTATCCAAACGAGAAAGGGAGAACACAAAGGCATCAACCATGGATGCAAAAGCTCCCACACTGATAAGCCTAGTAGACAAAAGCATGACATATCCAACCACTGTAGCTCACAACCATAAAAGCATAAGCATGCCTTGGAGCCATAAATGCATAAGCATCCCCGAAACATAGGAGTATACATAACTTTGCAATGTCTCATGCCATGTACTAACATACATGTTCAGCCAAGAATGACATGTGGCAAATAAACCTGCAAGAATCAAGCTCCAACAAAAGCCCAAATATATGTGTAAAAGCATCCAAGTAAGAGGCTCTGTAAAATACATAGCAGTAGACCATGTGCATACACAGGTGGCCATAAAGATCAACTACTCCCTGACATACACGGGCAATAGCAGCCCAAATAGCATAGATGCCATACAACAAAGAAGCAGGACGACCATAACTATAAATCCCAAGCACTATCCAAGTCCATTGATCAGTAAATATCCCACATATCAAATGCAAACGAGCAATCACAACTCAATAGGCAACTGCCAAAACAAGGGAGCAATCACTGCTCAATACCTGTAAGTGCATCTAAGCAATAGCCAAGATCCATAATCGGAGCATCAAATCCCATATAGCATCCAAGGTTGTAACGGAAAAAGCCAAATGAGTGTCGAGATGAGGCTCAAACAACTGCCATCCACAACCAACCAAAAGCATTCACCAAGACATCATAACCCGCACTGGGTAGCCTAGGCATAAACCATGTCATGACAGTGAAATGCCTGCTACAAGGAAGTGACAGTGAACCATAAAATCGAGCTCTAATCTCAACTCAAAACAATTTTGGAGCATAGAAGAACCATGTGGCATCATCCAAATGCGTGAATACATCAACCCAAGTAGCCGGGAGCACCCTGTACGCAATAGGCATAACCTGGAAAATCATTAAATAGCTTCAACCCTGAAGTTTCCAGCAGCAAATAACAGTCCAAAACTGAGGAAAATAATGCTCAAACCAAGCCAAATCAAGTGCCAACTCATAGGTATACATTCCTAGACATATAGGCACCAACTGGGCATAATCGGGCATCAAATGACCAAGACCTGTAAGCATAAAATTGAAGTAACAAGTGGCTGCCCTATTTTGGACATATCTGGGACTATTCAAAATAGTCAATGGATGAGCTAAATCAACTCCAAATTCATCTCAAATAAGAGGGATAACATCCACAAGTGATCCGATATCAATAGACATCAGTAGAAGCATCACATAAGCCATAGGCATACAAATACATGCTGTCTCAGACATGAAATCTCTTGCAAAATATTCTTTCATTATAATTTGGTAAATTCAAGATCACCATCGCGTCCGGAGCGTGCCAAAACCCCAACTTAGACTCTTACCTTGTTTGAATCAGGTTCTGAATGCTTGAGATATGACAAAAAGAGTGATTTTTGAGCCATTTTTGCAAACAGGCACAAATAAAACGTGAGCATGCTATTGTACTTGAGGGGCCAAGTCAGGGTGGGTAGGGGATAAGCAAGAGCCCAATGAAGGCCTACAATAGGCCTACACAAGCCTAGGACAAGTTCAAGCAAGAGGTGAAGAGAACAAGCTTCAATGATGGAAGCTATGGCTGCCTCTTCATGAAACCTTGTTGTTCATGTCAAAGAATGGCTGAGAACTGAGTGAGAAGCAAGCTCTCATACCTTGTGTAGATGTTGGGGAAGTCCGGGAAGCGCTCGCGAAGAACTTGCTCTGATACCACTTGAAAGGGATGCAGGAGACGCAGGAGAGAAGAGCACACACAATGTAGGTGTTGTCAACAACGTTATGACAGCCTTATTGCACTTTCATATATATATGAATAAAGAATATGGGCGGTCATTGTACACATGCAGGCCCAAGGGCCTTTTACCCCAACAATTTCTTAGCTTTTTGTACTCAAAAATCATGAAAAGTATCATTTTAGGCTTTTCAAAAATAAATTTATTTCTCTTAAGTACTATAATACAAAAATTACATCAATAAATGATTTTGCACACATTAACGTACAAATAAACTTGTGTAATAGTAGCACCCAAAATGATAATACCTCCATGCACCAAATGCACTCAATTAATAAATACAAAGATAATTGCATCTACATAACTCCTCCTAATAATTTGCTCACAAAAAACATAGAACAAATCAATTTCTTGTTATCTACCCCCAAATAGAATACCACCAATATTATGTGTGTGTGCAACATGCAATAAGCACTACTATGGAGTGAAATGAATAGAACATCTTACATTCATAGTAATAAAATAAATAAGTTACTATGACATAAAATGTTGAAGCTCAACTTAACTCGTGGTGCTCTTGATCAAATCTTA